>NC_091191.1:21015906-21234220 GCF_040958095.1 Procambarus clarkii | reverse complement strand
CCTCACCAAAATGGCGGCTCCCAACCTCCTACTCTCGCTGTTATCTCACACTATACACACGTTATATATAAATATCTACATTTGTGTTCACCATAGCGAACCACTAAGCTGGTATGGTGAGTGCAGTCAATAAAAGGTGGCCACACACACTCAAAAGACAACGCCACCATCGTCCCTCCCACAGCATTACTCCTCCCTCCATGGCGCACAGCGCCAAATATCACCACAATCCTGCTATTATCAAAACCCTGGTCAGTTTTATCACAGTCAGGGGCCTTCTGTAATAATATCATCGCTACATAATAGCATGAACAAGTATATTATGGCATTTTTAGGCGATGCTGTGGTCACAAGCTGAACAGCAGTGCTATGAGCTCATGCTGCATGCGTCAGGCTTGTTAGCTGACTCAATACTGAGGCCCCTAACACCCTGGAGTTTGGCCCACGATTTTTTTTTAAAATGGCGTCTGTTTACAAGAGCCCTGATGAAGGTGTGGTGAACCCCGTGTATCCGCGGGCCGTTTAAATCTTGCGTAGTACTCCAAAGCATCACATGATGCGATGCGCAATTTACTGCAAGTCGATCAAAGCATCATATGATGCGATGCGCAATTGAAGGGTTAAAGTGTCAAAAACCCTTCCCTCAGTATGGGTATGTAAAAAAAAAAAAAAAAAAAAAAAAAAATGTACTTACTTTGGCTGCTATGGGGTTCGAAAGTTGGCGCGTGACGTCATCATTCCCCATTCGCCTGTGACGTACGCTCCCGGGGCCAGTAGGGCGCCCGGGGCGGGGCGTGCGAGTTGCCGCGAATATATTTTTGTTCATTTTTTGCGCACAGTTCCAAATACATTTTATTTGTTTTTACATACTAATCCTATGTATAATGAACACGTACACTATATTATCACAGTAAAACATCCGTACTGTCTGAGGACACTGTGTTACGTGCATGACACTTGTGTATACATATGCTGCACATATTTACTATGTATCATGGTAATTTATGTATATATACAATCTATTTACACACTATACACTGTCACACATTATATACATTCACCATCAACACACTCAGAACACCTCGAGTGAGAGCAGCCACACTCAGCCAGTCTCCCTCACTCCAACATCTTACTCGCCAACATTTCTCCTCCCACCATTCTGTTATTGTTCTTATTACCCTAATTACATATGTTATATATACCTATCTACATGTTTTATTTACCAGAACTATGCAAGTAAGCTGGTATTGTGTCCAAACAGTACACTGGCCACCATACACTGCATGAAAAATCACAGAGCAGACAGCAGACGACGCTACGATTACTACGTAACCTCCCTCACCAAAATAGCTCCTCTCAACATTCTCTTGTTGCTGTTATTACACTATATACACACTGTATATACACATGTACATATGTGTTGCCCATAGCGAACCACTAAGCTAGTATGGTGAGCAAAACAAGAGCGGCTGCCACACACACACACACACACACAGAGGTTACCTCAATTCTCTCCCTCCCTCCCTCACCAAAATTCCTCCTTCCACAATACTACGCACAATGCTAATTATAACCACAATCCTGCCATTATCACAATCCTGGTCACTAATTCCTGTAAATGAATAATTGACCACATGTTTATTTTGAAAAGAAACCTAAGAAATCATTTGAAGATTCCTAGATGGACGAAATAATGCTGTGGTGCTGTGGCTAGCGCTGTAAACATCGTGAACAGCATTGAATCACTGATATTTGAACATTGTACCCAATCATTATCACACTCAGGCTATTCTATAACACTATCATGGCTAAATAATACAAGTTATATATATATTTTGACATTATTAGGCGATGCTGTGGTCACACGCTGAACAGCAGTGCTGTGCGCTCATGCAGCGAGCGCCAGCCTTGGTTGCTCACACAGTACTGAGGCTCCCACACCTGGGAATGTGGACAACAATTTTTTTTAAAGATGGCGTCTGTTTACAAGAGCCCTGAGGAAGCTCATGTGAACCCCATGTAGCCGCAGGAGTTTTGAATAGAACGTGAAAAATACAAATACCTGGAGGCGCGTTGCGCAAACCAGACGTGAGCCTGCAGGCGCGTTGCACAGTTTAAGGGTTAAATACATAGATAACAAAACACTAAAGAAATTGTTCACAACTTTTGTTACACCAAAGCTGGAATATGCAGTGGTTGTATGGTACCCGTATCTTAAGAAGCACATCAACAAACTGGAAAAGGTGCAGAGACATGCCATTAAGTAGCTCCCAGAACTGAAGGACAAGAGCTACAAAGAGAGGTTAGAGGTATTAAATATGCCAAAACTAGAAGACAGAAGAAAAAGGGGGTGATATGATCACTATGTTCAAATAGTATCAGGAAATGATAAAATTGATAGGGAAGATTTCCTGAGACCTGGAACTTCACAAACAAGAGGTCATAGATTTAAACTAACTAAACAAAGTTGCCGAAGAAATATAAGAAAATTCACTTTTGCAAACAGAGTGGTAGACAGTTGGAACAAGTTAGTTGAGAAGGTGATGGATGCCAAAACCGTTAGTAGTTTCAAAGCGTTATATGACAAAGAGTGCTGGGAAGATGGGACACCACGAGCGTAGCTCTTATCCTGTAACTACACTTAGGTAATTACACTTGGGTAATTACCAGTTGATTGATGGTTGAGAGGCGGTTACCTTGAGACGATTTTGGGGCTTAGCGTCCCCGCAGCCCGGTCATCGACCAGGCCTCTGGGACCAAAGAGCCAAAACTCAACCCCTGCAAGCATAACCAGTTGAGTACAATATTTTCATACAATATCACATACAATATACACAGAGAAATCACAGAATTGTGATATATCAATGAGAAAATCCACTGGAGCCACGATGAGGATTTGAACCTAAGTGCTGTGTATTCCCAGATGCACACTCTAAACGACTACACCACAACATGGTCAAAAGAATTGCAATCTGGTGTACTGCTGCACCCTCAACCCAAACCAGAATTTCACACAATTCCTCCATGCACTCCGACTCTGTCGTCCAGTAATTCTATCTCTGATAATACCCTCTTTCAATACACAGAGGAATCACAGTAGCTTGATATATCAATGAAAAATCAACAGGAGCCATGATGAGGATTCAAAACTTGTTACCATGAGGGGTTGTTACATGTAACAGGTGCACAGTCCCAGGGTAAGGCAATAACATTTAAATTTCAATAGTTTTCTTACCTTCGTTTACAGTTCATAGGACATACTTTACTCCAACATTTACTAATTGGATCAAAAACTTCTACTGTAGCTAATCTGTCTAGTCCATTATAGCCACCAATGGCATAAAGTTTCTTCTTCATAACCACAACCCCCACTCGAGATCGAAGCATGGACATGCTCTCTGCCATTTGCCATCTACCAACAATAGGATCATACACCTCAACAGTGCTCAGAGAGTCTCCTGAAATTAAAAAGAAAACAAAATATTAACCACAATCTGAACTTATAAATACAAAATGCTGTTGGCATATAGATAGCAAAATACTGGTAAACCTTGCTATTACAGTGATGTGGTCCAGTCAAGAATGCATCTCCTTGGACCATACACTTTATTGTTATTAACCTTATATAAAATATTGAGATGCATTAATTTTTCAGGATATAAAACCCAATATAAAATTTTCCACTACAAATAACGTATCAGGGATACGGCTGTAGGTGTCCTACAGTGATGTGTGTGCAGCTGGTCACTAACATAAGATCCTGAGTAACAAATCTACTGAGTTTTTATGATAGGAGCCACAAAGATTCTACAGGGAAGAAATGAATGGGTTGACTGTGTTAATCTGGACCTAAACAAAAATGCTTTTGACAGATTCCCACACAAGAGGTTGTTTTGGAAACTGGAACATAATGGAGAGGTGACAGGCAGACTGCTGGCATGAATGAAAATTTTCTGCCAAAAAGATGAGGGCAGTGATGAGAAGCAATGTTTCAGACTGGAGCAGTGTCACTAACGGAATAACACAGGGTTCACTTCTTGCACCAATAAGGTTTATCATCTATATAGATGATTAACCAAAAGGAATACAAAATTATATGAACATGATTGAGAAGATACTAAGCTACTACGGAAGATAAGAGATTTACAGGGTTGTTATGTCCTTCAAAATGACCTAGACAAAATAAGTGCACTGAGCAATACTTTGGCAAATGGAATTCAATGGAAATAAATGCCATGTTATAAAATGTGGACTAAGAGAAAAGAGGCCACAAACAAGCTATAAATTATGTGGAAAGGCATTAAAGAACTTTGACAAAAGAAAGAGATCTAAGAGTAGTTCTGGATAGTAGACTGTCACCAGAGAAACACATTAACCCTTGCGCTGCTCTGGGCCTTAGCCTCCAAGCTGCTAAGGGCTATTTGGCCTTTGACACTCACAGGCACATACAAAAGAAAAAAAAAAAAAAATCTTCTTCTTATAAACCTGTTAATTTGTGTTCCCTGATCACAGGAAAAATATTTAAAAAATCGTAGGTGGCATATTTTGGCCGCAATAGGGCAGGGAAGTCTGGCAAAAAACCAGCGTTGAATGTAATGAAATGCCATTTTCTGGGTGAGACCCGAAGGCTACCCGGAGCTATAACAGGCTGATATGCAAATGTCAGATTTTGGCATCAGTCATGTGTATGGAGTTCTTAGGGCCTATCGGGGACCACGGCCAGAACCTGGCCTCCTCAGTGAGGCAAGGGGAGCAATGGCCTATAGAAAACCCTGTGTGGTTGGAAGCATTCTATGTTTGCCATCGACCAGATCAAGCATCCAGAAAGGTAAGCATCCCAAAACAAACCCCTATTCTGGTTAAAATTGCTACCTAAAGCCAAACTAGCGGATAGAACTCCCCAACAGAAAACAAGAAAACTAGTATGACGTCACACGTTACCGCGCCACTGTCTGCACAGCTCCCCTCTCCCCGGGAGGGGGGAGTGGGAGCCCCAGACCTCTCACGCCGGCTATCCACCCATCTGTTCTTCGGCTGATGCTAGAGGCACCGGTCATGTGCTCCGGCTCCGGTGGTTGTTTCAGCACTGTACCTAGAGTGTGGTGACTGTCTTCTAGGTGGTCCGTGAGTCGGGAGTGGTTCTCCAGTACTTGGGCTGCATGTGCCTAGGGTTTCCTTCCCTAGGTGCCCTGTAAGTACTGCCCTTGGGGGTTGGGGCCACCTTCCACAAGTTCCTTGGGTTCTGCCCTTGCTAGGCCGTTTACTGCTTGGTTTTCGGCCACCCTTTATGTGCTTGGGTGTTCTGTCTCCCTTGTTCGTCTTTGGGTGAGGGGCAGTTTTGCACTGGTGGGGCGCAGGGTGCTGCGCAGCTTGTTTTCACCGATCATGGCGGCCGGCTTTGTTCCGCCTGGTTACGCTGTCATCTTGCGAGGTTTTCTTTTTCTATTTGTTTATCAGCCTGGTGGGGGGTTTGCCTTCGTTCTTGCCCCCTGTGTTCCTTGTGCTCTGAGTATTCTTCCTTCTTACGGTGGTTACCCCTGCTTGGTCCCCGTGAGTGCACACGTCCTGAGGGTTGAGTTCTTAGAAGGCTGTTTGGTAGCTTTGGGCGCCGGTAAGCAGTACCCTGCCTGGGATTACCTGAACGCGAGTCCTATTATAATAAAAGTTCAGGACCCTGGGAAACCCCTGGGGCCCATGGGTCTGTTGGATGTGACCCCGGAGTCCCCCCTCGCTTCCAGCAAGTTTGAGGGTTGCTCTCACCCCTTGTCTCAGGGTGACTCTCTGTCTTTGCCCCCGTCTACTGCCTGTGGGGTCGGTGACACCTTCGACCCAGAGTCCTGCGAGTTTTCTTGCTTGTTGTGGCTCGGTTACCCAGTTTTATGCTGACTGTGCCGGTGCAGGCAGCACGGGCGTTGCACGTTAAGGTTCGATGGTGGCAACGCTCTCAGTTGTTTGCTCCCCGGAGGCCCCGAGGCTGCCCCGTTTTGGTTGGTGTTGGGGCTTGGGGATGTTCGTTGTTTTGGTTCCTTCCACGCCCCCATGTCTTTCCCCTGTTGCGATCTATTCTGGTCCCCCCCTTCCTACCTGGATCCAGATCCCTACCGTGGGTGGGTTTGGGGCAGGGCTTCGATGGTTTTGAGACTCGGGCAATCTCGGGGGATTCCCCTTCCCGAGTAGTGACGGGAGCATTCGAGCCTGTTCCTCCAGCCGTATTTTAAGAGTCTGCCAGTGGGCTCCCTTCCTTAGTATTTTCGCGGCTGCCCCGGTTTTTTCTTGTGAGGCCGGGGCTTTGGGGGGATGGCTCGGCCCCGGGGCTGAGGAGAGGCTGACTTGGGGGACTTGGTTTTTCTACCCTCTAAGCGGGGCATGAGGTTATGCGGAGTGGAGTTTTTTCCTCCCCCCTCACCGTACGAGTTGTTGGGCGTTGGCCCCTCCCCTGGCTCGGTTCCTTGTCCTTTGAGTCGGTTGGTTCCGTCCTGTAGGTGGGTGCTCTTCTCTGTTATTCCCCCCTTTTTCCTTGGGACAGGATATCTCCGTCATGTTCCCCTCTTTTTGGGGTTCTACATGACTTTTGGTCTCGGGTGTGACTGTGCCTTTATGTGCTTTCGTGACTTGTTTGCTTCTGTGTTTTCGAGGGTTCAGGAAGGTTTTCGCTACTTCCCGTATTATTGGAATGTCTGTCGTCTTTCAGTGTGGCTTCCCTCCGGTCCATTCTAGGGCTTGTTCGTCCTTTTCTGTGCTTGTTCTTGGTCTTCGGTCCTGTCTCGTTCTTTTGTACTGTCTTTTTATCCTGTCTTTTCTGCTCGTTTTCTTTGCTTACTCCTAGTCCGGGATGCCGGATTGAGCTACTTCTAGCCCAATTGGGTTCCCAATTGGGTTCCTTGTCTTCCATTGTAAGCCGGCCACGTTGTCGTTGCTTACTCCTCTTTTGGCTCCTGTCCCATATGATGGGGTATTTCTTCTCTTTAACGGTTCACTCAGGTCGCGTTCTGTTTGGCTACTTTTCTTGTAAAGTGGTCCTAGTTGGCGCCTTCCCACAAAGCGGATTGTGCGGTTCGGACGGCGTGTTCTGCGCATGCGCCGTGGTAGTTTGTTTTGGTCTGGGCGGTGTGCACCAGTGCTCGTGTTTTGCGTCCTTTTTTCTCGGGTGCTTCACCTCTCTCTCTCCTCCATTCTCTGGTCTGTGCCCAGTAGCTCCTGGGGTGTTTTGGATTGCAACTATGGGGAGGATGCCGGGGTTTTCCCTGTGTCATGGGTCTGGGAAGGCTCCTTCACCTCTAACCTGCTCTCCTGCGTGAGCTGCTCTGGCCTTCTTCCCCTGGCAGTACTTCCGGGACCATCTCGACAACGTTGTGTCGTGACACGTTTGTGCCTATGTTCGACAGGTGAGTTTCTACGGTCTGGCGTCTCTTTCGTCCAGGCGCTGGATACGGATACATTTATATACCTATATTTATATAAATATATTTATTTTCAAATATATGTAATACATTTTGGATACGGATGCAAGACCGTCTGCACATAGATGACTGTCCCTAATTCGACCTGTCCAGTCCCACTCATATGCATGTCCAACCCATGCTAGAGTCGTTTGGGGGACCTGCCTCATCCATGTTACGGAGTAAGATGGTTGAGGTGCAGGTTATGTTGATGCCAAAGTTCTGACATTAGAATATCAGCCTCTTATAGCTCGGGGACCAACGGGGCTTCCCCCTTCCCCCCCAAAAAAAGAGACGTTGACAGAGCAGGCACCAGACGAGGTCTGCTCCGCCCCAGCTGTCAGGCGGGAGTTGCCACAAAGATATTGTTACCTAATTATTTCAATGTCTCTGATTTTTTCTTACTTTTTTTGCAATAATATTATTCAATGGTGTGTAGTGATATATTTATATTATAAAATGTGTGAATCTCAGGGTGTCTCAGGGTGACACCCTGAGACACCCTGTTGAATCATCAGCAATGATTCACATTGCTGTACTCAAAATTATGGTGAGCATATTAGTAATTACCTAAGTAATTACCTAAGTGTAGTTACAGGATGAGAGCTACGCTCGTGGTGTCCCGTCTTCCCAGCACTCTTTGTCATATAACGCTTTGAAACTACTGACGGTCTTGGCCTCCACCACCTTCTCACTTAACTTGTTCCAACCGTCTACCACTCTATTTGCGAAGGTGAATTTTCTTATATTTCTTCGGCATCTGTGTTTAGCTAGTTTAAATCTATGACCTCTTGTTCTTGAAATTCCAGGTCTCAGGAAGTCTTCCCTGTCGATTTTATCAATTCCTGTTACTATTTTGTATGTAGTGATCATATCACCTCTTTTTCTTCTGTCTTCTAGTTTTGGCATATTTAATGCTTCTAACCTCTCCTCGTAGCTCTTGCCCTTCAGTTCTGGGAGCCACTTAGTAGCATGTCTTTGCACCTTTTCCAGTTTGTTGATGTGCTTCTTAAGATATGGGCACCACACAACAGCTGCATATTCTAGCTTTGGCCTAACAAAAGTCATGAACAATTTCTTTAGTATATCGCCATCCATGTATTTAAATGCAATTCTGAAGTTAGAAAGCATAGCATAGGCTCCTTGCACAATATTCTTTATGTGGTCCTCAGGTGATAGTTTTCTATCTAGAACCACTCCTAGATCTCTTTCTTTATCAGAATTCTTTAAAGATTTCTCACATAATATATAGGTTGTGTGGGGTCTATGTTCTCCTATTCCACATTCCATAACATGACATTTATTAACATTAAATTCCATTTGCCAAGTGGTGCTCCATATACTTATTTTGTCCAGGTCTTTTTGAAGGGCATGACAGTCATCTAAATTTCTTATCCTTCCTATTATCTTAGCATCATCAGCAAACATGTTCATATAATTCTGTATACCAACTGGTAGATCATTTATGTACACAATAAACATCACTGGTGCAAGAACTGAACCCTGTGGTACTCCACTTGTGACATTTCTCCATTCTGATACATTGCCTCTGATTACTGCCCTCATTTTTCTATCAGTCAGAAAATTTTTCATCCATGATAGAAGCTTACCTGTCACCCCTCCAATATTTTCCAGTTTCCAGAACAACCTCTTATGTGGAACTCTGTCGAAAGCCTTTTTTAGATCCAGATAGATGCAGTCAACCCAACCATCTCTTTCCTGTAATATCTCTGTGGCTCGATCATAGAAACTGAGTAAATTCGATACACAGGATCTTCCAGATCGAAAACCATACTGTCTGTCTGATATTATATCATTTCTCTCTAGGTGTTCTACCCATTTAGTTTTGATTAGTTTTTCCAATACTTTCACTACTACACTTGTCAATGATACAGGTCTATAATTGAGGGGGTCTTCCCTGCTGCCACTTTTGTAGATTGGAACTATGTTAGCCTGTTTCCACCCGTCTGCTACGATTCCTGTACACAGGGATGCCTGAAAGATCAGGTGAAGTGGAATGCTGAGCTCAGATGCACATTCTCTCAGAACCCATGGTGAAACGCCATCTGGGCCAGCTGCTTTGTTCTTACCGAGCTCCTTGAGCATTTTTTCCACTTCGTCTCTAGACACCTCTATGTGTTCTATGTTGTTCTCTGGAATTCTTATTGTATCTGGTTCCCTAAAGATTTCATTTTGTACAAACACACTTTGGAACTTTTCGTTTAGTGTTTCACACATTTCCTTTTCATCTTCCGTGAATCTATTTCCCATTTTCAACCTCTGAATATTATCCTTTACCTGCAATTTGTTGTTTATGAATTTATAGAATAGACCTGGTTCTGTTTTACATTTGTCCGCAATCCCTTTTTCAAAATTTCTTTCTGCCTCTCTCCTCACTGCCGTGTAGTTGTTTCTCGCATCTTTGTATCGCTGGTATGTTTGGGGGTTCGGCCTCTTCCTGTATTGATTCCATTTTTGTGTCTTTCGGTCTCTAGCCCTCTCGCAATTTCTATTGAACCAATCCTGTTTCCTAGTTCTGCATCTCTGTTTTGGTATAAATTTTTTTGTGCCTTTATCATATATTTCACAAAACTTGCCATACATCTCATTCACTTCCTTGCCTAGCATCAAGTCTGTCCAATTATACTCACTAAAAAAATTTCTAAGGTCACCATAATGTCCTCTCCTGAAGCCTGGTTTTTCAACTGCTTCAACCTCCTTATTTTCTTCCAGCTGATAACGCATTGCATACTTTATTCCCAAAAAGACATGGTCACTTTTACCCAAGGGAGGAAGGTACTGAATGTCAAATATCTCTTCCTCCTTCCTGGTAAATATCAAATCTAGCATGGAGGGAACGTCCCCTTCCCTCATCCTCGTAGCTTGTTTAACATGTTGATACAAGAATGTTTCCAGGATGAGGTCTACAAATTTACAGGTCCAAAAATCTTCTGTTTTAGCTTCATATGCTTCCCAGTCTATGGATTTCAAGTTGAAGTCACCGACTATCAACAGTCGTGATCTATCGTTATCCGCTCTCGCTATAATCTTTCTCATTATTGTTATAAGACCTTCACGTTTACTATCTAGCTCCTCCTTTGACCATGTGCTGCTTGGCGGTGGACTATATGCATTTATCATCATTAGTTTATCATCCTCATAGCAGATCTCTAGTGCTATTATGTCAACTTCTTGTGGATTGGCAGTCATTATTTCCTTCACCTTTAGGTGTTCTTTTACCAGCACAGCAACGCCACCGCCTTTCCTAATTTTTCTGTCCCGTCTCCAAATTGAGTAGCCCCTTGGGAATATGACCTCATTTAAAATTACATCTTCAAGTTTTGTCTCCGTGAGTGCAACAATGTCTGGTGTCTGCAGCTGTATTACATCACTTAACTCCAGTATCTTCGATCTCACTCCATCTATGTTGGTGTATGCAATCTTCAGGAACTTGTTCCCCCTCTCCTTATTCTTCACTCCCCCCCTCTCTATTGATTTTGTTGGTTTGCCTTTATGTACCACTTTACTGGTTTGCCTACCCCTATCACTTTGTAGAAAAAAAGAATTTATTTCTTCTTCATTCCTGCTCTCATTTAAATGTTTTGCCTCGGCGAGGTTCAGTTTCAGCTTCTCTCTATCTTCTTTTGAAAGATCTCGTCTTAATGACCACCCTTTCCCATCCTCATCCCTTTGCAATTTTCTAGCATTCCTTAGTACTTCTTCCATCTGTTTGGCACCGTTTAGGGTGATCCTCAAAGGTCGATCTTTCCCTTTTACGTACCGGCCTATTCTCCTGTAGTCGCACACATTCTCTCTGTTTGTAAGACCTTCCACGAGGCCAACAATTTTATCTACTACTTTAGCTTCTTCTACAGCTCTTTCTGACCTAGATGTTATCGCCTTTTCTTTGCAGCCAAAAATGATCAGGGACTTACTCCAATCAACTGTGTTTTGCACCAACTTCGGGTTAGATGCCAATTCTTTCCTCACTTCTAGCCTAATGTTTGTTTTATCTTGGTTGCTGCAGTGTTTGACTTCCTTTACTGCTTCTTCTATTTTTTCCTTCTCCTTGGCCACTTGTGCATAAGTGAGTTGCATATCTTTCTTGCACTGTTCTATTCCCTGTGTAACTTCCTCCATCTGTGCTGACAAAAGCTGTTTCTCCTGTTGAATTTCCTTGCCTAACCTATTGTAGTCATTTATGTTTAAATTTACTTTAACTTCTTCCAAAGCTATTTTTAAGAGTTTATTTTCTTCTTCCATGGCTTTGCAATTTGTTTCCAATTGATTCTTATCCTTGCGCAAGTCTTTCACTAAACCCTCAAGACATAAAACTTTGCTATTCAAATGGTCATTACTTTCTTTCAATTTACTAATTATTTCTACATGAGAGTTCACTATAGTATCTAAATTTACCAACTTGTTATGTATACTGCTAATATCAATGCTTTCTTCATTGAATCCCTCAAAATCAAGCTCTGTTTTGTTTTTCCCCTTGCCAGTGGCCATCTTGAATGTTCTTCTCTGCACTGTAAACACTAGGGCAACTTTTTCTCATCCGATTTTTCACTTCCCTTAGCACTTTCCTGTTATCTCACCTATTTTTCAAGAGCACTATACCTTTATGTTCTCTGGGACACCACTCACTACCATCAACCTGTACTACAATACTTAGGATTGTTGAAATATGCTGGAGCTCCTCTGCTGCAAGTGTTGACCCTAGGGGTGTCACCTTTTGAATCACCTAGTGATTCAATTATTATGTTCATAAAACAATAAACAAATAATTTTGCAATTACACTATATACACAGGCTATAAGCATATTAGTGATTCAATTATTATGTTCATAAAACAATAAACAAATACTTTTGCGGTTATTACACTATATACACAGGCTATATATAAGTATCTGCATGTTTTGTTCACCATAACGAACCACTAAGTTGATATTGCGAGTCAAAAAGCAACAAGGAGTGGCCAGCCAGCCACTCGCTACCACTCCCTCTCTCAAAAACTCCTCACTCGCCAACAACCTCCTCCCACCATACTGATTTTGCTTTTATTCACTACATACAGACGTTATATATAATTATCTACATGTTTTGTTCACCATAACTGTTCATCTACGCTGACATAGTGCACAAAGCGCATAGTGCCCACCCTTAGACAGCATGACAAGTCAGGAAGATGATGCCACCTTCCTCACCAAAATGACTTCTCCCAACATATCTTTTCCTGTTATTACACTATATACACACATTATATATACAAGTATCCACATTTGTGTTCACCATAGCGAACCACTAATCTTGTATGGTGACGGCAGACAATAACAGATGGCCACACCCAACTAATGCTCCCTCCCTCACTGGTTCAAGACAAAATGCACTAACATTCCTCCTTCAAATATACTGTTTGTGGTGTTATTACACTATATACACACATTATATATAACTACATGTTTTGTTCACTATAACTGTTCATCTAAGCTGGTATAATGCCCAAAGAGCATAGTGGCCACCTTTACACAGCATGACAAGTCATGCAGATGTTGCCACCTCCCTCACCAAAATGGTTACTCCCAATACTCCTTTTGGTGTTATTACACTATATATATAAGTATCTACATTTCTGTTCACCATAATGAACCACTAAGTTGGTATGCTGAGTCAAAAGGCAGCAAGGACTGGCTGGCACACCAGCCAGCCCGTCACTGGCTGCCGCTCCCTCCCTCACCTCACCTGACTCGCCCACATCCTCTTCTCACCATACTGTTTTTGCTTTTATTCACTATATATATATACAAACGTTATATACAGTGGTACCTCGGCTTACGAGCGCACCTGGTTACGAGTTTTTCGGGTTACGAGCAGGATTTGCTCAGAAAATTTGTATCAGGATACGAAGGTTGCCTCAGGATACGAGTTTGTTGATACACGCACAGGCCGACCTAGCGCGTGGTGGCACGGCGATCGCCGCTCAGTTAGCCAGTGCCTCGCGCCCAGTGACTATCCTGCCTGAATTCTTCACAAGGATTTACAGTTTATTTTCGGAGTTTTTGCTATTTGAGCATAAAATTTGTTATAATATACATCGCAATGAGTCCCAAGAAAGCCAGTGGTAAGGTTCAAGGCAAGAAATCGCATGTGACGATGACAATAAAGGAAAAGCAAGAGATCATTCAAAAGCATGAAAATGGTACACGTGTTGTTGAACTTTGTAGGCAGTACAACAAATCCATGTCAACGATATGCATTATACTTGCCAAGAAAAAGGACATTATGAGTGCTAAAGTGACAAAAGGAGTATCAACAATCACAAAACAAAGACCACATATAGTCGAAGTGGAACAGTTGTTATTAATTTGGATACACAACAAGGAGTTAGCGGGTGATAGTGTTTCAGAGGCCATCATTTGTGAGGAAGCCAGGGTATTGCACGAAGACCTTGTAAAGAAAACCCCTGGAACGAGTGATGCAGATACGAAAGACTTTGAGGCAAGCAGGGGATGGTTTGAGAAATTTAGAAAAAGAAGCGGTATTCATAGTGTTGTGAGGCATGGGGAGGCTGCCAGCTCAGTTAAACCAGTGACTGAAAGACTTATTGAAGACTTTAACCCTTGTGTTGCTCGAGGCTAATTAACACTTTCGCGCTCTCCGCAAAGGTCACTCAGCCAACCGAATGTGCGCGCTGCGTTTTTATCGCTTAAGCGTAAAAACAAAAATGTGTATACTCTTTTTACTCTTCTGACCTTAGTTCTCATGCTACGTATTTCATTTTGGTACCAACGTGTTCGCAATAAAATTCTCTAGAAGAACATCAGTAAAATAAGTCACGAAACATATAGGGATACCAGCACCAAATAAATAACTACGTAGATGACTCGCCGTGAGCGCCCATCAGCAACAAAATGTTTTTACTCTTGGGATTGTAATCACCTCCACACTTGTTCTACAGCGTTAATTTTGGTATCAATAGACTCGCAATGAAATTCCCAACACGGTGATATGAATATAAGCGTAGAATAATGATGCAGCCCGCCCGCAAGAGTGTGGGAAGTGGTGAAATTGTTTTCCGGTATCGGTGACGGGACGACGCACGGCGCTTTGAAAGTTTATACTTATTTCACTCTCATGACATTAATTTTTTATGTACGTCATTCATTTTTATGTCAATGTGTTCGCAATAGAATGTTCTATGTGCCCATAGGTAAAAAATATCAACAAAGCGTAAGTTAGAATAACGACAAATATAAAACAACGCTGGAACATATCAGTGAGCGTCAAACACACACGAAATATTTTTACTTTTGTTATGTTTGTCAAGTTTATACTTGTTGCACACCGTTATTTTTGGTTGTATATTGATCGGAATAAGATTCCCTAAACAGACATATGCATATAATACATGATATAGGGGAAGAATTACCAGTATAAACGGCTAAAGTCACCAACCCGCAACCCGTTTGGGACAAAATACCATTTGATCGAAGTTATCCACACCTTTCATGAACTTATTGTACCATGAAGCCTAGTGGTGAGAAAGAGAGCCTCATGGCGCGCAGTTTGAAACAAACCCAAAGGAAATCGGATAAAAATTGAATTTTATACAAATATTTTAAAAGTTGACATAACTTTATGTCCACTATGCGTTAGCGTTAGACGAAACCGAACGCGCCGGCGCGTCCAGATAGCGCGAAAGTGTTAACATGTCACAGGCGCATACCAAAAAAAAATATATATATATACAGTATATTTTTTTTTTTTCTAAACCTGTTAATTAATTTGTGTTCTCTGATCATGGGAAAAATAATAAAAAAAATCGTAAGTGGCATATATTGCCCGCTATAGGGCGGGGAAGTCTGGCAAAAAAACAGGCGCTGACTCAGTGTGCGTCCCAGACGGTCTGTTGCTCCCAGCTGTCAGGCAGGAGAGGCCACAAAGCGATAATTACCTAATTATCTCAATGTCTCTGATTGATTTTTCGTAGTTTTTTGCTGTAATATTATTCAATAGTGTGTAGTGTGATATATTTATATAATAAAATGAGTGAATCATTGCTGTACTCAAAAATATGTTGTGCATATTTATTTAATTATTTATTTATTTATTTATTTATATACAAGAAGTTACATTGGGTTTGTGAGAATACATAGCATAGTAAGTATTTACAATCTTGTAAAGCCACAAGTACGCGCAGCGTTTCGGGCAGGTCCTTAATCTAACAGATAATTTTAAGTAGGTAAATTCTATCAGAAT
The DNA here is from genome assembly GCF_040958095.1 of Procambarus clarkii. NCBI lineage: Eukaryota > Metazoa > Arthropoda > Malacostraca > Decapoda > Cambaridae > Procambarus > Procambarus clarkii. The sequence goes on along the minus strand of NC_091191.1, from coordinate 21,218,522 downwards.
TAATAAAATGATAACAAATACATTGCAAGAAAAAAAATGAGATGAGAGAGATTAGTAAGTATATTAAAGCACATTGGTATATTAACCCTTAAAGTGCGCATCACTTCATATGAAGTGTAAATCGTTTTACCAGTCAACTGCGCTTCACTTCATATGAAGTGTATGGGTACCGCGCACGATTTGAATGGCCTGCGGTGTAGCTGGGGGTCCCATACGCTGCCCAGGGGCTCTAGTAAACAGCGGCCATTTTGAAAAAAAATCCAGCTCACGCTCCGATGGCATGGGAGGCCTCAGTTTAGCGAGAGTCACCATGGCGAGCGCACGGTCAAACGCCTCACGAGCACGCATCACTCAGTCCCTCACCCCAGAGCAAATAGCCCACGAATTATTCTCTGAAGGTGAAGAAAGTGTGTTTGACGATTCAGACAACGATGAGGATTATACACAGTTGTCGGGAGATAGTAGCAGCAGCAGTGAAAGTGAGAATGACCGCCATGCCATGGCGAGGCCTATACGCTCTCCCATGCCTCCTCGCCCATTTTCTACCCCAATTCTACCACGACCTCACAGTTCCTGTGGATATTTTCTGTTTGAGGGTGACGAGTCAGAGGGAGGTGACTCCTTTTCTGGGTTTAGTGACTCAGATCAAAGTTTTATTGAGCCTGTGGCTGGTACCAGTGGTGTAACTGGGCGAGAAATTGTCGCGTCAGCAGCATCTCGCCCAGCCAAGCGCCACCGCATGGCACCACATGAGGGACCAAGACCCTCGTGTTCACGTGCACCCACCTCACGTGCACGTAGCCGCCGTGCTTCTCGCAGACGGTATTCAGCTCCTGGTCGCCGGTATGCATCGCTTCCTCGCCGTCTTTCCTCTGCATCTCGCAGGACGCCTGGTGTACTTGAGTGGAGTGATGGTGACGATTTTATTCCTAATATTCCTCACTTTGACGATAAAGATGTAGGGATTACAAACCTTTTCCCTAATCAAGGTGAGGACATGGCTGAGATGGAATATTTTACAGCATTCTATGATGAACCACTCATGGAATACATTGTACACCAAACGAACCTGCATGCTGCTTACCTGATTGAGAGGGAAATCACAGAATTTTCACGACTGCAGCGTTGGAAAAATACCACAGTGGCGGAAATGTATGTGTTTTTGGCACTCTGTTTGTTGATGAAGCACTGTCACAAACATGCAATAAATGACTATTGGAGCAAGGACAAGACAATACCAACACCTTTATTCGGGAAATATATGTCACGAGACAGGTTTCAGATACTCCTCAGGTGTCTACATTTTGGAAGTGTTCAGGACCGAACACCTGATGATAGACTGTGGCGAGTGAGGCACTACATGAACGATGTTATTGGAAAATTCAGAGATTTTTACGTACCAGCACAGAAGCTGGTGGTTGATGAATCTCTCATACTTTTCAAGGAACGTGTTCCATTCAAACAGTACATTCCCTCAAAACGAAACCGATTTGGCCTGAAATTTTTTGTTCTTTGTGATTGTGAGACAGGATACGTGTTACACATGATTCTGTACTCGGCTAGTGATGTAGACATTCCCGGTAACGACGAACATGGATTCTCGGGGAGTGTAGTGAAGACCATCATGGCTCCGTGGATGAACAAGGGACACATTTTATACACAGATAATTACTATACAAGTCCCTTGCTAGCTCGGTTCTTGCTAGAAATTAGAACCAGATTGGTTGGTACAGTAAAGCCACAACGAAGGGAAATGCCTGTGTTTGACAACGACATTGCAGTTGGTGAGTGTCAGAGAAGGAAAAGTGATAACATTCTGTCAGTTCGGTGGAAAGACAAAAGAGAGGTGAACTTGTTGACAACAATTCATGATGGAACAATGGTGAACAGTGGGAAAGTGAGCCATAAAACAAACGCACCACTATATAAGCCAGACTGTGTTTTAGACTATAATATCAACATGCGGTTGATTGATAAATCAGACATGATGATTGGCACTGCAGAGTGTGTGCGGAAGACATGTAGGTGGACGAAAAAAGTGTTCTTCCATCTTGTGGACATGAGCATGCTGAACTGTTTCAACATGTACCTTGTGAGAACTGGACGTAAGCCCACTTTCCGTGACTTTGTATTTGATGCTGCAATACAGTTATTAGGAAAGTTTGCAAAAGATGTCCCAGGTATTCAGCGGCCCATCATAAACCCACTGTTGCAGCATGCTGGTACTCCACGCCTCGCTCACACTGAAGGCTTCCTAGCACACAAACTTAAGTATTTGCCACCTGGTGTGAAGCGTGCAATAGCCCAACGTGATTGCTTGGTGTGTAAAACAACGACACGTAGAGACAAGAAACGGAAGCTTGTGCAAACATGGTGTGAAACGTGTGGTATCCCATTATGTGCTGTCGACTGCTTCAATGACTACCACAGTCTAGAAATCTTCTAAGTGTGCTTCAAAGTGTGTATAGCGTGTGCGAGTGTGTAAATATGTAAACATATAAGCAGAACATATAATATAATAGACTGTAATGACATATTATATTGCCGTAATTGAAAACATTTGTGTGCGCCTGTGTATACTCAAATATGCAACAATTATTGATACAAAATATGTTCAAACAGTATTTGAAACACAATTAGTGAAAAAAAATTAGATAAAATGCGCTTAGACATTGTAAATAAATAGCGCGAAAATATATTTGTGGCAACTCTGGCTGTTTGAGGACCGCGCGCAACATCTCCCGGGCGTGTACTGCATGAGCGACCATGCAGATTGTGACGTCATCGCAGAGCTTCTCGGCTCTATTGCAACAAAAGTAAGTACAATAGAATTTTTTTTTTATTTTTCCCGTGATCAGTGAACAGAACTTAACAGATTAGCAAAAAAAAAAAAATTTTTTTTTTTCAAAATGACATGCGCCTGTGTGGATAGCAGGATATTAGACCCCGAGCATGTTAAGGGTTAAAGCTCTGATTGATTACATTGACAGCTTGATTGGTAATTTAAACAAGATTAATAGACACCATACAGCAGATTGACAGCACATATAAGAAGACAGCAATGATCACAATGATAAAGATGTTCAGATTGGGTACATAAAGATTGGAAGATTGGGTAGCAATAGATACAGTGCAATTTTAAAGCAAAAGGTAAAAAACTATGAAGATGAAATTAGGTACTTTTTAGTATTGTTTTTGAATGATGCAAAAGTTGGACAGCTTTTCAATTCAATAGGGAGTGAGTTTCATAGACTGGGTCCCTTTATTTGCATAGAGTGTTTACACAGATTAAGTTTGACTCTGGGGATATCAAAGATATATTTATTTCTGGTGTGGTGATAATGGGTCCTATTAAATCTGTCCAGGGAGAGTTTCAGAGCAGGATTTGTATTTAAGAACAGGGTTTTGTAAATGTAGTTGACACAAGAGAATTTGTGGAGTGAGATTATGTTTAGCATGTTTAGGGAGTTAAACAAGGGGGCTGAGTGTTGTCTGAAAGCAGAATTTGTTATTATTCTGATAGCAGATTTTTGCTGGGTGATGATGGACTTGAGGTGGTTTGCAGTGGTTGAACCCCATGCACAGATACCATAGCTGATATAGGGATAGATTAGTGCATAATATAGAGAGATGAGAGCAGAGTTAGGTACATAATATCTGATTTTGGAGAGTATACCAACTGTTTTAGAGACTTTCTTAGTTATGTGTTGTATGTGGGTACTGAAGTTGAGTCTCTTGTCTAGGAATAGGCCAAGAAACTTTCCATCATTTTTATTACTGATGTTAATGTTGTCTATCTGTAGCTGAATTGCATTTGTAGATTTGCTTCCAAATAAGATGTAGTAGGTCTTTTCTATGTTAAGTGTTAGTTTGTTGATTGACATCCATAAGTGGACTTTTTTTTAGTTCATTATTAACAACATTATTTAGTGTATGTGGGTTGGGGTTAGAGTAGATGAGGCTAGTATCATCAGCAAACAAAATAAGTTTCAGAATGTTAGAGACATTAGGCAGATCATTGATGTATATAAGAAATAGGAGAGGTCCCAAAATGCTGCCCTGTGGCACTCCAACAGTTATTGGTAGAGTGGGAGAGGTAATATTATTGATGGCTACACATTGGTGTCTATCACTAAGATAGGATTGGATATAGTCCAGTGTATGGCCTCGGATTCTATAATGATGGAGTTTACGTAAGAGGTAATTGTGATTAACAGTATCAAAGGCCTTTCTCAGGTCAATGAAGAGTCCAATTGGAAACTCATTTTTGTCAAGGGCTGAGTAAATTATATCAAGGACACTAATAATTGCATCGTTGGTACTCTTTTGGGAGCGGAAGCCAAACTGACAGGGGCTAAGAATGTCAAATTTTACGAGATAGGAGTAGAGCTGTTTGTAGATAATTTTTTCAAATATTTTTGATAGTATGGGTAGGTTTGATATTGGTCTATAATTGTTTATGTCTGCCGGATTACCTCCTTTATGAACTGGCATTACTCTTGCTTTTTTAAGGATATCAGGGAAGGTATGACACTCAAGGCATTTGTTGAACAGCAGAGCTATAGGTGGCACAAGGGCGTGGGAGGCGCTCTTGTATACATTGGATGGGATTTCACTGATGTTCCCAGCTTTTGTTTTTAGTGAGTGTATGATGGACACAACATCTGTCGGGCTGACTGGTGAAAGGAGAAGAGAGTTTGGATAGCTGCCTGAGAGATATGTGTTGATATGTGTCTTGAGTCTGTGGGATTTTACTGGCAAGGTTAGCACCAACCGATGAAAAGAAGCTATTAAATTCATTCGCCATTTCTAAATCAGATGACGGTGTAAGGCCATCCTTAGAGAGTGTTATCTGGTTGTGGGAGTGTTGTTTAGTTCCTAGGATATTAGAGATGGTTTTCTATGTGCTTTTCATGTTGCCTTTAGCTTCTTTGAATCTAGTCACATAATATGAAAGTTTAGCTTTTCTTATGATACTGGTAAGCACTGATGAGTACCTCTTAACTACTTCCTTTGTAACTAGGCCAATCCTAAATTTCTTTTCATATTCATGTTTTTTGTTGATTGATTTGATTATGCCACTTGTGAGCCACAGGTTATTTTTTCTTTTATCAATTACTTGTTTGGTAAGGAGGGGACAGTGAGTGTTATAGAGGCTTAAGAGTTTTGGAGAGAAAGAGGTTAGTTAATGAGTTTATATCCTGTGTATTATTAAATTCAGATTCCCAGTTAATATTGAGAAGTGCATTAGAAAGATTGCCTAAAGCTGATTCACTGTGTAGCCTGAATGAGAGTTTCTTGCTTTCAGGTGGTGCTGTGTCCATGTTTGCTATGAGGAAGGTAGGATGCCCGAAACGCTTTGCGTAATAGTGGCTTTAGGCATTGTATGTACTAGCCCTATCTATAAATCCATCACTTTTTGTAAAATCTCTTGTATGTATGTATCTTACCTAAATAAACATTTGATTTGATTTTATTAGATTTGATAGTGGTCAGTTGTTCTGTCATAGATTACCCCAGATGTAAGGGGAGCTGTTATATTAGTCCATAAGTGATCCAGGGTAGTGGTAGATGTTTGAGTGACTCGGGTGGGCTTGGTGATTGTGGGATTAGCATACAGGAGTGCATGCTGTTACGGAAAGAGTCAACTTGAGGGTTGTTTTGAAGACCAAGATCAATATTGAAATCACCTTCCAGAATTATGTGATTTTTGTTGAGATTGTTATTTATGATAAGATTCCTTACATTGTCTGAGAATGAAGCTATGTTGGTATTAGGAAATCTATAGATGGCACCGATAGTTAGGGAGGATTTAAGGGATTTACTGGAGAACTTGGCAAAGGTATATTCACAATAGTCGTCTCTATCACTAATGACACTATTGCAGATGAACATATCTTTGTAATATATTGCTGTGCTACCTCCTTTTTTATTAGGCCTGCAGTTATGAATGGCTTTATAACCAGCTAAATTGTAGAGTTGGGTATAGTCATTACTTAGCCAAGTTTCTGTTATTTTAAGTATTGGCATTGGTCGGGTTCAGGTTTTCAGATATACCACAATCACTAAAGAAGGCCAGTAGTTGTTGGTCACACTTTATTTCATATCTTTTTCCTGCACTTTCCTTCTTTGCAATGATCGTTCCATTCCTAGTGTAGCACTGCTTGATAAGACCAGGGTTTAGTTTGCAAATTTTACACAGCCTGAAGAGGAGGGATCCACGCTACTTTGTAAGGCACTCATTTATATAGAGGTTGGTTTTTTGCTTAGCAGCTGATTGTATGAGGTCAAATTTAGCAGAGGGATTTGCAAGTTTGATGAGCATTCTCCTACTGCTACGGGAACTGTTTTTATCTGCCTATCTGTTTGAATCATATTGATTCATTATGTTCATCAAACAGTGAACACATACTTTGTCGGTTATTACACTATATACACAGGTTATATATATGTATTTGCATGTTTTGTTCACCATAACAAACCACTAAGTTGGTATTTTAAGTCAAAAAAAGCAACAAGGAGTGACCGCCACAAACCAGCCAGCTACTCGCTGCCACTCACTCCTTCAACACCTCACTCGCCCACATTCTCCTCCCACCATACTGTTTTTGCTTTTATTCACTATATACAGACGTTATATATAAGTACAGTGGTACCTCGCATAACGATCGCCCCAAAAGGTGAACATTTTGGCTAACGAACGGCCCGATCGGCGTCAAATCGTCCTGCATGGCGAACGCTTGTTTGAGTAACGTCAACACCAAATGGTGGGGTCGCGCTGCTTCTTGCACATTCTCAGATGCCTCCGACAATGCACATAAATTATGTTGTTCTTGTTTAAAGATACTAATGATGTTGGGATATAAAGGGGTGACTGCTGAGATGTTGCAAAGTATTGATGTCTTTGTAGAAAAAAAGAAATAAAATTTCTGATATACAACAAATGTCAAAAAGGTTCGTTCAGTGTTTGGCAGATAGGCTGCTCCATTATAACAATCTTTCTTTGTTTGAAATGTGTTCCTTTTCTTTTGTATTTGTCATTTACGTCTCAATAATGGAGCAGCCTACCTTACACTGAACAAACCATTATGACATTTACCTTTCTTCAAATGGGTTCAATATTTATTTTCCACTTGTCTTATAGCAAAAGGTTCGTTCGGTGGTCGACAGGTAGGCTGGTACATGTTTCTTACATAAAAAAAATGTAAATAATAGAGAAAAATGAAGAATTTTGAAAACCAGAACAAATGTCAAAAATGTTTGTTCGGTGGTCTACAGGTAGGCTGCTCCATGTTTCCTAAATAAAAAAAATAAAATAAAAGAACTGTTGAAACAGTTTGAAAAATTGACAATTGCCATTAAGGTTTGTTCAGTGTTTGTTGGGTAGGCTGCTTCATTATTGAGACAAGTGACAAATACAAAAGAAATGGAACACATTTGAAACAGAGAGAGCGTCATAATGGAGCAGCCTACCCGACAAACACAGAACGATCCTTTTGCTATAACGAATATGAAAGACTAGGGCTGCTGGCTGGGTTAGTACTGCGTGAGAACCATTTGTGGCACACGTGCCTCTGGCTCCCAAACACCTGTCCGAAACAGTGTTGAAAGACCGCGCTCAGTCAGTGAAATTCAGACCTTATTGCTTGAAGAACATAAGGGTCAAAATATTGGTGAAGTAAGTAAGTAATTATCAAAAGAAGGCACCAAACCGGGAAGGCTATGTAGCACCATCAAATGCGCAAAATAATCAGAGGGCGCTAAATATCACCAAGGATGCCAATACGAGAACAAAAACGCATAAGGTGAACGATATCAAAAGTATCCGAGTCACCAAGAATTCTACTGAGGGACAGGTGACCGCGAGAGGCGGTCGGAAAGCAAGACACACGCTCATCCTGGAAGTTAGGACATTCAAGAAGGACATGCACGACCGTAAGAGGGACAATGCAACTAGGACAATAAGGAGCAGGGTGGCGCTCCATCAAGTGACCATGGGTTAAGCGAGTATGGCCAATACGCAATCTCGCCAGAGCTGTTTCCCACCGCCGGTTACTATGGAAGGACGACGGCCACGAGGAAACACAACATTTAAGAGTACGTAGCTTGTTACCAGTAAGAGACAACCAAAAAGCCTGCCAACGGGTAAGGACTGAGGAATGGATAACCGGGTAAAAGTCGGAATACGGAACGCCTTTACGAGAGATGGGACAAGAGCGGACAGCTTCCTTGGCGGCAGCATCCGCACGCTCATTTAATGACACACCAATATGGCTGGGAACTCAACAAAACTCAACCGACTTAAATTTACTGTGAACAAGAAACAGCCAATGCTGGATCTCGACAACTACTGGATGAACCGGATTAAAGGACCCGAGAGCCATGAGGGCACTACGAGAGTCAACAATAACTACAAAGGAGGACTGACAACGAGAAAGCAGGAGACGAAGAGCATAGAGAATAGCATAAAGTTCCGCTGTAAAGATGCTAGTCTCCGGAGGTAAGCGACACATATAAGTGCGATCAGGAAAAACAACAGAGTAGCCAACACCGTCCGCCGACTTAGACCCATCGGTGAAGACAGAAACGGAGCGGGAGTGAGAAGAAAAGTGCTCAAGGAAAAGGCGTTTTAGAACCGTAGGAGGAGTAAAAGCTTTAGTGATACGGGTCAAGGAAGTACAAAACCGCGGAAGAGGGACTCTCCACGGGGGCAAAGGAGGAACAACACGAGGAGAAACATTAGAAATACGAACGGAAAGAGAATCCTGGAGGCGAGATAACCGGACAGAAAGAGGGAGCTGGTGAAGAGGAACAGGAACCGCAGGAGGGGTAAAAGTTAAAGCACGACAGAGGCGAGAGGAAGGATGTTGTAAGGACCGCGCAAGATAGCGAAGACAGTAGCGATCACGGCGATCCTGGAGAGACAGGAAGCCAGTGTCAACATACAAGCTAAGGACGGGAGTCGAACAAAAGGCACCAGAACTGAGGCGCAACCCAGTATGGTGCAAAGCATCAAGACGGCAAAGAGTAGAAGGAGAAGCAGACGAGTAAGCAGGGCAACCATAATCGAGCTTAGACAGGACAAGAGAGGAATGTAAAGCAAGGAGAGTGCGCCTATCTGCTCCCTAAGAAGTATGGGACAAGACCCGAAGGAGGGTAAGGGCCTTAGAGCACTCAACACGGAGGTAAGAGATATGGGGAGACCAAGACAAACGAGTGTCAAGGAATAACCCCAAAAAGCTTTGCGGAATCTTTGTATTCAAGGGGATGACCATAAAGTGACAAAGAGGGACGAAGAACAACCCGTTTCCGCATAAAAGTCATGGCACAAGTCTTAGAAGTAGAGAACTTGAAGCCATGATCGGTGGCCCAAGATGACACGGCATCAATTGCAAGTTGAAGCCGGCGCTGAAGGAGAGGCGAATCATCACCCTGACAGCAAAGGATAAGATCATCGACATAGAGAGCGGAGAAGACACCAGAAGGAAGAGAAGAAAGAAGACCATTGAGGGCAACCAGAAAGAGAGTAGTGCTCAGAACACTACCCTGGGGCACACCTTCGTATTGCTGAAAAGAGGCAGAGCGCGCGGTACCAAGGCGCACCCGAAAGGAGCGACGGGAGAGGAAGCTGCGGAGAAAGAGAGGGAGATGACCACGAAGGCCAAAAGAATGAAGTTGAGATAGAATATGATAACTCCAAGTGGTGTCGTAAGCCTTTTCCAGGTCAAAAAGGACGGCAACAACGGAGGTCTTCGCAGCAAAAGCAGTACGAATATAGACCTCCAAGTTCACCAGGACATCTGTCGTGCTGCGGCACTTGCAGAAACCAAATTGAGAAGGGGAGAGGAGGTGATGGTGTTCCAGGAACCACATCAGACGAATGTTAACCATACGTTCAACGAGTTTGCAGACACAACTTGTGAGAGCAATAGGGCGAAAGAACTTAGGGGAAGTACCCAATAGGGCGAAAGAACTTAGGGGAAGTACCCAGAGACCCCGGTTTGCGAACAGGGAGGACAACGGCATCGAGCCAGTCCTCAGGGACTGACGACGACTCCCAGATCCGATTATACAGACTCAGTAAATACTGAGATGTGCACGGAGGGAGATGGCGAAGCATCTCATAATGAATACCATCGGAGCCCGCCGCCGTAGAACCGCAGAGGGCCAGGGCAGAACGAAGTTCAGAGAGAGAGAAGGGATCATTATAGGGAAGTTGAAGACGAGTGCAGAAATCTAAAGGACGAGACTCAAGGACAGGTTTACGAAGAAGAAAAGATTGGGGAAGATGAAGACCAGAGCTAACAGAAGAAAAGTGGGAACCCAGTACGGAAGCGACCTGCAACGGGTCCACCACAAGAGTATCATGGAGGTGAAGGACCGGTGAAACATCGGGAACGAATTTACCTGCTATCTTGCGGATACGCTTCCAGATCTGGGCCAGAGGAGTTTCGGACGTAATTGTTGAGACATAAGATGCCCAACATTCACGTTTAGCCGTACGGATGGCCCTACGGGCCACCACACTCGCTTTCCGAAAGAAAAGAAAAGAATCGGTCGTCTGCCTACGGCGGTGCCTCTTCCAGGCTGCACGCTTACAGCGGACAGCCCGAGCACAGTCCGCATTCCACCAGGGAACGCACTTCCGTGGACCCCGGGAGGAAGAGCGAGGGATAGAGCGGAGGGCAGCGTTGAAGACAGTGTCATGAAAAAGGAGGAGAGCGCGAGAGAGAGGCAGAAGGGAGAGGTCAGAGAGAGTAGCACTGAGGGAAAATAGGGTCCAGTCCGCCTTAGCAAACTGCCACCTAGGGAAAAAGAGGGAAGGGTGAAAAGAGAAAAAGGAAACAAGGATGGGGAAATGATCACTTCCATGGAGGTCATCAAGAACCTGCCACGTGAAATCTAAGTAAAGAGAAGAAGAGCAGAGAGAAAGATCAAGACAAGAAAGGGTGCGAGTCCGAGAGTCCAAATGAGTGGGCTCACCAGAATTCAGAAGAGACAAGGAAGAAGAGAGGAGAAACGGCTCAAGGAGGCGACCCCGGGTATTCGTCAGAACGTCACCCCAAAGAGAATGACGACAATTGAAGTCACCCAGCAGGAGCACAGGCTCCGGCAAGGAGTCTAGGAGGTGTTTCAAATCAGGAAGAGAAAGCGGGACACTCGAGGGGAGATAAATGGAACAAACAGTGTACCATTTCCCCACAAAGACACGAGCAGCAGAACAATGGAGAGGTGAAGGAAAAAGTAAAGGAACAAAGGGAACATCAGCACGAACCAAAAGAGCAGAAGAATTAGAAGCCCCAACAACAGCTGGGGGGGGGGGGGGGGGGAGAGAAAGGAATAGCCACGAAAACGACCAGGACGAGCACCAAGCATCGGCTCCTGGAGACAGACACAAAGGGCGAAAACCGCGAAATCAGAAGTTGGAGTTCGAGGAAATTGGCGTAATAACCTCGAACGTTCCATTGAAGAATGGACAACAATGAGAAGAGAAAGGACAAAAACAGAGAACAAGGAAGAAACAAAGGCGAAAGAGCAACAGAGCACGTTAAAGAATATCAGGGTCGGGATCAGGGTCAGCAAAGTCAGGGTTAGGGGGCATGGGTAAACTGAGCAAAGACGGAGGGAAGGAAACGGGAGAACAGATCAGAGGTGGGCGGGCGGGGTCCGGAGAGGAGCAAGCAAGGACAGCAGCAGGAAGAGGAGGGGTAGAAAGAGGGGAGCGTACCTCAGCAAGGGCAGCAACTGAGAGGGAAGCGGGGGCTAAAGAAACCTCCATAGCAGGAACAGGGGGCGCAACCACCAAAATGGGAGGGGAAGGAGCGAGAGAGGCAGAAGTAGGGGCCGAGGAAGAAAGCGAAACCTTCTTACCCGCCGGGGAGGAGGAAGGAGAGGAGCCAGGTTTACGCTTCTGACGTAAAGAGACAGGTGTCCCAGCAACCACATACTGGGCAACGGATTCTAGCGTCTCAACAGGAGAAGCTGAACGAGAGCACACATGACGGCCGTTTGGAGAGCGATGGACATCAGCCCGCACCGACAGGCGGCGGGGAGAGTCAAGAGACGGAGGGGAAGGATGGGAAGGAGGAACGGAGGGAGACGAGGAAAAAGACACAGGAGACACGACAGACCGGGTAGAAGGAAGGGGAACCCCAGACAGAGGACCAGGAGGAGGATCCTTCGGGAGAGAACCAAAGGAACAGAGGATGGGGCAGTGGGCGCATCAGGGTCCAAGGCCCGGAAACGGTTGTGAGGCTGAGGAAGGCGGGAAGGACGAGGAGAGGAAGAGCGCAACACGCGAGCATAAGAGATATTAGCATAAGGCGGGAGCCTGCGAACCTGGCGTCTCGCCTCAGGAAAAGATAAACGCTCCCGGTGCTTCAAGTTGAGGACGGCTGCCTCAAGCTTGTAATGGACACACGCACGGGAGAAGGTAGGATGGGCCTCACCGCAGTTGAGGCAACGAGCCTGGGGAGAAGTGCACTCCGACTTAGAGTGACCTTCGCCACCACACAAAGGACAGAGAGAGACAGTCCCGGAGCAGCGGAGGGCACCATGCCCAAACCTCCAGCACTTGTTGCAGAGCCGAGGAGAAGGAATGTACTCCTGGACAGAGCACCTGGCACCAGCAAGAATGACAGAGGGTGGAAGGGTCCTACCATCAAAGGTAATCTTCACAACCCGGAGGGGTTGACGGCGACTACCACGAGGGGGACGAGTAAACATGTCCACCTGGAGAATAGAATGGCCCTGGGCAGCAAGGATATGTCGAATATCATCGTGGCAGTCGCGCAGGTCCCGAACACCGGTCGCAACATGGGGCGGGAGCAAAATAGTGCCAACACTGGCATTCAACTGAGCGTTCTTCGAGACCCGAACAGGGGTCTCGCCAAGGCAGGATAAGGCAGCCAAGCGGGAAGCAGCATCCTGAGAAGGAGCAGCAACGACACGTGTACCGAGACGAGTAGGGTTGAAAGTAATGGAGGCATCCACGGAATCAACGAGATGTCGATGGAGGGAGAAATCGTCAGGAGGCGCAGAATCAAGAGGGAGGAGATCAAAATATTTGGCCCACGAAGCGGGACCAAACAAGGCTTGATAGGTAGCAGAACTGGAAGGAATCGAGCGAGGGCGGCCGTGACGAGGACGGCGGTGAGAACCCCCAGAGAGAGGGGTTAAAAGGCGCAGTAGTTACAACTAGAGAAGGAGCCGCGCCAGGGGACGAGGTAGTCACCACTGGGGGCTTGGGGCTCGACCCAACCACAGAGGAGGGAGGGGAGCCAGGGGAAGGAGTCAGAGAGGCCAAAGGAGGAGCAAGGTCGGGGCCCAATGCAGCGGAGGCTACAGAGCCCGGTCTTCCAACACGGACCGACTCGGGGGCTTGGTCGCCCACCCCACGAGCCTGAGAAGGTAAACCAGAAGCAGCCGAAACAGGGGTCATCATCATTACGAAAAGAAGAATTCATTCACGAATGTGCCCCCACACCCACCATGGAGCCACAATTAGAGGCAGGACACCCAACAAGAAGCTATCGCCGATCTTGCCGGGGCCTCCTAAGGGTGCGTCGTGAGTATACGCCCCACAAACGCCACCTTAAGAAACCGACAGTCCGTCGAGACCGGGTTCAGTGACGAAAGGGGGATTGACAATAAAAGGTTCCCCTCGCTCTCGACGTCGGGTACTACAGTTCTACGGGTGCAAGAGTATGCCTCCTCAAGCACCCGGGCGTCAAAATAGAAGAAGTCCAAGGGAAGAACCAGAACGAGCAAAAGGTCGGCAGGAAACGGCAAGCAGATAGGAGAAGAGGGGGGAAGAAAAACGAAACAGAAGGAAAAGGAAAAGGTGCCCAGCAAAATTGGAGAGGACGGCAGCAGGAGCACAAGGCTAGAAAAGGACAGAGTACTGTCCCAAGGAGCATCACACTCCGGCAGCCGCCCACTAAGCCCCCACACGGTGACAACGAGCTGAGCGGGGAGGGAGAAATATTGGTGAAGCTATGCGCAATAAGGACTTAACACACCGGTCTGATGCAAGTGATACAGCACCTATGAGGATGATACAGCAAGCGTATCCAGTTGTGGTTCTGAGCCCCACCCTTGCCATCACCAATTTATATATAGATGATACATAGATGAATCGTTTTCTGCGTTCAGTGATGATACATCTGATACAAGTAGCAAAGATGAACAGTGTTAGCGGCTTCCATGGTGGTGTTTTCCATAGATATTTTCAAGAATACCTGAATCTCTTCCTGACTGACGAACACTCTACGATGCTAGCTGAATCTCTTCCTGTGTGGGACCTTACAAAGCGATCTTTTCAAGACTACCTTACAATTTGAGCTTTTCCTATAATCGTTTCAATACTACCTTATGCTTTACAAGCTTGGCTACATACCACTTACAAGTACTAAAGCCAAAGGTACACGCGAGTGCATTATTTGCAAGCACAGAATGATGAAACAGGAAGCGAAAATCTATCTGTAGCTGGTGCAACAGGAGCAAAGTTGTGCTGTGTACCATACTACTGACTACTTCGTTGATTATTACGCACCTCCAAGTATTGAGTGTGTAATACAGTGTGTTACCTGTGTAAATAGTATGTGAAACTGTACATAGTGTAATTTTAATTAATTTTTACCACGTAATATTGTGACAATAAAAATTTAATGTGGACACATGTATCACAGTTCCATGGAGAATTATGAACATTCTACTGTATACATATTGTAAGTCACAAATATGCATCATATACGATAAAAGAAACAAATAAAACCACATTGGAAATACATAGAAAAAATATTTGAAAACATATTTGTGGCAACACGCGGTACTTGAACGGCCTGCGCGACTGTGTCTGGGAGCTTTACACACAGGCGACCAGCCCCTGATGATGTCACAGCGCACCTTGTCCACATCCTCACAGCCAAAGTGGAATTTGGTAATTATTTTTACATAGACATATTCAGGGAAGGTAATTTATCATTTTACAAAGAAAAATGATTTTTTGGGGAACATTTGATGTCATGCACACTGGGGCAATTTCACAATAACCACAGTGCATCACAGTGGTTAAATGGGAACATTTGCTTTGTATGACGTCCGTTTCACACGACGAACACGGAACGCATTAAATTCGTTATTCGAGGTACCACTGTATCTACATTCGTGTTCACCATAACGAACCACTAAGTTGGCATGCTAAGTGGCAGTGGTAGTGGCAGCTTGCCACTGGCTGCTACTTCCTCCCTCCCTCAACTCGCCTGATTCACCCACATTCTCCTCCTACAATACTGTTTTTTGCATTTATTCACTATATACAAACGTTATATATAAGTATCTACATGTTTTGTTTACCACAACTGTACAACGAAGTTGATATAGTTAGTTCAGGCACTAACAGATCTCGCTACATACAGTCAGCTGGCGGCTGCTTCCCTCACATATTCAAGGTCAGACGCACTCAAATTTCACCCCCAACAATACTGTTTGTGGTGTTATTACCCTATATACAGACGTTATATGTAAGTATCTACATGTTTTGTTCACCATAACTGTTCAACTAAGCCGGTATAATGCCCAAAGAGCATAGTGGCCACCCTTACCAACATGACAAATCATGCAGATGTTGCCACACCCATCACCAAAATGGCTTCTCCCCCACACTCCTTTTGCTCTTATTACACTGTATATACACGTTATATATAAGTACAGTGGCACCTCTATTAATGAGTTAGTCCGTTCTGGCACCGAGCTCGTTATGTGGAAAACTCGTCTTAACACTTTCGCGCTTTATATTAGAGATAACTCGTCACTGGTTTTTCTTACGATTCCGCATAACTGCCTACTTTTCTCATCAATCGAAAAAATATTTCTATAAATTCCATTTTTTAACCGAAATGGATGGGGATACTTTTGTTTTGTAGAGAATTTATTTGCGAATTTTTTGGTACCAGAATGAATATTATATCACATAAACTTCTATGAGTAAAAAAAAAATACACAAAGTATGTTTGGGGGTGTGGCGAGCGTGTGGCAGTGGGTTCCCTTTAGCCGTTGATATATCCAACACGTGGGAAATATTTGTATGTGTTATGTATATGTCTGTGTAGGGAATTTTACTGTGATCACTGTCATACAAATTATAAAATGTTTCAACAAGTATAAACATGACAAACATCAAACGAACGAAAACAATGTGTTCGTTTCTGCCGCGAACGCATACTGAGCGACGTGGTTCTATATTTGGCGCTTCTCTTACACATGCTTTGTACCAATGTTATACAGTTCATCTTATAGAAAATTTTATTGCGAACACATTGGTATAAAAAAGAAATACGTACATAGAAAAGTAGGGTCAGGAAACGTATAAACTTTCCAAGCATGATTTCCCCCGTGTTTTCGCCAGTGCGCTCGCGGCTAACTACTCTCCACTTCACACACTCTTGCGGGTGGGCAATTACCTATATTAAACATTCATATGCATATGTCCGTGTAGAGAATTTTATTGTGATTCCAATGATACCAAAATTAGCGATGTAGGACAACTGTAGGCTTCGCAACCATTAAGAAAGTGGAAACATTTTGTTGCTGTTTGGCGCTCTCGGCGAGTGATCTGCATAGTTTTTTATTTAGTGTTGATAATCCTTATGCTTGGGCGGCATTTTATAGGTATGCTCTTATAGACAATTTCACTGCGAACACAGTGATACCAAATTTAAATACGTGCGCCTTCAATTACTGTCAGGACAGTCAAAAGAGTGTACACTTTTTCGGTCTTACCGCATAGGCGCGCGAAGTGCCGAAAGCATCTGGGGTATTGTTTTTTTTTTAGCGCCGAGAGCGCGAAAGTGTTAAAAAACAAATTTCTCCATTTAAAATAAAGGAAATAAATTTAATCCGTTCCACTCCCAAAAACATCCATACTTGTGTGATATTTTTTTATGTAAATATAATACTGCACATGTAATTATAAATGTTTTGTTGTACTGTTTTCATGTTTACTTTACCTTATGAAGAGTCGTTGCTGGCCTGAGGAAGACGATGGGGAGGTGGGAAGGGGGAGAGGGGTTATAATGTGGAAGGAGAATCCACCTCTGAGTCAGGCGGCGTCTCTCTTCTTGGGAATTTCACCCTACTTCGACCGGGTTGTGGTTCACTATCACTGACCCTTTTCTCTACTTTTGCAAAGAACGTACCTATTGACAATTGCTTTTGTCTTTGTTTTAGGATGTTCCTAAAAACAAGACAGCAAATTGTCATTAAACATGTTCACACACTGGGTTGTCACTGCTTTATCAGGGCAGATTTTTCAAGAATGCGGTCACCTTTTTCAAACATTCCCAACACTTCCCTTACCTCCTCATTCCCTTACTAATGGTGCAAATTGTTGGTGAGGGCCAGCCATACTTCCTTGTGAGATCAGTCACACAGACACCACGCTCATGCTTTGCTATAATCTCCTCCTTCAAATCCACAGAAATTGTGTCTTTCTTCATCTTGACAACACTATCTTTAGCAAGCAGCTTTTTTGGTGACATCGTGCGTTACAAATTGTAGTTACAAAACCACAAAAAACAAAGAAAAGCACAAATTAATGCAGAGGGATGCTTCTCGTGCACGATACAACAACAACACTGGCGTTGGAGGCATCCGAGAATTTGCGAGAACCTGCGAGACACTAGGAAGCACCATGTGGTTTTGCTCATTAATAGAGGTGAAGGTCGTCAATAGAGACAAATTTGCTGTGAGTGGCTTGCTCGTTACTGGAAATGCTCATAAATAGAGCCGCTCATTAATTGAGGTATCACTGTATCTATATTCGTGTTCAACATAACGAACCACTAATTTTGTATGCTGAGTGGCAGTGGCAGCCCACCACTGGCTGCCACTCACTCACTCCCTCACCTCACATGACTCGCCACCATTCTCCTCCCACCATACTGCTTTTGCTTTTATATACAGACGTTATATATAAGTATCTGCATGTTTTGTTTACCATAGCGAACAACTAAGCTGGTATAGCGAGTTCAAACAGTAAAAGGTCGTCACACAGAGTCAGCAGACAATACTACCTCCCTCCCTACCAAGATTACTCCTCCTACTACAGCACTAATTATCACAACAATCCTGCTATTATCAGAATGTAAATGGCGTCTGTTTACAAGAGCCCTGATGAAGGTGAGGTGAATCCCGTGTATCCACGGGCCGTTTAAATCTTGCGTAGTACTCCAATACATCATATGATGGGATGCGCAATTTATAGCAAGTCACTCAACCCATCATATGATGTGTTGCGCAACTTAAGGGTTAATGAGTTAACCCATAAGTTGAGGGTTAACCCTTAACTCAAAGAATCCTGAGTTAACCCTGATCTCTGGCTGGTGAAAATTGTGGCCTGAATGTATGCCAGAACTAGACTTTGAGGGGTTTGAGCCTGTAAATGATGCGCCCATTGTTGCGGAAATTGTTACTCTGGGCCAGCAAATGGGCTTGGAATTGGATGGTGATGATGTGGAGGAGTTGGTGGAAGAAGACAACAAAGAACTGACCACCGAAGAACTCCAAGCCCTTCAAAAGGAACAGCAAGAAGACCCAGCTGAGGATGTTTCTCCAGTGGAGGAGGATGAGGCAGTAGCAAATGTCTCTTCCACAACCATTAAGAAGTGGTGTCAGATGTGGGAAGAGATGCAAACTTTTATTGAAACGACTCACCCAGAGAAAGCTGTAGTAGGCCGTTGCATTAATCTTTTCAATGACAATGTGATGCCTCACTACAGAGATATCTTGCGAAGTAGAAAAAAAAATCTTCCATGGACAGATTTGTTGTGAGAACATCGAGCAGTGAGCCACAACCAGGACCTAGTGGTATGCTAGCAAAACGTATCAGAGAATGCACCCCCAGAGAGCTCCTCACTGCCTGATGATATAATGGAAGGAGACTCCCCTTCCAAACAGTAACATCTCTCCTTCTCCCCCCTCCTCACAATCTTCCATACGCCTACAGCATTCATCAGCAATGGTAAGTAATAACTTGAACATAGTTTTGTAGTGTAGATTTTGATGACTTAGGTATAAAATTTAGTTTGAAGTGAGGTTTTTGGGTAGTCAGGAACGGATTAATTTATTTCCCATTATTTCTTATGGAGAAATTAGCTTCGGGTTACGAGCTGTCTCCAGGAACGGATTAAACTTTTAAACCGAGGTACCCCTGATAAGTCATGCAGATATCGCCACCTCCCTCACCAAAATGGCTTCTCCCAATACTCCTTTTGGTGTTATTACACTATATATATATATCTACATTTCTGTTCACCATAATGAACCACTAAGTTGGTATACTGAGTCAAAAGGCAACATGGACTGGCTGGTCAGCCAGCCCGTCACTGGCTGCCACTTCCTCCCTCACCTCACCTGACTTGCCCACATCCTCCTCCCACCATATTGTTTTTGCTTTTATTCACTATATACAAAGGTTATATATAAGTATCTGCCAGTTTTGTTCACTATAGCAAACCACTATGCTGGTATAGCTAGTGCAAACAGCAACAGGGTGGGCACACAGATTCGGAGAACTACACTACAGCCCTCCCACCCTTAACATCACTCCTTACACAGCACAGCGCAAATTATCACAACAATCCTGCTACTATGAGAATCCTGGTCATTTATATCACAGTCAGGGATCTTCTGTAATACTATCATCACTAATTAATACCAGTTACATATACTTTTGGCAATTTTAGGCGATGCTGTGGTCACAAACTGAACAACAGTGCTGTGAGCTAATACTGCGTGCGCCAGCCTTGGTGGCTCACTCAGTACTGAGACTCTCACACCCAGGAAAGTTGCCCATGATTAAAAAAAAAAAAAAAATGGCGTCTGTTTACAAGAGCCCTGAGGAAGGTGATGTGAACCCCGTGCATCCGTGGGCCATTTAAATTTTGCGTAGTATTCCAAAACTTACATATGCAGTGTTGCGCACTTTTGCGTCAGTTACTCAAAACATCATGTGCAGTTTTGTGCAGTTTAACCCTCAAACTGCTAGGGGCCCAAATGGAATTCACACCCACAGGCGCAAAAAAAAAAAAAAAAAAAAAAAAAAAAATTCTTTCGTCTTATAGAAGTGTTCACTTTTGTTCCCTGATCACGGAAAAAATAACAAAAAAATCGTAGGTGGCATATTTTAGCCGCAATAGGGTAGGGAAGTGTGGCAAAAAAGGGGCGTTGGCAGAGCCTTCGCCAGACGAGGTCTACTCCGCCCGAGCTGTCAGACGGCAGTTGCCACAAATATATTATTACCTAATTATTTCCATGTCTCTGATTGATTTTTTCTTATTTTTTTTTTTGCAGTAATATTATTCCATACAGTGAATTGTGGTATATCTATATTATAAAATGTGTGAACCATCGCTGTACTCAAAATTATGGTGTGCATATTAGTGATTCAATTATTATGTTCATAAAACAATAAACAAATAGTTTTGCTGTTGTTACACTATATACACAGGTTATATATAAGTATTTGCATGTTTTGTACACCATAACGAACTACTAAGTTGGACTTGTGAGTCAAAAAGCAACGAGGAGTGACCGCCAAACACCAGCGAGCCACTCACTGCCACTCCCTCCCTCAACACCACCTCACTCACCCTCATTCACCTCCCACAATACTCTTTCTGTATTTATTCACTATACACAGACGTTATATATACGTATTTACATGTTTTGTTCACCATAACTGTACATCTAAGCTTGTATGGTGAGTAAAGGCCATAAGACGTAGCTACTCACACAGTCAGCTGATCGGCGGCCGCCCTCAAGGCCAGACGCACTAATATTTGTCCTTCAACAATATTTTGTTGTGTTATTACGCTATATACACATATTATATATAAGTATCTACCTGCTTTATTCACCATACCTGAACAAATAAGCTGGTATGGTGCCCAAAGACCATAGTGGCCATCAGTAAACAACATGCCAAGTCGTGTAGACGACGCTCCTCCCTCACCAAAATGGCGGCTCCCAACCTACTCCTCCCGCTGTTATCTCACACTATACATACATTATATATAAGTATCTACATTTGTGTTCACCATATCGAACCACTAAGCTGGTATGGTGAGTGCAGTCAATAAATGGTGGCCACACACAGTCAGAAAACGACGCCACAACCCTCCCTCCCACAGCCTTACTCCTCCCTCCATGGAGCACCGCGCAAAATATCACCACAATCCTGCTATTATCAGAATCCTGGTCAGTTTTATCACAGTCAGGGGGCTTCAGTAATACTATCACTGCTAAATAATAGCAGTATCATTTATATTATGGTATTTGTAGGCGATGCTGTGGTCACAAGCTGAACAGCGGTGCTTGGTTATCTTGAGGTTATCTTGATTAGATTTCGGGGCTTTTTAGTGTCCCCGCGGCCCGGTCCTCGACCAGGCCTCCACCCCCAGGAAGCAGCCCGTGACAGCTGACTAACACCCAGGTACCTATTTTACTGCTAGGTAACAGGGGCATAGGGTGAAAGAAACTCTGCCCAAGGTGTGCTGTGAGCTCGTGCTGCGTGCCTTGGTGGCTTGCTCAATACTGACACTGTAACACCCAAGAATGTTGGCCTGGATTTTTTTTCTAGGTGGCATCTGGCAACCATAGGTCGTGGCTATACTATAGCTGCCCCTATCCCAGGCGGGGCGCTTAAATTATAGTGCTAGACACGAAATCATATATAAATGATGTGTGCGGTTTCGGTTTTGTCACTGATATCATTTATATATGATATGCGCGGTTTGAGGGTTAAGTGTTAATGCCTTCAACGACACCAGGCACAAGAAAAAAAAATTGGCTTATGAAAAGAGTTCATTTCTGTTCCCTGAGCATGGGACCATAATAAAAATATCGCAGTGGCATATTTTGGCTGCAATAAGGCGGGAAAGTCTGGAAAAAAGAACGCGTTAACACAGCAAGCGTCTGAGGTGGTCTACTCCACCCAAGCTGCCAGGTGAGAGTTGCCTCAAAGATATTATTACCTAATAATTTCAATGTCTCTGATTTTGTCTTAGTTCTTTTGCAGTACTGTAATATTATTCAATAGTGTGTAGTGTGATATATTCATATAACAAAATATGTGAACTATTGCTATACTCAAAATTATGGTGTGCATATTAGTGATTCAATTATTATGTTCATTAAACAATAAACATATAGTTTTGATGTTACAGTACAACCTCGATTCAACGTACTATGTGGGACTAACCCCAGTGTGTTGGAGCGTTGGATTCGTTGCAAGAGGGTGACCTTCAAGAGGTGTTTGCATCAGTGTCTTTTTTTGTCTCGTAAACAATAAAAATGCATTATCATACAACACTAAAAAACAATATGCATTATCATAAACAATAAAAAATGCATATACAGTACAACCTCGATTTAACGTACCCCGATTCAACGAATCTCCGGCTAGTTCACACACTTTTCAGGCCGGATTTACTCACCCAGTTCGACGAACAATGGTTCACCAAAGCGGGGGATGTTCGGGTTTGCTTACAACGTCGAGACGGAGTTCACAGACTGGTGGAAAACTTTCCCATTCTATCACAGATTACAATTATTAATTCCTTCATATGACAAGTTCGATCACACAAGTGGACCACACAAATGGACCGCACAAGTGGTCCACAAGTGGTCCACAAGCTTACGATGTTGGGACAGAGTTCACAGAGTTGTGGAAAACTTTCCCATACCATGACAGATTACAATAAATAATTCCTTCATATGACAGGTTGGATCACAAGAGTGGACCACACAAATGGACCACACACGTGAACCACAAGTGGTCCACAAGCTTACGATGTTGGGACAGAGTTCACAGAGTGGTGGAAAACTGTCTCATTCTATCACAGATTACAATTAATAATTCCTTCATAAGACAAGTTGGATCACACAACAAGTGAATCATATGAACCAAACACCAGCCAGAATGGTCCACAAGAAGTGATGCATATTAACCAAATACCAGTCAGAGTCATCCACACACGTGAACGACTGAGTTTTAATGATTTTCGTTCACCAATTTGTGGCACACGTATCTTTGTAAATTAATTTAAAGGCTGAAGCGTGAATAGCTAGCTAATGTGTTTAAAATCTTCTTATACACATTTTCTGTGATGAAACAAGACGAGTGAGGGTGGGACAGATAAGGGAATACTGTACAGTAAACCTCACTTTACAGTGAGGTTTCACTCACTTTCGTCTGTGTTGTCATACTTCTGTGACCCATGACTTTGAACGTTTCACATTAACCCTTTAACTGCGCAACACATCATATGATGTTTTCAGTGACTTGCAGTAACTTGCACTCCACATCATATGATGTATTGGAGTACTACGCAAGATTTAAATGGCCCGCGGATACACGGGGTTCACCACACCTTCATCAGGGCTCTTGTAAACAGACACCATTATTTTTTTAAATTGTGGGCCAAATTCCCGGGTGTGAGGGCCCTCAGTATTGAGTGAGCTACCAAGCCATGCATGCAGCATGAGCTCACAGCACTGCTGTTCAGCTTGTGACCACAGCATCGTCTAAAAATGCCATAATATACATTTGCATGCTATTATTTAGCGATGATATTATTACAGAAGACCCCTGACTGTGATAAAAATGACCAGGATTCTGATAATAGCAGGATTGTTGTGATAAATAGCTCTGTAGTGGGAGCAGTAATCTTGGTGGGGAGGAAGGTAGCGTTGTTTGCTGACTCTGTGTGACCACCTTTTACTGTCTGGACTCACTATACCAGCTTAGTTGTTCGCTATGGTAAACAAAACATGCAGATACTTATATATAACGTTTGTATATAAAAGCAAAAAAGAGTATGGTGGGAGGAGAATGGTGGCGAGTCAGGTGAGGTGAGGGAGTGGCAGCCAGCGGCGGGCTGCCAATGGCTGCCACTGCCACTGCCACTCAGCATACCAACTTAGTGGTTCGTTATGGTGAACACAAATGTAAATACTTATATATAAAGTGTATATACAGTGTAATAAGAGCAAAAGGAGTATGGGGGAGAAGCCATTTTGGTGATGGGTGTGGCAACATCTGCATGATTTGTCATGTTGGTAAGGGTGGCCACTATGCTCTTTGGGCATTATACCGGCTTAGTTGAACAGTTATGTTGAACAAAACATGTAGATACTTATATATAACGTCTGTATATAGGGTAATAACACCACAAACAGTACTGTTGGGGGTGAAATTTTAGTGTGTCTGACCTAGAATGTGTGAGGGAAGCAGCCGCCATCTGACTGTTTATCAACTTAAGCTGTACAGTTGTGGTGAGCAAAACATGCAGACACTTATATATAATGTCTGTATATAGTGAATAAAAGCAAAAACAATATTGTGGGTGAGTCAGGTGAGTTGAGGGAGGGAGGAAGTATCAGCCAGTGGTGGGCTGCCACTGCCACTGAGCATGCCAACTTAGTGGTTCGTTATGGTGAACATGAATGTAGATACTTATATATAACGTCTGTATATAGCGTATAAAAGCAAAAATCGTATGGGTGGGAGGAGAATGTGGGGGAGTGAGGTGTTGAGGGAGTGAGTGGCAGCGAGTGGCTGGCTCGTGTGTGGTGGTCACTCCTCATTGCTTTTTGACTCATAATAGCAACTTAGTGGTTCGTTATGGTGAACAAAACATGCAGATACAGTACAACCTTGATTCAACGAATCTCTGGCTAGTTCGCACACTTTTCAGGCCGAATTTACTCACCCGGTTCGACAAACAATGGTTCGCCGAAGCGAGGGATGTTCGGATTTGCTTACGATGTCCAGACAGAGTTCACAGACTGGTGGAAAACTTTCCCATTCTATCATAGATTACAATTAATAATTCCTTCATAAGACAAGTTGGATCACACAATTGAACCATATGAACCAAACACCAGCCAAAATGGTCCACACAAAAACCAGCCAGTGATCCACACAAGTGAACAACTGTGTTTCCATGATTTTCGTTCACTGATTTGGGGCACACGTATCTTTGTACATTAATTTAAAGGATGAAGCGTGATTACCTAGCTACATGTGGTAAAATCTCCTTATAGACATTTTCTGTGATGAAACAAGATGAGTGAGGGTGGACAGATAAGAGAATACTGTATTGTAATCCTCACTTTACAGTGAGGTTTCACTCACTTTCGTCTGTGTTTCGTCATAGTTCAGTGACCCATGACTTTTGAAAGTTTCATATTAATAAATAATTTCTAAAACGAGTGTTTTAATAGCTTTTTATTATCCTAATTAAACTAAACAAAATAAAACCGAAAATATACTGTAATATGATAGACATCTGCTCTTTATTGAAATTATTATTATGCTATTGGAACAACTCTAGCGTGAGTGAGTGGACGGGTCTAATCCCTGTACACACAGCACCATGCGAGTTTCATCCCTCCCTCCATACCTCCATACCTCCCTCCCTCTCTCCCTCCATACCTCCCTCCCTCTCTCCATCCCTCCCTCCCTCCCTCTCTCCCTCCATACCTCCCTCCCTCCCTCTCTCCATCCCTCCCTCCCTCTCTCCATCCCTCCCTCTCTCCATCCCTCCCTCTCTCCATCCCTCCCTCCCTCCCTCTCTCCATCCCTTCCTCCCTACCTCCCTCTCTCCCTCCCTCCCTCCCTCCCTCCCTCTCTCTCTCTCTCTCTCTCTCTCTCCCTCCCTCCCTCCCTCCCTCCCTCTCTCTCCCCCCCCCCTTCCATCCCTCCCTCCCTCTCTCTCTCTCCCCCCTTCCATCCCTCCCTCCCTCTCTCCATCCATCCCTCCCTCCCACTCTCCATCCATCCCTCCCTCCCACTCTCCATCCCTCCCTCCCTTCCTCCCTCCCTCCCTCTCTCCTTCCCTCCCTTCCTCCCTCTCTCTCCATCCCTCCCTCCCTCGCTCTCTCTCCATCCCTCCCTCTCCATCCACCCCTGCCTCCCTCTCTCCATCCCTCCCTCCCTCCCTCTCTCCATCCCTTCCTCCCTACCTCCCTCTCTCCCTCCCTCCCTCCCTCTCTCTCCCCCCCCCCCTTCCATCCCTCCCTCCCTCTCTCTCTCTCCCCCCTTCCATCCCTCCCTCCCTCTCTCCATCCATCCCTCCCTCCCACTCTCCATCCATCCCTCCCTCCCACTCTCCATCCCTCCCTCCCTTCCTCCCTCCCTCCCTCTCTCCTTCCCTCCCTTCCTCCCTCTCTCTCCATCCCTCCCTCCCTCGCTCTCTCTCCATCCCTCCCTCTCCATCCACCCCTGCCTCCCTCTCTCCATCCCCCCCCTCTCTCTCTCCATCCCTCCTTCTCTCCATCCATCCTTCTCTCCATCCATCCTTCCCTCCCTCCCTCTCTCCATCCATCCCTCCCTCCATCCATCCCCTTTCTCCCTCCATCCATCCAGAATTGAAGAAACATATCAAGTTAAAAAAAAGTTAACTGGGTCAGAGTTAGGGTTATCACCGAGTCGGTCCCTTCACCACCACCAACACACCTCCCCCACCCCCAACCCCTACAGCCCATACACACACACACACTCAAATCATCCATCCTTCCATCCCTCCCTCCATCCTTCCATCAATCCATCTCCATCCTCTCCTTCCCTGCCTCCCTCCCAAGCTCTGCCTGCCTCCCTCCGTGCCTGCCTCCCTCCGTGCCTGCCTCCCTCCCTGCCTCTCCCTCTCAAGCTCTGCCTGCCCGCCTCCCTTCCTGCCTACCTCCCTCCCAATCTCTGCCTCCCTCCCAAGCTCTGCCTGCCTGCCTGCCTGCCTGCCTGCCTGCCTGCCTGCCTGCCTGCCTGCCTGCCTGCCTCCCTCCCTCCCTCCCTGCCTGCCTGCCTCTCCCTCACAAGCTTTGCCTGCCCGCCTCCCTTCCTGCCTACCTCCCTCTTAATCTCTGCCTCCCTCCCAAGCTCTGCCTGCCTGCCTGCCTCCCTCCCTGCCTCTCCCTCACAAGCTTTGCCTGCCCGCCTCCCTTCCTGCCTACCTCCCTCTCAATCTCTGCCTCCCTCCCAAGCTCTGCCTGCCTGCCTGCCTCCCTCCCTGCCTCTCCCTCACAAGCTTTGCCTGCCCGCCTCCCTTCCTGCCTACCTCCCTCTCAATCTCTGCCTCCCTCCCAAGCTCTGCCTGCCTGCCTGCCTGCCTGCCTGCCTGCCTGCCTGCCTGCCTGCCTGCCTGCCTGCCTGCCTGCCTGCCTGCCTGCCTGCCTCCCTCCCTCCCTGCCTGCCCATCCACCCACCAGTCAGCCATCACTGACACAATGAGTGCATTTGGAGCCGACATGGTGCACGGATGTTCCTTGATTGTGCCAATATGTCCAACAAAGTCGCGGAATGAACACTCCAGCCTCTTAACAAAAAATATAGTGTTAAAATTAAAGTTGCAGTAATTTTAGTGTACAATAGTTTTCATAAACTTTATTGTAGTACTCAATATACAACAGAATTACTCAACACAGTGTTAACGGCATAATACACTACAGTATGTATTTACTGTACAGCATTCACAACTCCATGAGACTTCAAGATGAACTTAACTCCAACAATAAGGTAAATAACAAATGTAACAGTATTTGTTAGTAGAGTAATAATTTATAGGTACAGTATATAATATGATAATGCATTTTTATTGTCTACAAGAAAAATAAAGACACTGATGCAAACGCCTTCTGAAGGTCACCTCTTGCAACGAATCCAACGCTCCAACGAACTGGGGTCGGTCCCACATAATACGTTGAATCGAGGTTGTACTGTACTTATATATAACCTGTGTATATAGTGTAATAACCAACAAAATATTTGTTCACTGCTTGATGAACATAATATTTGAATCAACAATATGCACACCATATTTTTGTGTACAGCGATGATTCACTCATTTTATTACATAAATATATCACACTACACACTATTGAATAATACTACAGCAAAAAAACTATGAAAAATCAATCAGAGACATTGAAATAATTAGGTAATTATCTCTTTGTGGCAACTCCTGCCCGACAGCTGGCGAGCAACAGACCGTCTGGGGCGCACGCCAAGTCAGCGCCTGTTTTTTGCCAGACTTCCCCACCCTATAGCGGGCAATATATGCCACTTATGATTTTTTTATTAATTTTTTCCCATGATCAGAGAACACAAATTAACAGGTTTAGAATTTTTTTTTTTTTTTTGGTATGCGCCTGTGGGTAACAAATGCTAAATAGCTTGGAGCCACACAAGGGTTAATAAATCATTTCTAAAACTGGTGTTTTAATAACTCTTTATTATCCTAATTAACCCTCAAACCGCGCATATCATATATAAATGGTATCAGTGACAAAACCGAAACCGCGCACATCATTTATATATGATTTCGTGTCTAGCGCTATAATTTAAACTCCCCGCCTGGGATAGGGGCAGCTATAGTACAGCCACGACCGATAGTTGCCAGATGCCACCTAGAAGAAAAAATCCAGGCCAACATTCTTGGGTGTTACAGTGTCAGTATTGAGCAAGCCACCAAGGCTGGCGCACGCAGCACGAGCTCACAGCACCGCTGTTCAGCTTGTGACCACAGCATCGCCTACAAATACCATAATATATATGATACTGCTATTATTTAGCAGTGATAGTATTACTGAAGCCCCCTGACTGTGATAAAACTGACCAGGATTCTGATAATAGCAGGATTGTGGTGATATTTAGCGCTGTGCTCCATGGAGGGAGGCGTAAGGCTGTGCGAGGGAGGGTTGTGGCGTCGTCTTCTGACTGTGTGTGGCCACCATTTATTGACTGCACTCACCATACCAGCTTAGTGGTTCGATATGGTGAACACAAATGTAGATACTTATATATAACGTGTGTATAGAGTGTGATAACAGCGAGAGGAGTAGGTTGGGAGCCGCCATTTTGGTGAGGGAGGAGCGTCGTCTGCAAGTCTTGGCATGGTGTTTACTGATGGCCACTATGGTCTTTGGGCACCATACCAGCTTATTTGTTCAGGTATGGTGAATAAAACAAGTAGATACTTATATATAATATGTGTATATAGCGTAATAACACCACAAACAATATTGTTGAAGGACAAATATTAGTGCGTCTGGCCTTGAGGGCGGCCGCCGATCAGCTGACTGTGTGAGTAGCTACGTCTTTGTGGCCTTTACTCACCATACAAGCTTAGATGTACAGTTATGGTGAACAAAACATGTAAATACGTATATATAACATCTGTGTAGAGTGAATAAATACAGAAAGAGTATTGTAGGAGGTGAATGAGGGTGAGTGAGGTGGTGTTGAGGGAGGGAGTGCCAGTGAGTGGCTCGCTGGTGTTTGGCGGTCACTCCTCGTTGCTTTTTGACTCACAAGACCAACTTAGTAGTTCGTTATGGTGTACAAAACATGCAAATACTTATATATAACCTGTGTATATAGTGTAACAACAGCAAAACTATTTGTTTCTTGTTTTATGAACATAATAATTGAATCACTAATATGCACACCATAATTTTGAGTACAGAGATGGTTCACACATTTTATAATATAAATATACCACAATTCACTGTATGGAATAATATTACTGCAAAAAAACTAAGAAAAAATCAATCAGAGACATTGAAATAATTAGGTAATAATATATTTGAGGCAACTGCCGTCTGACAGCTCAGGTGGAGTATACCTCGTCCGGCGAAGGCTCTGCCAACGCCCCTTTTTTGCCACACTTCCCTACCCTATTGCGGCTAAAATATGCCACCTACGACTTTTTTGTTATTTTTTCCGTGATCAGGGAACAAAAATGATCACTTCTATAAGACGAAAGAATTTTTTGGAATTTTTTTTTTGTTGCGCCTGTGGGTGTGAATTCCACTTGGGCCCCTAGCGGTTTGAGGGTTAAACTAAACTAAATAAAACCAAAAATATACTGTAATATGATAGATATCTGCTATCTGAGAAATTATTCACGTTATTGGCAGCACAACTCCAGCATGAGTGGATGGGTCTAATCCCTGTCCACACAACACCATGCTTGTTGTGTTCGATTTCGTCGCCACAATTCAGTGACCTACGGCTTCGAAATAATAAAATTAATAAATCAGTTCCAAAGTAAGTATTTTTTGTAGCTCATATTATCGTAATAATGTTGCTAAACTAAATATATAACCCAAAAATATATAATTTGATGTAAATCAAATATTTAAGAGAAATTTATGTTACTGGATCTGGCTTAAACACCAGCCTACTGAAGGGTGTACGTAGAGACTTAGTCTGCGTTCGTACACACCCAGTGCCCTTAGCTTTGTCTGCGATTAACGTACAGTATTTACTCGCCAGTCGAAGAATAATTGTAGAATTGACCATTTTTTTTACTACAGCTCTTTGATTATAAAACAAAATGTCTCAGCGGCTTACTAATAGTGCCTTATTAATGCCAAAAATGAAGCAATATTTTGCAAGAACTAGTAGCAGAAAATCAACCTGCATGAGCACAGCCATACCCAGCACGAGAACAGCTGTACTCAACACAAGAACAGCCATACCAAGCACGAGAACAGCCGTACCCAGCACGAGAACAACCGTACCCAGCAAGAGAACAGCCATACCCAGCAAGAGAACAACCGTACCAAGTACGAGAACAGCCGTACAAAGCACTAGAACAGGCAAACCCAGCACAAGAACAGCCGTACCCATCACGAGCACAGTTGTACTCAGCACTGGTACAACAGCAGCCAGCACCAGCTCAGAAGCAGCTGAACCCACAGCAGCAGCGAGCACCAGCAAAGCTGATGCAAACATCTAAAAACATCGTGTGCGGCATGAACAGTTAAAACAAGTGTTAAATTTAAGTGTGTACACAGTGTTAAAATTAAAGTTGCAGGAATTTTAGTGTACAATAGTTTTCATAAACTGTATTGTAGTACTCAACATACAGCAGAACTACTTTTAATTAACACAGTGCTAACGGCATAATGCATTGCAGTACGTATTTACTGTAGAGCATTCACAACTTCATGAAATTTCAAGATGGACATAACTCCAATAATAAGGTAAATTTATGAATTACAGTATTATTTAGTAGAGAAGTAATATATATAGGTACAGTATGTAATATGATAATGCATTTTTATTGTGTACAAGAAAAAGAAGACACTGACATGAACGCCTCCTGAAGGTCATCTCTTGCAACGAATCCAACGCTCCAACAAACTGGGGTTGGTCCCATATAGTACGTTGAATCGAGGTTGTACTGTACTGTGAATGCAAATCAGGAAACTTGAAGGCCTACAGGCCACTTATATCAATTGATTGACAAATGTCATCACTTAGCTAAACAGCAAAACATTAATCTTAATTTACAGCCTACAAGGCCACTTAAATCAGGTGATGGACAAAGGTCATCATCATTTGGCTAAAATAGTCTATCACTGGAGATTACGACCAATCTTAATCTCACATCACAATCTGAATGGCTAAACAGCCAATCACTAATCTATAATCTATGATCCTAAAGGCTAACAGCCCATTGACAATGTATTTCCAAATATTATCATTCATCTAAGATAACTATCTTAATCTCATAATCTTAATCTTAGTCTTAGGTAATCTTGATCACCTAAGCTCATGCTTTCACTGGAGTGAAAGCAGCTTTAGAAAATCTGAAGGCAATCAAGCATCTCAGAGAGACCTACTTAATAGAAAAGGGAAAACCGAGAAATCAAAAGCAAAATGCTTCATCACATCATGAATAATGTAAATACATATTATTACAAATACAATTAATCATTTATAGAAATCCTTGGGGACTACAAGTATTACATGCTTATATAACCTATCTGTATGTAATTACATATCTACAAGCATTACATATTTGTAACAATATCATATCACAAGATAAATCTACTAAAAGTGAATCCTTGGACAAGAACAAGAATACCATTATATATTGAGTGATTACTATTATATATTTCATGCAACATGTGTGCCAAGTCCAATTATAACATTTAGGCTTTTATATAACATACATATTTATATATATATATATATATATATATATATATATATATATATATATATATATATATATATATATATATATATATATATGACGCCAGGGGTTGCTTCCGACGGTGGGAGGGGTCATCACGCCCCACTGGGCAGCTACCGCCAGCCTCAAGCTGGGCAAACCCCAGCCAATAAGGTGTTGCCTCGCCACAGTCCGTTAACCTCACTGGGTGCGTGGGGTTTAGGGTGAAAACCGTCAAGCGGCCCAAGAACTTTGCACCAAGCAATACCAAGCCAAACAAGAAAATATCAACTGCCCTAAAGCGGGGCACATGGAACGTCAGGACACCGACACCAGGTTTCTCTGACGACCTGCAAGAAATCATGACGCCCGAAAAACAGCAATCATCGACAGGGAGCTGAGCAAGTTGCAGATGGATATTGTTGCTTTCCAAGAGACCAGGCTCCCAGGATCAGGATCTGTGAGAGAGAGGACCTTCTCTTTCTTCTGGCAAGGAAAATCTCCAGATGAGACCAGAGAACATGGTGTGGGTTTTGCCGTCAGGAATGCACTGTTGGGACACATTATGCCACCGATGGGGGAAACCGAACGAATTCTGTCTCTGCAACTGCACTCCCAAACAGGACCAGTCAATGTAATTAGTGCATATGCACCAACCCTGACTTCTCCAGCAGAGGCAAAGGAAAAATTCTACGATGACCTCAGCAGAGTCATAGCGAGAATCCCTGTAAAGGAGCCACTGTTCATCCTCGGCGACTTTAACGCCAGAGTGGGTGCCGAGCACAACATTTGGCCCACTTGCCTGGGTCAATTCGACATAGGGAGGATGAATGAGAACGGGCAACGTCTGTTAGAACTCTGCTGCCTTCATGGTCTTTGTGTCACCAACACGTTCTTCGGCACAAAGCCTCAACACCGAGTATCTTGGAGACACCCCAGATCCAAGCACTGGCACCAGCTTAACCTGATTCTTACCAGGCATGCAAGTCTACCCAGCGTCAAGATTACGCGTAGCTACCAGAGTGCTGTCTGTGACACCGACCACTCCCTGGTATGTAGCAGGGTCAAGATGCAACCAAAGAAGATTCATCACTCGAAAAAGGTTGGCAGACCTCGCATCGACACCACCAAGACCCACAACCAGGACAAGGTGGAAGATTTTGCACGCATTCTCGAGGAAGCTCTCCCTGGCCCAGCCGGGGTCACTGCCTGTAAAAGATGGGAGCACTTCAGAGACGCTGTGTTCAACGCTGCCATTTCCACCTTTGGCAAGAAGACCAGCAGGTCGGCAGACTGGTTCGATGCTCACTCGGAAGAGATGACACCTGTCGTCGAAGAGAAGAGAAACGCCTTGGCAGCCTACAAAGCCTGCCCAAGTCAGTGCAACTTACAGATCCTTCAGGCCGTCCGCTGCAAAGTGCAGCAGAGCGCCAGGCAATGTGCCAACAACTATTGGCTCCAACTCTGCTCCCAGATACAGACTGCAGCGGATACAGGCAATGTAAGGGGAATATATGACGGCATCAAGCAGGCCCTCGGCCCAATCTAGAGGAAGACCGCTCCTCTGAAATCTGCCACTGGCGAGGTGATTCAGGATCAGACACTGCAGCTGAAGCGCTGGGTCGAGCACTACTCTGAGCTATACGCCAGGGACAATGTGGTCACCGAAGATGCCCTGAGCGCCATTGAGTGTTTGCCTGTGTTAATGGAGCTCGATAGTGAACCGACCCTGGAAGAACTCAGCGATGCCCTAGACTCCCTTGCTTCTGGTAAAGCTCCTGGCAATGATGGCATTCCTGCTGAGACCTTGAAGTGCTGCAGAGGTAGCCTGCTCATGGAGCTGCATGAAATTCTCTGCCTCTGCTGGGAAGAAGGAGAGGTGCCACAGGACATGAGGGATGCCAACATTGTCACGCTGTATAAGAATAAAGGTGACAGGGGCAACTGCAACAACTACCGTGGAATCTCCCTCCTCAGTATTGTCGGAAAGCTGTTTGCTCGAGTCGCATTGAAGAGGCTCCAAGTACTTGCAGAGAGAGTCTATCCAGAATCACAATGCGGATTCAGAGCTGGCAGGTCCACCATCGACATGATCTTTTCCCTCAGACAACTGCAGGAGAAATGCAGGGAACAGAAGCAGCCACTCTTCGTAGCCTTCATAGATCTGACGAAGGCCTTCGACCTCGTCAGCAGGGATGGCCTGTTCAAGATCCTCCCCAAGATCGGATGCTCACCCAGGCTCCTCAGCATCATCAGATCTTTCCATGAGAACATGTAGGGCACCGTGGTCTTTGATGGCCTAACATCAGACGACTTTGACATCCAAAGTGGAGTAAAGCAGGGCTGCGTACTGGCTCCAACCCTATTCGGGATTTTCTTCGCAGTTATGCTGCGGCACGCCTTCGGATCTGTCACGAAAGGCATTTACCTCCGGACCAGGTCGGATGGAAAGCTCTTTAACCTCACCAGGCTGAGAGCCAAGACGAAGGTTCGGCTGAGGTGTCTGCGCGACTTCCTTTTTGCCGACGACGCAGCAGTCACTGCCCACTCAGCTGAAGACCTCCAACGGCTCATAACCCGCTTCAGCGAGGCCTCTCAAGCTTACGGACTCGCCATCAGTCTGAAGAAGTCATGGGACAAGGAGTGGACTCCCCACCTGACATCGGCATCTCTGATTCCAAACTGGAAGTCGTTCACGACTTCGTGTACCTGGGCTCCACAATCTCTGACTCCCTCTCTCTTGATACGGAGCTAAACAAACGCATCGGTAAGGCATCTACTACCATGTCCAGACTGACAAAGAGAGTGTGGGCCAACAATAGGCTAACTGAGTATACTAAGATTCAGGTTTACAGAGCCTGTGTCCTGAGCACTCTCCTTTATAGCAGTGAGTCTTGGACACTCCGTGCCCATCAGGAAAGACAGCTGAATGCCTACCACATGTTTCTTCGACACATCTTGGACATCACCTGGCAGGACAAGGTGACAAACAACAACATCTTGGGGAGAGCAAGAATCACCAGCATGTACACAATGCTGAAACAGAGACGAATGCACTGGCTCGGGCACGTTGTGCGAATGGGCGACGGCAGGATCTCCAAGGATCTCCTGTACGGAGAGCTGATGCAGGGAAAGCATCCAACAGGCAAGCCCCAGCTACGGTACAAAGACGTATGCAAGAGGGACCTGAAAGCCATGGACGTCGATCTTGCTATATGGGAGACACTGGCTGCAGACCGTTCAGCCTGGAGGCAGTCTGCTCAAAGAGGTCTCTCCAAGTTCGAGGAGTCACTTGCCAAGGAATCGGAGGCAAAGAGACAGAGAAGGAAAGCCGGTAGCCAGGAAGACAGACCAGAATCAGACTTCGTTTATGCTTGGTGTGGGATGGACTGCCACTCTCGGATTGGCCTCATCAGCAGGCGATGAGTCACAATAACGTGGCTGAAGTATGTTGACCAGACCACACACTAGAAATTGAAGAGACGACGACGTTTCGGTCCGTCCTGGAAACGTCGTCGTCCCTTCAATTTCTAGTGTGTGGTCTGGTCAAAATGGCCTCATCAGTCACACCAGACGCTGCACCAGGATTGACAACTAGGGTGCAACTCCATAGTCTCCCGAGACTGAAGGATGCCTACTATATATATTATATATATATTATATATATATATATATATATATATATATATATATATATATATATATATATATATATATATATATATATATATATATACATACATACATACATACATACATACATGTAATAATATATATATACATATATTATATATATATATATATATATATATATTAGTATATTTTGGTAGCAGTCTTTCCTGTAGACATATATTATTAAATATGACCGAAAAAGTAAGATTAATAATTCTAACACGAATTTTCTCAATCTTTCGTACATTACGCTTCACTGTTGGAGGTAAATCAAAAATCACTTCTCCAAAATTCATTTTTATTTCTAGTCTGACGCGACACGGGCACGTTTCGTAAAACTTATTACATTTTCAAAGACTTCACAAATACACAACTGATTAGAACTTACATATCTCTGCTATTATATCTACATTTGAGTAAGTTCTAATCAGTTGTGTATTTGTGAAGTCTTTGAAAATGTAATAAGTTTTACGAAACGTGCCCGTGTCGCGTCAGACTAGAAATAAAAATGAATTTTGGAGAAGTGATTTTTGATTTACCTCCAACAGTGAAGCGTAATGTACGAAAGATTGAGAAAATTCGTGTTAGAATTATTAATCTTACTTTTTCGGTCATATTTAATAATATATGTCTACAGGAAAGACTGCTACCAAAATATACTAATATATATATATATATATATATATATATATATATATATATATATATATATAATATATGTATATATATATTATTACATGTATGTATGTATGTATGTATGTATGTATATATATATATATATATATATATATATATATATATATATATATATATATATATACATACATACATACATACATACATACATACATGTAATAATATATATATACATATATTATATATATATATATATATATATATATATTAGTATATTTTGGTAGCAGTCTTTCCTGTAGACATATATTATTAAATATGACCGAAAAAGTAAGATTAATAATTCTAACACGAATTTTCTCAATCTTTCGTACATTACGCTTCA
Source organism: Procambarus clarkii (assembly GCF_040958095.1). Taxonomy (NCBI): domain Eukaryota; kingdom Metazoa; phylum Arthropoda; class Malacostraca; order Decapoda; family Cambaridae; genus Procambarus; species Procambarus clarkii. The sequence continues at coordinate 21,181,808 of NC_091191.1, read as the reverse complement.
CTGTTGGAGGTAAATCAAAAATCACTTCTCCAAAATTCATTTTTATTTCTAGTCTGACGCGACACGGGCACGTTTCGTAAAACTTATTACATTTTCAAAGACTTCACAAATACACAACTGATTAGAACTTACATATCTCTGCTATTATATCTACATTTGAGTAAGTTCTAATCAGTTGTGTATTTGTGAAGTCTTTGAAAATGTAATAAGTTTTACGAAACGTGCCCGTGTCGCGTCAGACTAGAAATAAAAATGAATTTTGGAGAAGTGATTTTTGATTTACCTCCAACAGTGAAGCGTAATGTACGAAAGATTGAGAAAATTCGTGTTAGAATTATTAATCTTACTTTTTCGGTCATATTTAATAATATATATATATATATATATATATATATATATATATATATATATATATATATATATATATATATATATATATATATATATATATATATATATATATTAGTATATTTTGGTAGTAGTCTTTTTTGTAAACATTTGTTGAATATGACCAAAGGGGTAAGATTAACCCTTGAATTGCGCATCGCATCATATGATGCTTTGACCGACTTACAGTAAATTGCGCATCGCATCATGTGATGCTTTGGAGTACTACGCAAGATTTAAATGGCCCGCGGATACACAGGGTTCACCACACCTTCATCAGGGCTCTTGTAAACAGACGCCAATTTAAAAAAAAATCGTGGGCCAAACTCCTGGGTGTTATTGCCTCAGTATTGAGTGAGCAACCAAGCCTGACGCACGCAGCATGAACTCACAGCACTGCTGTTCAGCTTGTGACCATAGCATCGCCGAAAATTGCCATAATTTTCTTGTTCATGCTATTATGAAGCGATGATATTATTACAGAAGACCCCTGACTGTGATAAAACTGACCAGGGTTCTGATAATAGCAGGATTGTGGTGATATTTAGCGCTGTGCGCCAAGGAGGGAGGAGTAATGCTGTGGGAGGGAGGGTGGTGACAATGTCTTCTGACTGTGTGGCCACCTTTTATTGACTGCACTCACCATACCAGCTTAGTGGTTCGCTATGGTGAACACAAATGTAGATACTTATATATAACGTGTGTATAGAGGGTATATACAGCGAGATGAGTAGGTTGGGAGCCGCCATTTTGGTGAGGGAGGAGCGTCGTCTGCAGGACTTACCATGTTGTTTACTGATGACCACGATGGTCTTTGGGCACCATACCAGTTTACTTGTACAAGTATGGTGAATAAAACAGGTAGATATTTATATATAATGTGTGTATATAGCGTAATAGAACCACAAACAGTACTGTTGTAGGAGAAATATTAGTGCGTCTGGCCTTGAGGGCGGCAGCCATCAGCTGACTGTGTGAGGTCCTACGTCTTTGTGCCTTTACTCACCATACAAGCTTAGATGTACAGTTATGGTGAACAAAACATGCAGATACTTATATATAACCTGTGTATGTAGTGTAATAACCAACAAAGTATTTGTTCACTGTTTGATGAATATAATTGAATCAACAATATGCACACCATATTTTTGAGTACAGTGATGATTCACTCATTTTATTATATAAATATATCACACTACACACTATTGAATAATATTACAGCAAAAAAACTACGAAAAATCAATCACAGACAATGAAATAATTAGGTAATTATCTCTTTGTGGCAACTCCGGCCTGACAGCTGGCGATCAACAGACCGCCTGGGACGATTGCTGAGTCAGCGCCTATTTTTTTGCCAGAATTCCCCGCCCTATAGCGGGCAATATATGCCACTTAGGATTTTTTTATTATTTTTCCCGTGATCAGTGAACACAAATTAACAGGTTAGGAAGAAAAAATAATTTTTTTTTTTTTTTTTTGGTATGCGCCTGTGGGTGTCAAGTGGTATGTATATAGCTATGCGCCATTTAAGGGTTAACCCTTAAAGTGCACATCACGTCATATGAAGTGTAAATCGTTTTACCAGTCAACTGCGCTTCACGTCATATGACGATTATGGGTACCGCGCATGATTTGAATGGCCCGCGGTGTAGCTGGGGGTCCCATACGCTGCCCAGGGGCTCTAGTAAACAGCGGCCATTTTGAAAAAAATTCCCGCTCACGAACCAAAGGCATGGGAGGCCTCAGTTTAGCGAGAGTCACCATGGCGAGTGCACGGTCAAACGCCTCACGGGCACGCACCACTCAGTCCCTCACCCCAGAGCAAATAGCCCACGAATTATTCTCTGAAGGTGAAGAAAGTGTGTTTGATGATTCAGACAACGATGAGGATTATACACAGTTGTCGGGTGATAGTAGCAGCAGCAGTGAGAGTGAGAATGACCGCCATGCCATGGCGAGGCCTCTACGCTCACCCATGCCTCCTCGGCCAGTTTCTACCCCAATTCTACCACGACCTCACAGTTCCTGTGGATATTTTCTGTTTGAGGGTGACGAGTCAGAGGGAGGTGACTCCTTTTCTGGGTTTAGTGATTCAGATCATAGTTTTATTGAGCCTGTGGCTGGTACCAGTGGTGCAACTGGGCGAGAAATTGTCGCGTCAGTAGCATCTCGCCCAGCCAAGCGCCACCGCATGGCACCACATGAGGGACCAAGACCCTCGTGTTCACGTGCATCCACCTCACGTGCATCCACCTCACGTGCATCCACCTCACGTGCACCCACCTCACGTGCACCCACCTCACGTGCACGTAGCCGCCGTGCTTCTCGCAGATGGTATTCAGCTCCTGGTCGCCAGTATGCATCGCTTCCTCGCCGTCTTTCCTCTGCATCTCGCAGGACGCCTGGTGTACTTGAGTGGAGTGATGGTGACGATTTTATTCCTAATATTCCTCACTTTGACGATAAAGATGTAGGGATTACAAACCTTTTCCCTAATCAAGGTGAGGACATGGCTGAGATGGAATATTTTACAGCATTCTATGATGAACCACTCATGGAATACATTGTACACCAAACGAACCTGCATGCTGCTTACCTGATTGAGAGGGAAATCACAGAATCTTCACGACTGCAGCGTTGGAAAAATACCACAGTTGCGGAAATGTATGTGTTTTTGGCACTCTGTTGATGAAGCACTGTCACAAACATGCAATATGTGACTATTGGAGCAAGGACAAGACAATACCAACACCTTTATTCGGGAAATATATGTCACGAGACAGGTTTCAGATACTCAGGTTTCATTTTGGAGGTGTTCAGGACCGAACACCTGATGATAGACTGTGGCGAGTGAGGCACTACATGAACGATGTTATTGGAAAATTCAGAGATTTTTACGTACCAGCACAGAAGCTGGTGGTTGATGAATCTCTGGTACTTTTCAAGGGACGTGTTCCATTCAAACAGTACATTCCCTCAAAACGAAACCGATTTGGCCTGAAATTTTTTGTTCTTTGTGATTGTGAGACAGGATACGTGTTACACATGATTCTGTACTCGGCTAGTGATGTAGACATTCCCGGTAACGACGAACATGGATTCTCGGGGAGTGTAGTGAAGACCATCATGGCTCCGTGGATGAACAAGGGACACATTTTATACACGGATAATTACTATACAAGTCCCTTGCTAGCTCGGTTCTTGCTAGAAAATAGAACCGGATTGGTTGGTACAGTAAAGCCACAACGAAGGGAAATGCCTGTGTTTGACAACGACATTGCAGTTGGTGAGTGTCAGAGAAGGAAAAGTGATAACATCCTGTCAGTTCGGTGGAAAGACAAAAGAGAGGTGAACTTGTTGACAACAATTCATGATGGAACAATGGTGAACAGTGGGAAAGTGAGCCATAAAACAAACGCACCACTATATAAGCCAGATTGTTTTAGACTATAATATCAACATGCGGTTGATTGATAAATCAGACATGATGATTGGCACTGCAGAGTGTGTGCGGAAGACATGTAGGTGGACGAAAAAAGTGTTCTTCCATCTTGTGGACATGAGCATGCTGAACTGTTTCAACATGTACCTTGTGAGAACTGGACGTAAGCCCACTTTCCGTGACTTTGTATTTGATGCTGCAATACAGTTATTAGGAAAGTTTGCAAAAGATGTCCCAGGTATTCAGCGGCCCATCATAAACCCACTGATGCAGCATGCTGGTACTCCACGCCTCGCTCACACTGAAGGCTTCCTAGCACACAAACGTAAGTATTTGCCACCAGCTGGGAAGCGTGCAATAGCCCAACGTGATTGCTTGGTGTGTAAAACAACGACACGTAAAGACAAGAAACGGAAGCTTGTGCAAACATGGTGTGAAACGTGTGGTATCCCATTATGTGCTGTCGACTGCTTCAATGACTACCACAGTCTAGAAAACTTCTAAGTGTGCTTCAAAGTGTGTATAGCGTGTGCGAGTGTGTAAATATGTAAACATATAAGCAGATAGCGTGTGCGTGTGTGTAAATATATACAAATATAAGCAGAACATACAATATAATAGACTGTAATGACATATTATATTGCCGTAATTGAAAACATTTGTGTGCGCCTATGTATACTCATATATGCAACAATTATTGATACAAAATATCTTCAAACAGTATTTGAAACACAATTAGTGAAAAAAATTAGATAAAATGCGCTTAGACATTGTAAATAAATAGCGCGAAAATATATTTGTGGCAACTCTGGCTGTTTGAGGACCGCGCGCAACACCTCCCGGGCGTGTACTGCATGAGCGAACATGCAGATTGTGACGTCATCAATGAGCTTTCCGGCTCTATTGCAACAAAAGTAAGTACAATAGAAATTTTATTTTTTATTTTTCCCGTGATCAGTGAACAGAACTTAACAGATTAGCAAAAAAAAAAAATTTTTTTTTTTTCAAAATGACATGCGCCTGTGCGGATGGCAGGATATTAGACCCCGAGCATGTTAAGGGTTAACCCTTAACATGCTCGGGGTCTAATATCCTGCCATCCCCACAGGCGCATGTCATTTTGAAAAAAAAAAAAAATATTTTTTCTTTCTAACCTGTTAATTTGTGTTCACTGATCACAGGAAAAATAATAAAAAAAATCGTAAGTGGCATATATTGCCCACTATAGGGCGGGGAAGCCTGGCAAATTATAGGCGCTGACTCAGCGTGCGTCCCAGGCGGTCTGTTGCTCGCAAGCTGTCAGGCCAGAGTTGCCACAAAGAGATAATTACCGAATTATTTCAATGTCTCTGATTGATTTTTCATAGTATTTTGCTGTAATATTATTCAATAGTGTGTAGTTTGATATGCTTATATAATAAAATGAGTGAATCGTTGGTGTACTCAAAAATATGGTGTGCATATTGTTGATTCAATTATGTTCATCAATCAGTGAACAAATACTTTGTCGGTTATTACACTATAAGCACAGGTTATATATAAGTATTTGCATGTTTTGTTCACTATAACGAACCACTAAGTAGCTATTATGAGTCAAAAAGTAATGAGGAGTGACCGCCGTGTACCAGCCAGCCACTCATGCCCTCCCTCAAGTCATCTGACTCACTCTCATTCTCCTCCCACAATAATGTTTTTGCTATAATTCACTATATACAGACGTTATATATAAGTATCTACATGTTTTGTTCACCATAACTGTACATCTAAGCTTGTATGGAGAGTAAAGGCACAGAGATGTGGCTACTCACACAGTCAGCTGATCGGCGGCCGCCCTCAAGGTCAGACGCACTAATATTTCTCCTCCAACAATACTGTGTGGTGTTATTACGCTATATATCTTATATACAGACGTTATATATAAGTATCTACATGTTTTGTTCACCATAACTGTACATCTAAGCTTGTATGGTGAGTAAAGGCACAGAGATGTGGCTACTCACACAGTCAGCTGATCGGCGGCCGCCCTCAAGGCCAGACGCACTAATATTTCTCCTCCAACAACACTGTGTGGTGTTATTACGCTATATACACACATTATATATAAATATCTACCTGTTTTATTCATCATACTTGTACAAATAAACTGGTATGGTGCCCAAAGACCATCGTGGTAACCAGTAAACAACACCGTCGTCTGCACGATGGTGTCGTGCAGACGACGCCACCGCTCTCACCAAAATGGCGGCTCCAAACCTTCTCTTGCTGTTTATACCCTCTATACGCACGTTATATATAAGTATCTACATTTGTGTTCACCATAGCGAACCACTAAGCTGGTATGTTGAGTGCAGGCAATAAAAGGTGGCCACACACAGTCAAAAGACATCGCCACCACCCTCCCTCCCACAGCATTACACCTCCTTCCATGGCGCACAGCGCTAAATATCACCACAATCCTGCTATTATCAGAACCCTGGTCAGTTTTATCACAGTCAGGGGTCTTCTGTAATAATATCGCTACATAATAGCATGAACAAGTATAATTTGGCATTTTTAGGCGATGCTGTAGTCACAAGCTGAACAGCAGTGCTGTTAGCTCATGCTGCGTGCGTCAGGCTTGGTTGCTCACTCAATACCGAGGCCAATAACACCCGGGAGTTTGGCCCACGATTTTTTTAAAAAATGGCGTCTGTTTACAAGAGCCCTGATGAAGGTGTGGTGAACCCCGTGTATCCGCGGGCTGTTTAAATCTTGCGTAGTACTCCAACACATCATATGACGTGATGCGCAGTTTACTGGTACAACGTCCAGCACGTCATATGACGTGATGCGCACTTTAAGGGTTAATGATTCTAACACGAATCTTCCCAATATTTCTATGTTTTTCTTCACTGTTGAGGATAGTTGAAAAGTTAACTCTCCAAATTTTATTTTCACACTATTTATGGTCTGATGCCTAGGGAAGCATTTCGCAAGTCACTCCTTACATTTTCAAAGACAAGTTTAACTTTTTAATTGCGCAAGACATCATATGATGTGTTGAGTGACTTGCAGTACCTTGCGCTCTGCACCGTATGATGTTTTGGAGTACCACGCAATATTTAAATGGCCCGTGGATACACAGGGTTCACACCTTCATCAGGGCTCTTGTAAACAGACGCCATTTTTTTTTTTAAATTATGGGCCAAATTCCCGGGTGTGAGGTGCCTCAGTATTGAGTGAGCTACCAAGCCTGACGCACGCAGCATGAGCTCACAGCACTGCTGTTCAGCTTGTGACCACAGCATTGCCTAAAAATGCCATAATATACATGTTCTTCGCTATTATTTAGCGATGATATTATTAGAGAAGACCCCTGACTGTGATAAAACTGACCAGGGTTCTGATAATAGCAGGATTGTGGTGATATTTAGCGCTGTGCTCCATGGAGGGAGGAGTAATGCTGTGGGAGGGAGGGTGGTGGCATTGTCTTCTGACTGTGTGTGGCCATCTTTTATTGACTGCACTCACCATACCAGCTTAGTGGTTCGCTATGGTGAACACAAATGTAGATACTTATATATAACCTGTATATAGAGTGTAATAACAGCAATAGGAGAAGGTTGGGAGCCACAATTTTGGTGAAGGAGGTGCGTCGTCTGCAGGACTTATCATGTTGTTTACTAGTGACAACTATGTCTTTGGACACCATACCAGCTTACTTGTACAAGTATGGTGAATAAAATAGGTAGATACTTATATATAACCTGTGTATATAGTGTAATAACCGACAAAGTATTTGTTCACTGTTTGATGAACATAATAATTGAATCAACAATATGCACACCATATTTTTTAGTACAGCGATGATTCACTCATTTTATTATATAAATATATCACACTACACACTATTGAATAATATTACAGCAAAAAACTACGAAAAATCAATCAGAGACATTGAAATAATTAGGTAATTATCTCTTTGTGGCCACCCCTGCCTGACAGCTGGGTGCAACAGACTGTCTGGGATGCACGCTGAGTCAGCGCCTGTTTTTTGCCAGAATTCCCCACCCTATAGCGGGCAATATATGCCACTTACGATTGTTTTATTATTTTTCTCATGATCAGTCAACGCAAATTAACAGGCTTAGAAGAAAAAATATATATATTTTTTTTTGGTATGCGCCTGTGGGTGACAAATGCTAAATAGCCCGGCGCCATACAAGGGTTAACAGGCAATGTCACGGCTTATATTCGCTTGGGGTGAGGTGATACATGACACGATTGAGATGAACAAGTAGATGAATGGCATATGGGTATTAACGGAACTGCATGTTCTATGTTCTTGCTTCAACAGTTTCTGTGTTGGTTCAAGGTCTTGAAGTGGGTAGAATGCAATTATGTGTTAATTATCTGTTGATTGCTGGTTTTGACTTTTTGAGGTGTAAGGCTTTGGTGATGTCGAGTCTCCTGTTGTCATTGTATCTGCTGATAATTTCTGTGTTGCTTGTTAAGATTTCTCTGGTAATTACCAGAGTTATTTACCAATTACCAGTTGTTATTTACCTTAAGAGTAATTACCTAAGTGTAGTTGCGGGATGAGAGCTACCTTCGTGGTATCCCGTCTTCCCAGCACTCTGTCATATAATGCTTTGAAATTAATCAGTACAACCTCGATTCAACGTACTATATGGGACCAACCCCAGTGCGTTGAAGCGTTGGATGCTTTGCAAGAGGTGAACTTCAGAAAACGTTTGTGTCCGTGTCATTTTTTTTCTTGTACACAATAAAAATGCATTATCATATTATATACTGTACCTATATATATTATTACTCTACTAAAAAATACTGTTACATTTGTTATTTACCTTCTTGTTGGAGTTATGTCCATCTTGAAGTCTCATGGAGTTGTGAATACTGTACAGTAAATACGTACTGTAGTGTATTATACCGTTAACACTGTGTTGATTAAGTAGTTCTGCTGTATGTGGAGTACTATAATACAGTTTATGAAAACTACTGTACACTAAAATTACTGCAACTTTAATTTCAACACTATGTACACACTTAAATTTAACACTTGTTCTAACTGTTCACGCGACACACGATGTTTTTAGATGTGTGCAGCAGCTTTGCTGGTGCTCGCTGCTGTCATACCAGTGCTGGGTACAGATGTGCTCATGCTGGGTATGGCTGTTCTCATGCTGGGTATGGCTGTGCTCTTGCTGGTTGATTTTCTGCTACAAGTTCTTGCAAAATATTGCTTCATTTTTGGCATTAATAAGGCACTATTAGTAAGCCCCTGAGACATTTTGTTGTATAACAATACAGCTGTAGTCAAAAAATGATAAATTCCACAATTATTCTTCCACCGGCGGTTAAATACTTTACATCAATCACAGACAAAGCTAAAGACACTGAGTGCATACTGTACGAACGCAGACTAGGTTTATACGTACAGCCTACAGTAGGCTGGTGTTTAAGCCAGATCCAGTAACATAAATTTCTCTCAAATATTCAATTTACATCAAATTATGTAATTTTGGGTTATATATTTAGTTTAGCAACATTCTTACAATAATAAGAGCAATAAAAAATACTTATTTTAGAACTGATTTATTAATTTTATTATTTCGAAGCCGTAGGTCACTGAACTGTGGCGACGAAATCAAACAAAACAAGCATGGTGTTGTGTTCAATTTCCAGTAACATAAATTTCTCTCAAATATTGGATTTACATCAAATTATATATTTTTGGGTTATATATTTAGTTTAGCAACATTAATACGATAATAAGAACTATAAAAATACTTATTTATGAACTAATTTATTAGTTTTATTATTTTGAAGCCATAGGTCACTGAACTATGGCGACAAAATCGAACAAAACAAGCATGGTGTTGTGTGCCCACGGATTAGACCTGTCTACTCGCGCTGGACTTGTGAGCTGCCAATAACATGAATAATTTCTCAAATAGCAGATATCTATCATATTACAGTATATTTTAGATTTATTTAGTTTAGTTTAATTAGGATTATAAAGAGTTATTTATTAAAACACCAGTTTTAGAAATGATTTATTAATCTGAAACATTCAAAGTCATGGGTTACTGAACTATGATGACAAAGATGAAAGTGAGTGAAACCTCACTGTAAAGTGAGGTTTACAGTACAGTATTCCCTTATATGTCCACCCTCACTCATCTTCTTTTATCACAGAAATTGTATATAAAAAGATTTTCAACACATTATCTAGCTATTCACACTTCATCCTTTAAATTAATTTACATAGATACGTGTGCCACAAATCAGTGAACAAAAATCATTGAAACTCAGTCGTTCATTTGAGTGGAGTATTCTGGCTGGTGTTTGGTTAATATGCTTTACTTGTTGTGTGGAGCATTCTGGCCTGTGTTTGGTTCATATGGTTCACTTGTTGTGTGGTGCATTTGTGTGTTCCAACTTGTCTTATGAAGGAATTATTGATTGTAAATAGAATGAGACAGTTTTCCACCACTCTGTGAACTCTGTCCCAACATTATAAGCTTGTGGACCACTTGTGTGGCCCACATGTGTGGTCCACTGGTGTGATCCAACTTGTCATATGAAGGAATTATTAATTGTAACCTGTGATGGAATGGGAAAGTTTTCCAACACTCTGTGAACTCTGTCCCAACATCGTAAGCTTGTGGACCACTTGTGCGATCCACTTGTGCGATCCACTTGTGCGGTCCAATTGTGTGATCGAACTTGTCATATGAGTGAATTATTAATTGTAATCTGTGATAGAATGGGAAAGTTTTCCAACAGTCTGTGAACTCTGTCTCGACATCGTAAGCAAATCCGAACATCCCCCACTTCAGCGAACCATTGTTCGTCGAATCAGGTGAGTAAATCCGGCCTGAAAAGTGTGCGAACTAGCCGGAGATTCATTGAATCGGGGAACGTTGAACCGAGGTTGTACTGTACTGACGGTTTTGGCCTCCACCACCTACTTACCTAACTTGTTCAAACTGTCTACCATTCTGTTTACAAAAGTGAATTTTCTTATATTTCTCCAGCAGCTTTGTTTCGTTAGTTTAAATCTATGACCTTTTGTTATTGAATTTCCAGGTCTCAGGAATTCTTCCCTATCAATTTTATCGATTCCTGTTACTATTTTGTACGTAGTGATCATATCGCCTCTTTTTTTTTCTAACTTGTAGTTTTTGCATATTTAATGCCTATAACTTCTCTTTGTAGCTCTTATCCTTCAGTTTTGGGAGTCACTTAGTGGCATGTCTATGCACCTTTTCCAGTTTGTTGATGTGCTTCTTAACACTTTCGCGCTTTCCGCAAAGGTCACTCAGCCAACCGAATGTGCGCGCTGCGTTTTTATCGCTTAAGCGTAAAAACAAAAATGTGTATACTCTTTTTACTCTTCTGACCTTAGTTCTCATGCTACGTATTTCATTTTGGTACCAACGTGTTCGCAATAAAATTCTCTAGAAGAACATCAGTAAAAAAAGTCACGAAACGTATAGGGATACCAGCACCAAATAAATAACTACGAAGATGACTCGCCGTGAGCGCCCATCAGCAACAAAATGTTTTTACTCTTGGGATTGTAATCACCTCCACACTTATTCTACAGCGTTAATTTTGGTATCAATGGACTCGCAATGAAATTCCCAACACGGTGATATGAATATAAGCGTAGAATAATGATTGCGGCCCGCCCGCAAGAGTGTGGGAAGTGGTGAAATTGTTACCCGGTATCGGTGACGGGACGACGCACGGCGCTTTGAAAGTTTATACTTATTTCACTCTCATGACATTAATTTTCTATGTACGTCATTCATTTTTGTGTCAATGTGTTCGCAATAGAATGTTCTATGTGCCGATAGGTAAAAAATATCAACAAAGCGTAAGTTAGAATAGCGCCAAATATAAAACAACGCTGGAACATATCAGTGAGCGTCAAACACACACGAAATGTTTTTACTTTTGTTATGTTTGTCAAGTTTATACTTGTTGCACACAGTTATTTTTGGTTGTATATTGATCGGAATAAAATTCCCTAAACAGACATATGCATATAATACATGATATGGGGGAAGCATTACCAGTATAAACGGCTAAAGTCACCCACCTGCAACCCGTTTGGGACAAAATACCATTTGATCGAAGTTATCCACACCTTTCATGAACTTATTGTACCATGCAGCCTAGTGGTGAGAAAGAGAGCCTCATAGCGCGCAGTTTGAAACAAACCCAAAGTAAATCGGATAAAAATTGAATTTTATACAAATATTTTAAAAGAGGACTCAACTTTATGTCCACTATGCGTTAGCGTTAGACGAAACGGGACGCGCCGGCGCGTCCAGATAGCGCGAAAGTGTTAAGATATGGGCATCATACAACCGCTGCATATTTCAGCTTTGGTCTAACAAAAGTCATGAACAATTTCTTTAGTATTTCTCCATCCATGTATTTAACACTTTGGCATACCCCACGCGCCACCCCTCAACTGTGCGATTTGGGTCCCAGGGTGTCACGGGAGCGCGCGTAAATTCTGAAAAGTGTATACTCTCTTCAACTTTGTCACCTTAATTCTCGTCCTACAAGATTAAATTTGGTATCATTGTGTTCGCAATAGAATTCTCTACAGCACTAAATGCATATAAACTCCAAAAGTCCGGCTAATTACCCGCAGCAAACAGAGAAAGTGCAAACGAATTACCCAGGAGCGCACAAACACGATAAAATGTTTTCACTATTTTCACTCTGGTCACCTCAATTTTTGTCCTAGGTCTTTCAATTCGGTCTCAATGGGTTCCCAATAGAATTCTCTAGAGGAACATTACCATATAAAATAAAAAACCTGGTCACGCTCCAACCGCCGACGAGTTGAAGACGGGCCACGTGTTAGCTGCGAGTGAGCGCTCAGATGCCTTCCAGCTGCACTCCCAATTCCCACCCTTTTAAAGCCTTTCTTTCGCAATTTTCTTCCTGAAAGGGCCTTGTTCATGATCACTATCCATCGTGGAGTAAGCGTAGATAGTTTCTAAAGCCGCAGTAAGAAATATAGCCACGGAAAAGAGCCAAAATGTTCACACGTTTGAGATGCGAGGGGAGGCGACATCGGTCACAACAGTGGAGCGAAAACAATGGGCTAACGGCGTGTGCCGAGCTGCCTGCAGGCCACGAGGCGCAACAAAGAAAATGGGAAGACATCGGCGCGCATTTTAAAACCAGTCCCAAAAAAATCGGATAAAAACCTGATTTTTGGCGATTATTTAAAGTGGATGACACAATGCTGCGTCATCCCCAGCATTACCGACAGTAAACGGATGACGCAATGCTGCGTCATGCCCGGGCGAAAGTGTTAAAAGCAATTCTGAAGTTAGAAAGTAGCATAGGCTCCTCGCCCAATGTTCTTTAATGTGGTCCTCAGGTGACAGTTTTCTATCTAGAACCACCCCTAGATCCCTTTCTTTGTCAGAATTCTTTAAAAATTTCTCACATAATTTATAGGTTGTATGAGGTCTATGTTCTCCAATTCAACATTCCATAACATGGCATTTATTCACATTAAATTCCATTTACCAAGTGGTGCTCCATATATTTATTTTGTCCAGGTCTTCTTGAAGGATATGACAATCATCTAGGTTTCTTATCTTCCCTATTATCTTAGCATCATCAGCAAACATGTTCATATAATTCTGTATTCCATCTGGTAAATCGTTTATGTAGACAATGAACATTACCAGTGAAAGAACTGAACCCTGTGGTACTCCACTTGTGACATTCCTCCAATCCGATACATTACCTCTGATTACGGCCCTCATTTTTCTATCAGGATACTTTTCATCCATGTTTGAAGCTTACCTGTCACCCCCCTAATATGTTCCAGTTTCCAGAACAACCTCTTATGTGGAATTCTGTCAAAAGCCTTTTTTTCAGTCCAGTTAGATGCAGTCAACCCAACCATCTCTTCCCTGTAAAATCTCTGTGGCTTGATCATAGAAACTGATTAAATTCGTTACACAGGATCTTCCAGATCGAAAACCATACTGTCTGTCTGATATTATATTATTTTTCTCCAGGTGTTCTACCCATTTAGTTTTAATTATTTTTTCCAATATTTTGACTACTGCACTTGTCAGTGATACAAGGTCTATAATTCAGGGGGGAGGAGTCTTCCCTGCTGCCACTTTTGTAGATTGGAACTATGTTAGCCTTTTTCCACACATCAGCAACAACTCTTGTACACAGGGATGCCTGAAAAATCAGTTGAAGTGGAATACTGAGCTCTGGTGCACATACTCTCAGAACCAATGATGAAACTCCATCTGGACCAACTGCTTTGTTCTTACTTAGCTCCTTGAGCCTTTTTTCCACTTCGTCTTTAGACACCTCTATATGTTCTATGCTGTTCTCTGGAATTCTTATTGTGTCTGATTCCGTGAAGATTTCATTTTGTACAAACACACTTTGGAACTTTCGTTTAATGTTTCACACATTTCCTTTCCATTTTCCGTGAATGTATTTAGCATTTTCAACCTCTGAACATTATCCTTTACCTGCAATTTGTTGTTTATGAATTTATAGAATAGACCTGGTTCTGTTTTACATTTGTCCACAATCCCTTTTTCTGGTGATGGTCTGATTGTGTAAGGAGATTATATACTCCTTGATGGAGCCCTATTGCTTGTGCATTGTTAATCACCAAGAGAGAAATGTTGTTCTCTTGCCTATATACTGAGATCTTTGGGGCTGACAGTCTCCAAGTGGGCATGTGAAGGCATAGACGACGTTGGTTTCTTTCAAGACGTTCTGTTTGGCATTTGGAGAGTTTTTCATAAGTAGGTTAGCCATTTTTTTGTTACGGTCAAGAAGAATTTATATTCGTAGCAGTTGCCACAAGCGTAAGTTTTCACAATTACAGGTATTTTTAATGTTTCTCATTCATTTCTTCTCTGGTTATTTGAAGTAATATTATTTGAAAGTGTGTAATTTGTGGAATTTATGGAATTCAATGTGAGGAACATCGCTATGCTCAAAATTATGGGGCTCATATATGTGACATGTATATTATATTCTACAATCAATCAATGTTTTTGCTGTTATTACACTATACACACACACACACAACTGTTGGTAGTCGGCGAGTTCAACTTAAAATCCATAGACTGGGAGGCATATGAAGCTAGAATGGAGGATTTTTGGACTTGTAGATTCGTAAACCTCATCCTAAATATCATTCATGTTTCAACATGTTTAACAAGCTACGAGGATGAGGGAAGGGGATGTTCCCTCCATGCTGGATTTGATATTTACCAGGAAAGAGGAAGAGATATTTGACATTCAGTACCTCCCTCCCTTAGGTAAAAGTGACCATGTCTTATTGGGAATAAAGTATGCTACGCGTTATAATTTAGAAGAAAATGAGATTGAAGCAGTTGAAAAGCCTGATTTCAGGAGAGGTCATTATGGGGAACTCGGACATTTCTATAAGGAAATTGACTGGAAAGACTTGCTGTTAGGACATGAAGTAAATGAGATTTATGTCAAGTTTTGTGAAATATATGACAAAGGCACAAAAATGTTTATTCCAAAGCAGAGATGCTGAACTAGGAAACAGGATTGGTTCAACAGAAATTGTAAGAGGGGCAGAGACCAAAAAATACAAAAATGGAATCAATATAGGAAGAGGCCAAACCCCCAAACATACCAGCGATACAAAGATGTGAGAAACAACTACATGGCAGTGAGGAGAGAGGCAGAATGAAATTTTGAAAAAGGGATTGCAGACAAATGTAAAACAGAACCAGGTCTATTCTATAAATTCACAAACAACAAATTGCAGGTAAAGAATAATACACCTAATTGGGAACTTTCTCTGACGTAACACTCCCTCGAGAAGGTGGTATGCAGGAACCGACTGGAACACTAGAGGCTTCAACTTTGCAGGAGTCCCTTCGACGATCTGGAAGGATGCACAATACCCCTACTCACCTTCGGGACTATGTTACTTAACCCTTAAAGTGCGCATCACGTCATATGACGTGCTGGACGTTGTACCAGTAAACTGCGCATCACGTCATATGATGTGTTGGAGTACTACGCAAGATTTAAACAGCCCGCGGATACACGGGGTTCACCACACCTTCATCAGGG
Organism: Procambarus clarkii; assembly: GCF_040958095.1. Lineage (NCBI taxonomy): Eukaryota > Metazoa > Arthropoda > Malacostraca > Decapoda > Cambaridae > Procambarus > Procambarus clarkii. The sequence continues at coordinate 21,165,838 of NC_091191.1, read as the reverse complement.
CTCTTGTAAACAGACGCCATTTTTAAAAAAAATCGTGGGCCAAACTCCTGGGTGTTATTGGCCTCAGTATTGAGTGAGCAACCAAGCCTGACGCACACAGCATGAGCTAACAGCACTGCTGTTCAGCTTGTGACAGCATCGCTTAGAAATGCCAAATTATACTTGTTCATGCTATTATGTAGCGATGATATTATTACAGAAGACCCCTGACTGTGATAAAACTGACCAGGGTTCTGATAATAGCAGGATTGTGGTGATATTTAGCGCTGTGCGCCATGGAAGGAGGTGTAATGCTGTGGGAGGGAGGGTAGTGGCGATGTCTTTTGACTGTGTGTGGCCACCTTTTATTGACTGCATTCACCATACCAGCTTAGTGGTTCGCTATGGTGAACACAAATGTAGATACTTATATATATAACGTGCGTATAGAGGGTATAAACAGCAAGAGAAGGTTTGGAGCCGCCATTTTGGTGAGAGCGGTGGCGTCGTCTGCACGACACCACCGTGCAGACGACGGTGTTGTTTCCTGGTTACCACGATGGTCTTTGGGCACCATACCAGTTTATTTGTACAAGTATGATGAATAAAACAGGTAGATATTTATATATAATGGGTGTATATAGCATAATAACACCACACAGTGTTGTTGGAGGAGAAATATTAGTGCGTCTGGCCTTGAGGGCGGCCGCCGATCAGCTGACTGTGTGAGTAGCCACATTTCTGTGCCTTTACTCACCATACAAGCTTAGATGTACAGTTATGGAGAACAAAACATGTAGATACTTATATATAACGTCTGTATATAAGATATATAGCGTAATAACACCACACAGTATTGTTGGAGGAGAAATATTAGTGCGTCTGACCTTGAGGGCGGCCGCCGATCAGCTGACTGTGTGAGTAGCCACATCTCTGTGCCTTTACTCACCATACAAGCTTAGATGTACAGTTATGGTGAACAAAACATGTAGATACTTATATATAACGTCTGTATATAGTGAATTATAGCAAAAACATTATTGTGGGAGGAGAATGTGGGTGAGTCAGATGACTGGAGGGAGGGCGGGAGTGGCTGGCTGGTACACGGCGGTCACTCCTCATTACTTTTTGACTCATAATAGCTACTTAGTGGTTCGTTATAATGAACAAAACATGCAAATACTTATATATAACCTGTGCTTATAGTGTAATAACCGACAAAGTATTTGTTCACTGATTGATGAACATAATTGAATCAACAATATGCACACCATATTTTTGAGTACAGCAATGATTCACTCATTTTATTATATAAATATATCAAACTACACACTATTGAATAATATTACAGCAAAAAAAGAATGAAAAATCAATCAGAGACATTGAAATAATTCGGTAATTATCTCTTTGTGGCAACTCTGGCCTGACAGCTTGCGAGCAACAGACCGCCTGGGACGCACGCTGAGTCAGCGCCTATAATTTGCCAGGCTTCCCCGCCCTATAGTGGGCAATATATGCCACTTACGATTTTTTTATTATTTTTCCCGTGATCAGTGAACACAAATTAACAGGTTAGAAAGAAAAAATAATTTTTTTTTTTTCAAAATGACATGCGCCTGTGGGGATGGCAGGATATTAGACCCCGAGCATGTTAAGGGTTAAAGCTAGATGGGGTGAATGTAGTAAAAGTGTTATATTATTGTACCCGGATGGATGCTCGCTTGACTGTTTCATTTGGATGCTCGCTTGACTGTTTTGTTGTTGTCAGATCAGCTGTGTCGTGCCTGTGTACAGGTTAGTTGAATGTTAATTTCTAGTTTAATTTCTATTTGTTCTAGCATTAGTCATGTGCAGTTTGCTTATTGTTATATATAGTTTAAGAACTGTTTATTCATTATAAGTATTGTATATTATATGGCTTGTGTTATTGCAGGATGTAACTACTGTAATTATTTGATCAATAAAGCCACACGTCTGGCAATGCTTCTCCGTTACGTCAAAGAACAAAGCAGTTGGCCCAGATGAAGTTTCACCATGAATTCTGAGTGTGTGCATCTGAGCTCAGCATTCCACTTCACCTGATCTTTCAGGTACAAGATTCATAGCAGACATGTGGAAAAAGGCTAACATAGCTCCAATCTACAAAAGAGGCGACAGGGAAGATTATAGCACCCTCAATTATAGACCTGTATCATTGACAAGAGTAATAGTCAAAATATTGGAAAAAATAATTAAAACTAAATGGGTAGAATACCTGGAGAAAAACGATATAATATCAGACAGGCAGTATGGTTTTCAACCTGGAAGATCCCGTGTAATGAATTTACTCAGTTTCTATGATCGAGCCACAGAGATTTACAAGAAAGAGATAGTTGGGTTGATTGCATCTATCTGGACCTAAACAAGGCTCTTGATAGACATCCACATAAGAGGTTGTTCTGGAAACTGAAACATATTGGAGGGGGGTGACAGGTAAGCTTCTAACATGGATGAAGAATTTCCTAATGCAAAAATGAGGGCCGTAATCAGAGGCAATGTATCGGATTGGAGAAACGTCACAAGTGGAGTACCACAGGGTTCAGTTCTTGCATAGGTATTGTTTATTGCCTACATAAATGATCTACAGTTGGAATACAAAATTATATGAACATGTTTGCTGATGATGCTAAGATAATAGGAAGGATAAGAAACTTAGATGATTGTCATGCCCTTCAAGAAGATCTGGATAAAATTAGTATATGGAGCACCACTTGGCAAATGGAATCTAATGTGAATAAATGCCATGTTATGGAATGTGGAATAGGTGAACATAGACCCCTACCCAACCTACAAATTATGTGAGAAATCTTTAAATTCTTCTGATAAAGAAAGAGATCTAGGGGTGGTTCCAGATAGAAAACTATCACCTGAGGACCACATAAAGAACGTTGTGTGAGGAGCGTATGCTACGCTTTCTAACATCAGAATTGCTTTTAAATACATGGATGGCAAAATACTAAAGAAATTGTTCACGACTTTTGTTAGGCCAATGTAAGAGAGAGACCCTTGTGTAGGGAGAAATAGCAGTATTAAATGTTGAAAACCAGTCTGGTACTTTTATCCCTGCAGATATACAGAGCATCATCTTAGCAGGAAAAGGTCATCTCCTAAAAACCAATGTAAACAATACTGATAAAATAGTTAAAAAGCAGATTTAATGCAAGAAAATATAGAGAAACAACAGTGTTATATGTGGAAAAACAGCCTGGAACATTATAAGACATATAAATGAACTATTGGGAAATGTGTATGACATGTATAGGGAAGAGACATTATTGGAACCAGGCAGGAAGCACATGGGCAAGGCCTTCTTATTTACTTGGGAGGAGGTGCAGATGCACCTCCCCAGATCTCCAGTATCAGCTATTGATACTGGTAATGGCTCCAAAGGGCCACCACTTATGGGCTATTCATGCCTGTTCCACCTTTTGGGTGGCTTAATCTTCATCAATCAATCAGTCACTCACTTGGGAGAGAGAGAGGCAGTGAGAACATACCTGGTTGATACCTGGTTGATGGGGTTCTGGGAGTTCTTCTACTCCCCAAGCCAGGCCCGAGGCCAGGCTTGACTTGTGAGAGTTTGGTCCACCAGGTTGTTGCTTGGAGCGGCCCGCAGGCCCACATACCCACCACAGCCCGGTTGGTCCGGCACTCCTTGGAGGAATAAATCTAGTTTCCTCTTGAAAATGTCCACGGTTGTTCCGGCAATATTTCTTATGCTTGCTGGGAGGATGTTGAACAACCGCGGACCTCTGATGTTTATACAGTGTTCTCTGATTGTGCCTATGGCACCTCTGTTCTTCACTGGTTCTATTCTACATTTTCTTCCATATCGTTCACTCCAGTACGTTGTTATTTTACTGTGTAGATTTGGTACTTGGCCCTCCAGTATCTTCCAGGTGTGTATTATTTGATATCTCTCTCGTCTTCTTTCTAGTGAGTACATTTGGAGGGCTTTGAGACGATCCCAATAATTTAGGTGCTTTATTGCGTCTATGCGTGCCGTATATGTTCTCTGTATTCCCTCTATTTCAGCAATCTCTCCTGCTCTGAAGGGGGGAGTGAGTACTGAGCAGTACTCAAGACGGGACAACACAATACCAGTGTTGATATATACAATACCAGAACAAGACCAGTGTCTTGGATGGTCTCCAACAAATATGATAAATGCAGTATTATAGATGTTTATAGCGGTGCTTCCCTTTTTGTATAAGTTAGAGATAGGAATTTGTAGAAATAAGGATTTTAGAACCCGGTGTGTAGTGAGAGTGGTGTGATGGTAATTCAGGTACATGTGCTCAGCTGTGTGTCACATGGGGTTATCCACATTTACTTTGTACATCCAGTTGTGTATTATGGTCAGAGTAGTGTATTGTTAAAACCCATGCCCTTTGTAGCGACCTAAGAGGAGTGGAAAGGAGTAATGACCTCAAGTAAGTAAGTGATTATCAAAAGAAGGCACCAAACCGGGAAGGCTATGTAGCACCATCAAATACGCAAAATAATCAGAGGGCGCTAAATATCACCAAGGATGCCAATACGAGAACAAAAACGCATAAGGCGAACGATATCAAAAGTATCCGAGTCACCAAGAATTCTATCGAGGGACAGGTGACCGCGAGGGGCGGTCGGAAAGCAAGACACACGCTCGTCCTGGAAGTCAGGACATTCAAGAAGGACATGCACGACCATAAGAGGGACAATGCAACTAGGACAATAAGGAGCAGGGCGGCGCTCCATCAAGTGACCATGGGTTAAGCGAGTATGGCCAATACGCAACCTCGCCAGAGCTGTTTCCCACCGCCGGTTACGGTGGAAGGAGGACGGCCACGAGGAAACACAACATTTAAGAGTACGTAGCTTGTTACCAGTAACAGACAACCAAGAAGCCTGCCAACGGGTAAGGACTGAGGAATGGATAACCGGGTAAAAGTCGGAATACGGAATGCCTTTACGAGAGATGGGACAAGAGCGGACAGCTTCCTTAGCGGCAGCATCCGCACGCTCATTTAAAGACACACCAATATGGCTGGGAACCCAACAAAACTCAACCGACTTAAATTTACTGTGAACGAGAAACAGCCAATGCTGGATCTCGACAACTACTGGATGAACCGGATTAAAGGACCCGAGAGCCATGAGGGCACTACGAGAGTCAACAACAACCACAAAGGAAGACTGACAACGAGAAAGCAGGAGACGAAGAGCATAGAGAATAGCATAAAGTTCCGCTGTAAAGATGCTAGTCTCCGGAGGCAAGCGACACATATAAGTGCGATCAGGAAAAACAACAGAGTAGCCAACACCGTCCGCTGACTTAGACCCATCGGTGAAGACAGAAACGGAGCGGGAGTGAGAAGAAAAGTGCTCGAGGAAAAGGCGTTTTAGAACCGTAGGAGGGGTAAAAGCTTTAGTGATGCGGGTCAAGGAAGTACAAAACCGCGGAAGAGGGACCCTCCACGGGGGCAAAGAAGGAACAACACGAGGAGAAACATCAGAAATACGAACGGAGAGAGAATCCTGTAGGCGAGATAACCGGACAGAAAGAGGGAGGTGGTGAAGAGGAACAGGAACCGCAGGAGGGGTAAAAGTTAAAGCACGACAGAGGCGAGAGGAAGGATGTTGCAAGGACCGCGCAAGATAGCGAAGACAGTAGCGATCACGGCGGTCCTGGAGAGACAGGAAGCCAGTGTCAACATATAAGCTAAGGATGGGAGTCGAATGAAAGGCACCAGAACTGAGGCGCAACCCAGTATGGTGCAAAGCATCAAGACGGCGAAGAGTAGAAGGAGAAGCAGACGAGTAAGCAGGGCAACCATAATCGAGCTTAGACAGGATGAGAGAGGAATGTAAAGCAAGGAGAGTGCGCCTATCTGCCCCCCAAGAAGTATGGGACAAGACCCGAAGGAGGGTAAGGGCCTTAGAGCACTCAACACGGAGGTAAGAGATATGGGGAGACCAAGACAAACGAGTGTCAAGGAATAACCCCAAAAGCTTCGCGGAATCTTTGTATTCAAGGGGATGACCATAAAGTGACAAAGAGGGACGAAGAACAACCCGTTTCCGCGTAAAAGTCATGGCACAAGTCTTAGAAGTAGAGAACTTGAAGCCATGACCTGTGGCCCAAGACGACACGGCATCAATTGCAAGTTGAAGCCGGCGTTGAAGGAGAGGCGAATCATCACCCTGACAACAAAGGGTAAGATCATCGACATAGAGAGCGGAGAAGACACCAGAAGGAAGAGAGGAAAGAAGACCATTGAGGGCAACAAGAAAAAGAGTAGTGCTCAGAACACTACCCTGGGGCACACCTTCGTATTGCTGAAAAGAGGGAGAGAGAGCGGTACCAAGGCGCACCCGAAAGGAACGACGAGAGAGGAAGCTGCGGAGAAAGAGAGGGAGATGACCACGAAGGCCAAAAGAATGAAGTTGAGATAGGATATGATAACGCCAAGTGGTGTCGTAAGCCTTTTCTAGGTCAAAAAGGACAGCAACAACGGAGGTCTTCGCAGCAAAAGCAGTACGAATATAGACCTCCAAGTTCACCAGGACATCTGTCGTGCTGCGGCACTTGCGGAAACCAAATTGAGAAGGGGAGAGGAGGTGATGGTGTTCCAGGAACCACATCAGACGAACGTTAACCATACGTTCAAAGAGTTTGCAGACACAACTTGTGAGAGCAATAGGGCGAAAGTCCTTAGGGGAAGTACCCAGAGACCCCGGTTTGCGAACAGGGAGGACAACGGCATCGAGCCAGTCCTCAGGGACTGACGACGACTCCCAGATCCGATTATACAGACTCAGTAAATACTGAGACGTGCTCGGAGGGAGATGGCGAAGCATCTCATAATGAATACCATCGGAGCCCGCCGCCGTAGAACCGCAGAGGGCCAGGGCAGAACGAAGTTCAGAGAGAGAGAAGGGATCATTATAGGGAAGCTGAAGATGAGTGCAGAAATCTAAAGGACGAGACTCAAGGACAGGTTTACGAAGAAGGAAAGATTGGGGAAGATGAAGACCAGAGCTAACAGAAGAAAAGTGGGAACCCAGTTCGGAAGCGACCTGCAACGGGTCCGCCACAAGAGCATCATGGAGGTGAAGGACCGGTGAAACATCGGGAACGAACTTACCCGCTATCTTGCGGATACGCTTCCAGATCTGGGCCAGAGGGGTCTCGGACGTAATTGTTGAGACATAAGATGCCCAACATTCACGTTTAGCCGTACGGATGGCCCTACGGGCCACCGCACTCGCTTTCCGAAAGAAAAGAAAAGAATCGGTCGTCTGCCTACGGCGGTGCCTCTTCCAGGCTGCACGCTTACAGCGGACAGCCCGAGCACAGTCCGCATTCCACCAGGGAACGCACTTCCGTGGACCCCGAGAGGAAGAGCGAGGAATAGAGCGGAGGGCAGCGTTGAAGACAGTGTCATGAAAAAGGAGGAGAGCGCGAGAGAGAGGCAGAAGGGAGAGGTCAGGGAGAGCAGCACTGAGGGTAAATAGGGTCCAGTCTGCCTTAGCAAACTGCCACCTAGGGAAAGAGAGGGAAGGGCGAAAAGAGAAAAAGGAAACAAGGATGGGGAAATGATCACTTCCATGGAGGTCATCAAGAACCTGCCACGTGAAATCTAAGTAAAGAGAAGAAGAGCAGAGAGAAAGATCAAGACAAGAAAGGGTGCGAGTCCGAGAGTCCAAATGAGTGGGCTCACCAGAATTCAGAAGAGACAAGGAAGAAGAGAGGAGAAACGGCTCAAGGAGGCGACCCCGGGTATTCGTCAGAACGTCACCCCAAAGAGAATGACGACAATTGAAGTCACCCAGCAGGAGCACAGGCTCCGGCAAGGAGTCCAGGAGGTGTTTCAAATCAGGAAGAGAGAGCGGGACACTCGGGGGGAGATAAATGGAACAAACTGTGTACCATTTCCCCACAAAGATACGAGCAGCAGAACAATGGAGAGGCGAAGGAAAAAGTAAAGGAACAAAGGGAACATCAGCCCGAATCAAGAGAGCAGAAGAATTAGAAGCCCCAGCAATGGCTGGGGGGGGGGGAAAGAAAGGAATAGCCACGAAAACGACCAGGACGAGCACCAAGCATTGGCTCCTGGAGACAGACACAAAGGGGCAAAAACCGCGAAATCAGAAGTTGGAGTTCGAGGAAATTGGCGTAATAACCTCGAACGTTCCATTGAAGAATGGACAACGACGAGAAGAGAAAGGACAAAAACAGAGAACAAGGAAGAAACAAAGGCGAAAGAGCAACAGAGCACGTTAAAGAATATCAGGGTCGGGATCAGGGTCAGCAAAGTCAGGGTTAGGGGGCATGGGTAAACTGAGCAAAGACGGAGGGAAGGAAACGGGAGAACAGATCAGAGGTGGGCGGGCAGGGTCCGGAGGAGGAGGAGGAGGAGGAGGAGGAGGAGGAGGAAGAAGAGGAGACAACGGAGAGGAGCCGTCAAGGACAGCAGCAGGAGGAGGGGGAGTAGAAAGAGGGGAGCGCACCCCAGCAAGAGCAGCAACCGAAAGGGAAGCAGGGGCCAAAGAAACCTCCATAGCAGGAACAGGGGGCGCAAGCACTGAAACGGGAGGGGAAGGAGCAACAGAGCCAGAAGGAGGAGCTGAGGAAGAAAGCGAAGCCTTCTTACCCGCCGGAGAAGAGGAAGGAGAGGAGCCAGGCTTACGCTTCTGACTTAAAGAGACCTGTGTCCCAGCAACTACGTACCGGGCAACGGATTCCAGTGTCTCAACAGGAGAAGCCAAACGAGAGCACACACGACGGCCGTTAGGAGAGCGATGGACGTCCGCCCGCACCGACAGGCGGTGGGGAGAGCCGATAGATGGAGGAAGAGGATGGGAAGGAGGATCGGAGGGGGACGAGGAAGAAGACACAGAAGACACGACAGACCGGGTAGAAGGAAGGGGAACCCCAGACAGAGGACCAGGAGGAGGATCCTTCGGGAGAGAACCCAAAGGAACAGAGGAGGGGGCAGTGGGCGCATCAGGGGGCAGTGGGCGCATCAGGGTCCAAGGCCCGGAAACGGTTGAGTCTGAGGAAGGCGGGAAGGACGAGGAGAGGAAGAGCGCAACACGCGAGCATAAGAGATATTAGCATAAGGCGGGAGCCGGCGAACCTGGCGCCTCGCCTCAGGAAAAGATAAACGCTCCCGGTGCTTCAGGTTGAGGACGGCTGCCTCAAGCTTGTAATGGACACACGCACGGGAGAAGGTAGGATGGGCCTCACCGCAGTTGAGGCAACGAGCCTGGGGAGAAGTGCACTCCGACTTAGAGTGACCTTCGCCACCACACAAAGGACAGAGAGACAGTCCCGGAGCAGCGGAGGGCACCATGCCCAAACCTCCAGCACTTGTTGCAGAGCCGAGGAGAAGGAATGTACTCCTGGACAGAGCACCTGGCACCAGCAAGAATGACAGAGGGCGGAAGGGTCCTACCATCCAAGGTAATCTTCACAACCCGGAGGGGTTGACGGCGACTACCACGAGGGGGACGAGTAAACGTGTCCACCTGGAGAATAGAATGGCCCTGGGCAGCGAGGATATGTCGAATATCGTCGTGGCAGTCGCGCAGGTCCCGAACACCGGTCGCAACATGGGGCGGGAGCAAAATAGTGCCAACACTGGCATTCAACTGAGCGTTCTTCGAGACCCGAACGGGGGTCTCGCCAAGGCAGGATAAGGCAGCCAAGCGGGAAGCAGCATCCTGAGAAGGAGCAGCAACGACACGTGTACCGAGACGAGTGGGGTTGAAAGTAATGGAGGCATCCACGGAATCAATGAGATGTCGATGAAGGGAGAAATCGTCAGGAGGCGCAGAATCAAGAGGGAGGAGATCAAAATATTTGGCCCACGAAGTGGGACCAAACAAGGCTTGATAGGTAGCAGAACCGGAAGGAATCGAGCGAGGGCGGCCGTGACGAGGACAACGGTGAGAACCCCCAGAGAGAGAGGGGTTAAAAGGCGCAGTAGTTACAACTAGAGAAGGAGCCGCGCCAGGGGACGAGGTAGTCACCACTGGGGGCTTGGGGCTCGATCCAACCACAGAGGAGGGAGGGGAGCCAGGGGAAGGAGTCAGAGAGGCCAAAGGAGGAGCAAGGTCGGGGCCCAATGCAGCGGAGGCTACAGAGCCCGGTCTTCCAATACGGACCGACTCGGGGGCTTGGTCGCCCACCCCACGAGCCTGAGAAGGTAAGCCAGAAGCAGCCGAAACAGGGGTTATCATCTTGACGAAAAGAAGAATTCACTCACGAATGTGCCCCCACACCCACCATGGAGCCACAATTAGAGGCAGGACACCCAACAAGAAGCTATCGCCGATCTTGTCGGGGCCTCCTAGGGGTGCGTCGTGAGTATACGCCCCACAAACGCCACCTTAAGAAACCGACAGTCCGTCGAGATCGGGTTCAGTGACGAAGTGGGGATTGACAATAAAAGGTTCCCCTCGCTCTCGACGTCGGGTACTGCAGTTCTACGGGTGCATGAGTATGCCTCTTCAAGCACCCGGGTGTCAAAATAGAAGAAGTCCATGGAAGAACCAGAACGAGCAAAAGGTCGGCAGGAAACGGCAAGCAGATAGGAGAAGAGGGGGGAGAAAAACGAAACAGAAGGAAAGGGAAAAGGTGCCCAGCAGAATTGGAGAGGACGGCAGCAGGAGCACAAGGCTAGAAAAGGACAGAGGACTGTCCTAAGGAGCATCACACTCCGGCAGCCGCCCACGAAGCCCCCACACGGCGACAACGAGCTGAGCGGGGAGGGGGTAATGACCTCAAGTCCCAGTTTGTAGAGGCCTAAACCGTTGTGTGTGGTCCCTTGTGCCAGTTGTCTCCTGAGGTGTGTGTTGGTGGGAAGGAACTTCCCCCCCTTTATCTGTATCAACCCTGTGGTGGATCCAAGTACACCCCCCCCCCTCTCCCCTGTTTTAATCAGTGTGAGGAAATCTGGTATTTGTTAAACAAAAACCCTTTTGTAAAACTTTACCCCAAGGTGTATTTCTTGTCCCATTTAGTTAGAACTGGTGATTATTGCTATATAGATCCCTGCACTTCCATTATTTATAAGAAAGTAAGAGCGGGTGTTGTAAGCGATACTCTAGGGTTCGGCTTTCAATCCCGTACCTTACACGGCAGTTTACGGGACCCCATCTGGATAAACCCATGCGTGCTCTTGCTCTTTTGTTCATCCGGCAAGTGCAAGTTAAGGAAAAGTCAGTGTGTAATTCCCACTTGTGTTTGGTTTCAAAGGTCTGAGTGCCCTTTCCCTACCCTCCAACCCTATCCTCTCTTTGTTTACCATAGCTACCCATGCTATCCTGAACCCCGGAGCAGACTTTTCAGGTCTTGTCTCGATTAACATGAGTGGAGACACGTAAGGTACTCCCCTGGAGTATACTGGTAAAGAGAGCGATTTGTTAGTGATAGCCCTTAGCCTGAGTGGTGGGGGTGAAAGACAAAGATCATCTACCCCTAGGGAGGATAGCCATGTAGGACAAAACAGAGTAGGACCTGCACACCAGGGGGCCACCACGAAGATGTCAACTGGGAATCAAGCTCGGACAAGTGTCCGGACACCGGGGACCTTACCCACTAAGGAGGATAGAGTACCCTGCCATCACTGCAAGGCAAGTAGTATACCAGCAAAAGTCCCTTGTAATACGAATCCTTCCATGGTACCGTGTGGTAACTCTTATGGGCTACAGTTCATAACCCACCCAGTTGTTCCTAGGTTAAACACAGAACTACCCAGGAACCCACTAGCCCGAAACAGAGATATTGAGGACTGGTTGATTGATGCACAAATTGCTCTCAGTTCAATAACAAGTGAGGAACTAAAAGTTACATTTGCCCGAAAGGCTCTCCTTAACCACATGAAATCTAATAATTCCATGAGTAGTTTTCGGAATACCCTTACGCGGGAAGATTTTGAGAACGCAGTCAGAGACCGGTTTAAGGTGGAGGTAACACTCTTAGAAGTTCATGAATATGTATTCAGTATGAAATTAAAACCAACAGAAACAATTAAAAATTTTTGAGTGTACTGTCTCCGCATGTGTTGAACAGGTTAAGCAGGAATTAATGTATACCCCAGATAGGTTAGAATTGTTCAAAAAACAAAGATTTCATGATGGGCTGCCAGAACTCATTAAAGCTCAGGTCCGGGTGGCCCGGTCATTATATACTTTTGATCAATTGGTATCATATACTCAACACCTTCAATTTAGGGAACTTGATCGGAACCGATGGTCACAGAGGCAGGAGACCCCACATGTTGAATCTATCCAGGCCACCCCCAATGAATAATACCCCACCTGCTCGTAACCCCGGGATTGAGCCGGGATTCTACCCACTCCCCAAGGATATCCTCCCATGCCAGGATACCATCAGCAATTTTTTCAGCCTTATTACAATATGGCACCCCATCCCTGGAAGCGTAGCCCCCCTCCTAGACCAAATGATCCCCAATGGGCTAGAAATCCCCGGAAGGCCCCCACCCCCTAGCGGACCCCAACCTAATTCTGATAAAAGTTGGATGCACTGCTGGTCCTACGGAAGATACGGCCACAGCTCTAGATAGTGTCAGTTTTTTCATTTCTAAACAGAACAACAAGACTAAGAGAGAGAGGCCACTTACGGAGTTCGCAAAAGGACGTCCTTTAATTAGAATTAAAGTACTGAATAGGGTATTTATGGCGTTCATAGACACAGGTAGTGATGCCACCTTAGTTAAGAGTTCTAATTTAGTGGGCCTGACAGATTGTAGGATTAAGGCATGTAGGAAAAACCTGACTGCAGTAACAGATAACAATCTGGATATTGTAGGCCAAGTAACGTTAATGATGTAGAATTCCCAGGCAGTATACTTCTTGGCGTAGATTTCCTAAACAGATTTTTTTATGTTCTGTCGGTTGGCAAGTCGCTGAGTGCCTGTAGAGACTAGGAAACACCTCATTCCCTGTCAAGTTTACTGAAATTCCTCCTCTTTCAGCTGTCATAAGTAAGAAACCTAAGAATATTGGGAGCATAAACCTGATAAACATCTTTGAGGAGGGTAAAAGCCCTAACCACCCGTCCCTGAATGTATCCAACCAATCCTTCAATTTTCACACTGGGGATAGAAAAACTGAGGCTGTAATAATTTCTGAGGAGTGTATTGTAGAGCCAGACAGTTCCTCTGGCCAACCTCAGGGTAATGTGGGTGGAATTATGTCACCTAGTGCTGAGCTGTCACCTCAATTATTGGGACAAGGGAAGCGGCCAGAAGAGAAGGCCCAGAACATTATTTCAAATTTAAATCTAAAACATCTTGCTCCTTCTGAGCGCCAGCAGCTCAGGGATTTATTAAAACAGTTTCCAGACCTTTTTGCCTTTGATGATGGGAATGTAGGATTTCTCCCAGAAGTGGAGAATCTATCATACCCACAGAAGACAGTATGCCAGTGCAGACTAGGCAGTGGAGATTACTTGAAGCTTCCAAACGCTTGATAAAGGAAGAATGCAAGTCTATGCTTGCTAAGAACATTATCCAGTACAGTCACAGTCCTTGGCTGAGCCCTGTCGTTCTTGTACGTAAGCCAGATAAGACGTACAGATTCTGTATTGACTACCATAAAGTCAACGAACAGACAGTTGCTGATTCTTATCCTCTTCCCTTAATTCAAGAAATCCTTGATAGTTTTGGCCAGGCTAAGTATTTTACTACCCCTAGATGCCATAGCAGCCTATTGGGCAATTCCTGTAGCACCCGAGGATAGATAGAAGACTGCTTTCAGTGATGGTGTACATTTATTCAAATTTCTCAGGATGCCCTTCGGTCTAAAATCTGTCCTTTCCACGGTCCAGAGGGCCATTAATTTCATCTTAAGTCCCGTTCTCGGTAAGCACTCCCTGGCTTATCTGGATGATATCATTATCTACTCAGAGATTTTGGAAGACCATCTTAAAGATTTAAAGGAGACACTAACTTTAGTAAGGCAGGCTTCAAGTTAAATGCCCAAAAAGTGTCTTTGCATCTCAAAGTTTTAGATTCCTGGGCTTTCACTTGAGCACGGATGGAATATGCCCTGATCCCGAGGTTTGTAGAGCTATTAAGGATATGCCCTCACCTCGATCCATATGAGATGTCCAACGATTCCAAGAGTCTTATAATTATTTTAGAAAGGCACATCCCGAACTTGGCAGGGATTTCTGACCCATTAACAGCCTTACTGCAGAAGAAGACCAAATTTGTCTGGAACACAGAACAGGAGCAAGCATTTAACCCTTAAACTGTGGGAGTAACATGTCCCACAGTGCGCATGGCGTACATATACGCCATAGGGTACCAGGCCCGATTCAAATGGCCTGCAGCTACACGGGGTTCACATTAGCTTCCTGAGGGCTCTTGTAAACAGATGCCATTTTTTTTTTTTTAAATCGTGGGCAATATTCTCAGGTGTGAGAGCCACAGTACTGTTGGAGCAACCAAGGCTGGCGCACGCAGCATGAGCGAACAGCATTGCTGTTCAGCTTGTGACCACAGCATCGCCGAAAAATGTCAAATAAATATATAATTGCTATTATTTAGCGATGACAATATTACTAGATGACCCCTGACTGTGATATAAATAACCAGGGTTGTGATAATAGCAGGATTGTTGTAATAATTAGCGATGTGGGACGAGTGATGCTGAGAGACGGAGGGAGATAGCATCGTTTACTGACTGTGTGGCCACCTGTTATTGTTTGCATTCACCATACCAGGTCAGTGGTTCTCTATGGTGAACACAAATGTAAATACTTATATATAATGTGTGTATTAGTGTAATAACAGCAAACGGGTTATGCTGGGAGGAGCCATTTGCGTGACGGAGGTGACGTCGTCTGCATGATTTGTCTGGCTGTGTAGAAGGTGGCCACTATGCTCTTTGGGCACTCTACAAGCTTAGGTGTACAGTTATGGTGCATACAACATGTAGATACTTATATATAATATGTGTATATAGGGTAATAACACTGCAAACAGTATTGTTGAGGGAGAAAGTTTAGTGCGTGTGACCTTGAATGAGTGAGGGAGCCGCCAGCTGACTGTGTATATAGCGACGACTCCTAGTGCCTGAACTAACTATATCAGCTTGCTGTACAGTTGTGGTGAACAAAACATACACATACTTATATATGACATCTGTATATAGTGTAATAACACTGCAAACAGTATTGTTGGGAGAGAAAGTTTAGTGCGTGTGACCTTGAATAAGTGAGTGAGGGAGCCGCCAGCTGACTGTGTGTGTAGCGACAACTCTTAGTGCCTGAACTAACTATAACTATATCAGCTTAGTTGTACAGTTGTGAACAAAACATGTTGATTCTTATATATAACGTCTGTATATTCTGAATAAAACATAAAACAGGAAGGTGGGAGGAAAAAGTGGGCGAGTGAGGCGTTATTGAGGGAGTGGCAGCGAGTGGCTGGCTGGTGTGTGGCGGTAACTCCTCGTTGCTTTTCGACTCTCAATACCAACTTAGTGGTTCATTATGGTGAACAAAACATGCAGATACTTATATATAACCTGTGTATAGAGTGTAATAGCAGCAAAACTATTTGTTTATTGTTTTATGAACATAATAATTGAATCACTAATATGCACACCATACTTTTGAATATAGCGATTATTCACCACTTTTATTATATAAATATATTATAATACACAATATTGAATAATATTACTGCAAAAAACTAAGAAAAAATCAGAGACATAGAAATAATTAAGTGATAATATCTTTGTGGCAACTCCCACTTGTCGGCGCGGATGACGCTGACCGGCTCTGACGACCGCTCTGTCAACGCCCACTTTTTGCCAGACTTCCTCGGTCAATTGCGCCCAAAATATGTCACCTACGATTTTTTTTTATTTTTCCCGTGCTCAGGGAACACATATTAACATTTTAAGAAGACAAAATAATTTTTTAGAATTTTTTTTTTTCTTACGCACAGGGGTGTAAATGTCCTCAGGGCCCCTGAGCAGTGGAAGGGTTAATAAAATTAAAGACCTCTTAACCCAGTACCCTGTTCTGAGAATCCCTGATTTTACTAAGAACTTTGAGATCCATAGTGATGCCTCTAATATAGCTGTAGGGGCTTGCTTAATGCAGAGAGATGAAGACAATGTGCCTTATGCCATGGGGTACTTTAGGAGGAAGTTAAAAGGAGCTGAGTTAAGATACACCACAACTGATAAAGAAGCTCTGGGAGTGGTGTCGGCCATTAGGTATTTTGAACCTTACGTTTTCCAAAGGAAATTCATTATTTACACTGACCACCAGCCCTTGGTACACATTTTTAGGAAGAGAACAAAGTGTAATAGGATGTCTCGTTGGGGTTATGAATTGTCAGATCATAGTTTTAACATTGTCTATAAGCCAGGTGCAGCACATTACATTCCGGATATCTTAAGCCATAATGTGGCACAAATTAACGTTGATTTCAATACTGACACACTCGATAAAGGAACGTTGCGAGAATGTCAATTGAAGGAAGAACATTGGGCCAAGGTAATTAACTATCTAGAAGGTAACAATCTCCCAACCAAGAAAGTAAATACTTCCATTGCAGAATTTGAAATAGTAGACGGGGTACTACACCACATTATGGAGATCCCAACTAAATCAGTATATCAACTAGTTATCCCCGATGCCCTAAGAAATGTGGCGTTAAAGCTAGTCCACTCTTCCAAGATTGCAGGTCATCCAGGGATTTACAAATCGTACATGCGGGCTAAACAATCATTTTATTTCCCAGGCTTGCTGTCTTATACGGCAAAATTTGTAAAAGAATGTTATCTTGAGATGATTTCGGGGCTTTTAGTGTCCCCGCGGCCCGGTCCTCGACCAGGCCTCCACCCCCAGGAAGCAGCCCGTGACAGCTGACTAACACCCAGGTACCTATTTTCTGCTAGGTAACAGGGGCATTCAGGGTGAAAGAAACTTTGCCCATTTGTTTCTGCCTCGTGCGGGAATCGAACCCGCGCCACAGAATTACGAGTCCTGCGTGCTATCCACCAGGCTACGAGACCCTACGAGAATGTGAACCCTGTCAACGACATACGGGGAGTATGCAGGTGCATGTCCCCCTCCAACCCTTCCCCGAAATTCATGAACCAATAGATAGGGTTGGGGCTGACCTGATTGACTTACACAATAGTTATACTGGGCATAGTATGTGTTAGTGGATCATTTGTCTAGGTTCATGACCCTTATCCCGATGGAGAGGAAAGACCCAGAGACAGTGGCAGAAGCATTCCTCCATAAAGTATGTTGACCAGAACACACACTAGAAGGTGAAGGGACGACGACGTTTCGGTCCGTCCTGGACCATTCTCAAGTCGATTGTGACCATTCTCACAATCGACTTGAGAATGGTCCAGGACGGACCGAAACGTCGTCGTCCCTTCACCTTCTAGTGTGTGGTCTGGTCAACATACTTTAGCCACGTTATTGTGACTCATCACCAGCATTCCTCCATAAATTTACATGTATATTTGGCCCCCCGAAAACCCTGGTTACAGATCGAGGATCTGAATTTCTAAACCAATTATTTGCTAAAGTGTGTACCTTGATGCAGACCAACTCAGCCTTAACAACTGTATTCCATCCCCAGGCCAACGGTATGGTTGAACGTATGAATCGTACAATCAAGGATACCTTGGCCATTCTGTGTAGTTTTGATCCCTTAGGTTGGGTGTCAAGTTTACCAGATGTCCAAATGGCTATCAATATAGCTGTTCACAGGAGCATTAACACCCAACCAATGTTCATGTTTACCGGGCATTCCTGTAATTTCACATCTGGCTTGATAAATAATCATCAGGTTCATTATGGGGAAGATTACTCCTCTTCAGTGGTGCAGAAGATACACGGCACCTAGAGAGCGGCCGCCAAAGCCTCCAGGCAGGCCCAAGTGAAGTATGCTCCCTACTATGACAGAGACAGCCGCTGTCTGCGCAGCTCCCCCCCTCCCTGGGAGGGGGAAGGGGGAGCGCCAGACCTACCGGGCCGGCAATCCACAACCCAGTTCTGAGGCTGGATGTCAAAACATGTGAAAAACCGCCAACCAGGAGGATGGGATGCCAGAGAGCCTCCGGGTCTCACCCAGAAAATGGCGTTTCAACGTTGGCTTTCTGGGGGGAGCTCCCTACGGTTCCCGGAGCTAACTGCCCACAGAAGAAAAAAGAGGGACTTACCCGGGAGGCCGTTGCTGCTCACTCCTCAACCTGAAGTCAAGACAACTGGCTGCATCCGTCAACCCAAAGCGAGACAGGCCCAACTGGGCACAGGGACATTAACAAGGTAACGAGCAGCCAGGACCCTGTTCGACCGCCAAAACCCCCCTTGCGCGAATGTCTGCCCAATACATATTGCCAAAGATGGCGGCAAGAGTCGTGAACTTGCGAACATCATGGGCACGGGGATAGACCTCAGGCAGGCTAGCCTTAATAACCCTGCGGACAACCTGGGAGACCCACACCTGCGAACAGGGAAGAAGGGAAACTGGATCAACCCAAAGCGCATCCACAGATACATGCCGTGGCGCGCAAATAACGGCGGAGAGCCGCAACCAGACACAAAATATGATGCACCCCGGCCTAACCAACCAAGCATCAACAACCCAGGGACCCCTCCGGAAAGCAGCAGTCTCATTCTTCGCCAGAAAAGAAGAAGGCTTCAGACGAACAAAACGATCGCCCCGACAGAGAGAGCAGAAACCCCTGCACCGGAGGAGAGCAAGAAGCTCACCAACCAAACCCCCAGAGGCCAATGCCTACAGAAATAGAGCCATAGAGAAACAATCCTGAACAGCAGGGGCCACAACAAACCGAGGAGAAGAAAGATAAGCGAGCACCCTGTCTAATGACCAGGACGGCTCAGGCGGCACAAGAGCAGGCCGGAGGTGAAACAACGCCCGAGACAGTTTGCGAAATGGCACAGACATAACAATACAGAAAGCAAGCTGAAGCGGCTCCGCCACCGCTGCACGATGCGAGGCGTCAGTGTTAGGCATAAGGAGACAGTCATGAAATAACCAAGAGAGAAAGGACAACACCACCCTAACAGAAAGCCAAGTACAACGACGAAGACGTAAGAAGAACCAGAAGGACTGCGAGGAAACTTCATACTGTCATGCTGCCACCAAGACGAAGCCCGCAGATGGGACACTAACAAGGAAGCCACCTGATCACCAAAGAGATGATGATAAACTCGAGTCAAACATACCATACGCAAAGACTCGAGGAGAAGATCCAAACAGCCATGTGACGCACTGGTCCGATCTGCTGGAAGAGGCGGAACCGTGGGAAAACCTCTGGGTTCGAACACCGAGCAAGCAGCACCTGAAACCACGGCTGGGCCGGCCACCATGGGGCCAAAAGGACAACTCTCTCCTGGTAAATCTCCAAGCGAGTCAGGACACGGAACAACAGCGGAACCGGGAGAAAGAGGTAAAGGAACCCCCACCTCGACTAATCTGAAGGCATCGACCCTGACAGCCTCATAGTCGGGGAAGGGCGCCACATAATGGGGAAAAGCGCTGCAACCAAGCCGATGTGAAGAGGCCCACCTCTGGGCGTCCAAACGTCTGGCAAAGCCAACGGAAGGAGTCGGCGTCAACCGTCATTTCCGTTGAGAGGGGAACGAAACGAGACAGGTCGTTGGCCAAGACGTTGGACACTCCCCGCACGTGAACTGCCAGGAGTCAAACCCCGAGAACTCAGCAGACAAGCCACCCAAAGCGGCCAGAGCCAGGGACCGCATCAACCCCCCCCCCCTCCCCGGTTCAGACAATGAACCACCTGGGAGCAATCCGAATGGAGCCAGATCATCGACCTGCGAGCGACCCGAAGCCCCCGAAGAGCAAACCACACCGCCGCGAATTCCCGCACCGTCCCTGGCTGGCCTGGTGAGCACTTGTCACAAAGCTCCAGCCGAGAGACGAGATGTCCGTGAACACATCGAGCGAGAGCTCGGGTAGGCGCCAAGAAAGTGAACCCCGAAAAACCCTAAGAGGAAGCCGGCGACGCAACAACCGACGCAAGGCCCCCGGGGTCCGAACCCAGCGATCGCGAGAGAGGCGGAAGGAATGTCCCCAAAGGAACCAGAACAGCCGACGAAGCCAAACCCGACCCGGAGGGTAGACCAGCATTGCGAAGTTCAGGCTTCCGCACAGACCCTCGAGCAACCACCTGGTGACCCGGAAGCCCCCCATAAACAGGCGCATGCGGGACCGCAGCTGCAGGAGAGACTCCAGAGGAAGAGACAAGGAAGTGGTCCAAGAGTCCCACACAAGACACTGCCATGTTCGAACCTGAGAGGGAACCAGATGGGACTTCCTCCAATTCACCAAGAACTCGAACCAGGCGAGCTGACAAAGAACCAAATCCCTGGCCAGCAGACAAGAGGACTGGCTGGGAGCCCAAACCAGCCAGTCGTCGAGGTAGGCCAACACCCGAACACCTAACAGATGCAGACGGGCCACCATGACCCGTTTAAGGCGCGTGAACACGCGAGGTGCCAAGTTCAACCCGAATGGGAGACAACAAAATCAATAACCTTGACGCCCCACAACACAACCGAGCCAGTCCCTGAACCCCAGATGAATCGGGACATGCCAATTAGTGTCCCAGAGGTCCAGGGACACCATCCAAGCGCCCGGCTCCAACAGCCGGACCTGGAACAGCATAGTCATCTGAAAGGAGGGGCAATGAACCCAAGGGTTCAGACGAGACAAGTCCAGAATGAACTGCAGGTCCGCACAGGCCCATTTCGGGACCGGAAACAGAAGGGGAAACCCATCTGAGGGACGTCGTCATTTCGACCACACCCAAGCAAACCCACTCCAAGATGACTTGACAGAGCTCAGGGAAAGAGGCCAGCCCCGCCAGCCCCGAACCCCCTGAAAGGGGGGCTACCCAACGCCACCGGAGGCCACACGAAACAATCCGAAATGACCCGAAACGCCCACGAATCGTGGGACCAGGTGTGAGCGAACAGCGCAAGCTTCCCCCCCCCCCATCACCCCATCAATGGGGCGAACCGCAAAAGGGCCGGCGCCCCTTACGAGATTCAGAACCTCGCACAGAGCGAACACCGAGCCGACAAGACGAAGGCGGGTCCGAAGGAGGAGCCGAACCCGAACCCAACACCAGTGGCCTACCACGATGAGAGGAACCCCAAGCCTTGGCACGACCCTTCCGGGAAGGCCCACCACAGGACCCCCGGAGAACCAGCAAGTCCGACATAGGACGGCAAGAAGCCGAAGCAGCCTGAATATACTGCGCAACGGCTGAAGACTCAAACAGGAGAGGACAAAAGGGAATAGACATCCTAAGAGCCAAGGCCCAAGCATATTCCACAGAAGAGGCAAGCACTGCCTGCGGACACACGAGCCGGGAAGCATAAAACAGCGCAACCGCATCCCGCAAGATCGGAGCAAAAAAACTTCAGCAAGGCAGCCAACGAACGAGCTGCTGAGGCCAAGGCACCAGAATCAGGAACAGCCCCAAGCAACCCCACATCCTCTATGAGCCAGTCCGAAGACAGCTCGAGGAGGGAAAAGAAACACAATGTTGAAGCCAAAAGGCCCAGGGCGCGCAAGTCCTCAGCCACCAGCGCCGCCGAAAAGGAGGGAACCTGCACATGGAGCTGAAAGACACCAACATCCCGGGATAGGGCAGGAGCAAACAAGCAAATCGTGAGACAGGACGCTGAACACCAAAACATGTACACCGCCCAAAAGCAAAACGATCACCCCGGACCCTGCGAGGTACGAACCCCCCCCCCCTCCCGGTGGAACAGTTCATACACCAGTCGTATGTACACATATTGTTCACACACCAGCAAGGAGTATGTAACGAATAAGAGGAACATCGAGACAGGAAGGGAGAGACGAAGAGACTACAAAAGAAGGCGAAAGAAAATCGAAAGAAAACAAGGAGAACAGAAGAGGACCAACGAGTCCAAGAAGGGACTAGAAAGAACCACACCAGAAGTCAGCAGACGTTCCAATAACATCGGAAGAATCGAATAATGTAGCAAACCCTCGAGAATCTTATGGAGGCACATACGGGCCCAAAGACACCCTTGACCAAGGGACATGCCGGGAACCTGGTACGAAGGGAACATTATCGCACAAAAGTAGGGAAAGGGGTGAAAGCACCTCCAGGAACGATGGAACTGACGAACCTGAAGGACACAGAACCAAACCCGGGGAGGGGTAGACCTGAAACCAACAGGAATGCAGAGGGGGGAAGGAATAACCCCCTCTGAGGAACTTCCAGCCCCGCTTCTAGGGAACAAAAACCCCAAGCGGGTCCAAAAGGGGAGAAGGCCCCCCAGGTAATCCATCCCCAACCCCGGGAACCTCCACAGCATGACCCGGGACCGAGCCGTCCCCCACAAGTCCCAGTTTCAAGAAAAAGCCGGGGCAGCTGTAAAACTCTAAAGAAGGGAGTCCACTGGTCAGACCCTTACGCACAGCTGGAGAAACAGGCTCAAAGGCCTCCGCCGCCACCTCGGAAGAAGAAAACTCCCAAGACCGCCCAAGTCTCAAACACCAATGAAACCCCGCCCCCGACCCCGAAACCTCAGACGTGTCAGAGCCGGAAACAAGGGGGAGGAACCAAATGCACAACCGAAGGGAAAGGACCAGGAAAGCGGACGGAACCAGAGCCGAAGCGACCCCCACTCCCAAGTTCGGGTCCCTATCACCAAAATGGGGCAGTCTCGGGGCATCCGGGGCTGTAATCAACCAAGTGCGTTGCAGCAACCTAAACCCAGCCTGCAACGTGGCTGCTGCCTGTACCAGCACATCAGAATGAGTGGCGTGGGAAAACTGTAGTACAAACAGACAACCAACATCACATGACTCTGGGTCAAGGAACCACCGACCCAACAGGCAGCATGGCTGAGGCAAAATCGATGAGTGTCACCCTGAGACAAGGGGACAGAGAAACCATCAAACTCGCAGGAAGCGAGAGGGGACTCAAGGTCACCTTCATCAGACCACAGAATATTGGTATTCCAAAGACCAAAGAATATTGTGCGAGGAGCCTATGCCACGCTTTCTAACTTCATAATTGCTTTTAAATACATGGATGGTGATATACTAAAGAAATTGTTCACGACTTTTGTTAGGCCAAAGCTAGAATATGCAGCGGTTGTGTGGTACCCATATCTTAAGAAGCACATCAACAAACTGGAAAAGGTACAAAGACATGCTACTAAGTGGCTCCCAGAACTGAAGGGCAAGAGCTACGAGGAGAGGTTAGAGGCATTAAATATGCCAAAACTAGAAGACAGAAGAAAAAGAGGTGATATGATCACTACATACAAAATAGTAACAGGAATTGATAAAATCGATAGGGAAGATTTCCTGAGACCTGGAACTTTAAGAACAAGCGGTCATAGATTTAAACTAGCTAAACACAGATGCCGAAGAAATATAAGAAAATTCACTTTTGCAAACAGAGTGGTAGACTGTTGGAACAAGTTAGGTGAGAAGGTGGTGGAGGCCAAGTCCGTCAGTAGTTTCAAAGCGTTATATGACAAAGAGTGCTGGGAAGACGGGACACCACGAGCGTAGCTCTCATCCTGTATTTACACTTGGGTAATTACAGAGCCCCTGTGGGGATTTCCAGGGCCCTTAGCCTTGTGTACACGCTAAGGGAAGCCCAGGCAGGGTAGTGCGAACCGACACCCAAGTCTACCGAACAAACTGATAAAAGCTGAACCCCGGGATGTGTATACTCATGGGGGCCAAGCGGGAGACTCCACCAAGCAAAGAGAAGAACAGGGAGACCCACCCACCAGACAGAAAACAAAAGAAAAACCCTGCAAGAGGACAATGTTCTCAGGCGGAACAGAGCCGACCGCTATAAGTGTAGAAGATTAGCTGTACAGTACCCCACGCTCCTACCAGTGACGATAACAACCTACTACCTAGACACAAACTAGAGCAAAAACCCCAGCTGACCCCAAGGGCGGCCCAGTACTGAGTAGTAAAAGACACAGCGGAGGTAGATCCCAAGGTGACTTGTGGAAGGAGGCCCCAAGCCCCCAAGGATAGTACTCACAGGGCACCTAGGGAAGAAAACCCTAGGCACATGCAGCCCGAGTACCGTGGAATATCACTCCTGGCTCACACAGCACCTGTAGAGACAGCCCACACCACAAGGGACAGAACTTGTAGCGAGTAGATTATCCCAATAATATACTCGCTCCAAATATAGTGTTAATATTCCTGTCAACCTTTGGAGATGAATGAGGTGAGGCGTTGCCCGGGCAGCACGGTGAGGTGTTGCCCGAGCAATATAAGCGGCAAGAATAGCAAACATTAACTAGTCTACTTTCAAGTGTGGTCTAGAGCAGACACTTGCGAGATACTGTACCGACGCTCAGTGCGCTCAACTCACACCAAAGTATCACCGGTGTACTTCTGTATATTCGACCAAATATATATATAGTATCTTAGTGTCTGTGTTTATTTGTCACCATACTTTACGTAACAATAGAACCGTTACATTGGTGACCCCAGAGAGTTTCGACGATACCCAGCCACGATGGACTACAACATGGACTCCCACTGGACCTCCACTGCTGCTGCTTGCTGTGGACCGCAGCCACCTGTCGTGGAACGTTGCCAACACCCTTGCCACAGCTATGATTTTCATCGCGATCATCTCTGCATTTTCATCTACTACGGCTTGCTGCTCCACGATCACTACTCACTCATCTGGCAGCTTCATCAGTAACTACATAATGTGGGATCTACAGCCTGCCCTGCCGACTCTCCGTCGCTGCCAGGGCACTGCTTGTTCGACAGGGGCGCCCACGAAAGCTGCTCTTTCGTCAGATTCATCTACACGTTCACTGCATTTTGATACTCTGCCGACTCAAGCCCTTTGCGCAGTACAGGACTTACAGCTTGCGTTTCCGACTCTTCGTCGCCTCCAGGACAATTCAGCTCTAGCAGTGATTACCTCATTGTCCTAACTACGTGCCTACATTACCTCCTAATGTCCTGGTGCCCGAGCCCATCCGCCCCGGATCTAAATGCTCCACCAGCAACCCAAGGACGCAACAATTATGCACATTCTTCTCTCCTGCTACACCGAGCTTGTCCACACACTGCCTACATCTTTTAGTACCAGACTACAATTTCCACAGTCAACAATGTAGTACTCAGCGTGTACAGTCCTAATGAACGCAAGACGCTACAGCTTCGACACAGAGCAGACAGCAGACTACGACCGCATCGAGCCGCCACGCTCTCGCTCCCCGAGTTTAGACACTCACAATTCTCAATCGAGCCGCCACGCTCTCGCTCCCCGAGTTTAGACACTCACAATTCTCAATCGAGCCGCCACGCTCTCCCACATAGAGCTCCACGACTCCGGCCTCACTCAGCTCTCTGCTCTGCTCCAGGCTTCGTCTCAACGTCTCCGACACTGCTAAATCCAGAGACACATCCGCCGACTACGCAGTTCACTTTTCGACCACAGTTACCAGCAGCACCGCCACCTACGACAACGGACGATCCTGTACAACCTCCCACCCTACAACCCCAGTTACCAGCCGCACCACAACCTGATCCTACGACGACGGACGATCCTGTGCGACCTCCCACCCTACGACCCCAGTTAGATGACATCAGCGAAGAGGAGGAAGTTAACTTTGATGGTTATGTAACGCGAGCAGGGCGTACAATTCACCGACCAGCTAAGTTCCTTGATCAAGTATTTTTCCTTTCATCCCCTGGGAGGGGGAGTTCTGTAGCGAGTAGATTATCCCAATAATATACTCGCTCCAAATATAGTGTTAATATTCCTGTCAACCTTTGGAGATGAATGAGGTGAGGCGTTGCCCGGGCAGCACGGTGAGGTGTTGCCCGAGCAATATAAGCGGCAAGAATAGCAAACATTAACTAGTCTACTTTCAAGTGTGGTCTAGAGCAGACACTTGCGAGATACTGTACCGACGCTCAGTGCGCTCAACTCACACCAAAGTATCACCGGTGTACTTCTGTATATTCGACCAAATATATATATAGTATCTTAGTGTCTGTGTTTATTTGTCACCATACTTTACGTAACAATAGAACCGTTACAAACTGAAACAAAAGTGGAGCCACAGGCACCCGACTGGCCAGTAAACTCATCAACCAAGAACTGCCAGTTGGATAGCCGGCACAGAGGGTCTGGGGCTCCCACTTCCCCCTCTCAGGGGCGGGGTGCGCAGACGGTGGCACGGCGACGTGATGACATCATACTAGTTTGCTAATTTTGTTTGGGGGAGTTCTGTCCACTCATTTGGCTTTCGGTAGCAATCTTTTCACCAGAATAGGGATTTGTTTTGGGGCGCCTACCTTTCTGGGTGCCTGTCCTGGTCGATGGCAGACATACAATGCTTCCAACCACACGGGGGTTTCTATAGGCCACTGCTCCTCGTGCCTCTCTAAGGGGGCCAGGTTCTGGCTCGTGGTCCCCGGTAGGCAAGAACTCCAAGCACCTTGGCTGATGCCAGAAAGTTATACATATTCATTCAGCCTGGATAGCTCCAGGGAGCAGTAAAGGCTTCCCTTAAAAAAAATTTGAAAAAATTTGAAAAAATTCATAAAGGTTTGTTCAGTGTATGTCAGGTAGGCTGCTCCATTATTTAAAAAATTGAATATCATATTGATGGTTTTCGGTGGTGGAACAGATTAAATTTATTTCCATCATTTTAAATGGGGAATTAGTTTCGAAAGACGGGCATTTCACATGACGAGCTAGGTGTCGAAACGGATTAAATTCGTTAATCGAATTTATTATTATAAATTTTTTTTAACATATTTTAATTCGTTAAACAGATTAAATTCGTTTAATCGTTAATTTTTGGGGGGGTTGGTTCTGTGGGCTTCTGTTAGGTGGGCCTTTATGACTTCCCCATCTGCATCTTGCCTGTTACTGCTGGTGAGCAGTTTTTCCTAGATGCAATTAAGTGTTTCTTAATGTTAATGCCAACATCATCCAGCTGTTGGGTGTTCGATTCTTTCCACCCTTCAGATCCATACTAATCTCTCTGGCTTTGTATAGAGCTTTCATCATCAAGCTCCACTATCCTAATAAAATGAGTCAAATTCTGGTCCAGACTTTTTATAGGGAAGGGTGAGTCTCAGAGGTCTTGTTTATCTCCCACAAGCATAATTAAAGCAACAAATAGCTTAGAGTTACTGAGGGAGCCCTCACAGAAGAGAAATGCAAGATAAAAGTAATCGAAAAATTGCATAAATAACAGATAAAAGCGGAAATGTTATGGTGTGTTGAAGGTAAACAAATGAATTACATGGTACTAATGAAAAAAGGAAGGAAACAGCAGACTACACAATACATGTATGAGCCAATGAAAGATTATTAAACTGTGCATACTAGTGTAACCATGCATTATATGAGAGAGAGTTGAATGATAAGAAAATTTATTATGTCAAATAAATAACTATGAAGTTTTCTAGGTGCAAAAAATCAACCTGTCCTCACAATTAATGAACCTTAATTTGGAAGCAATTAGCAGCAGCATCCAAAGCTGTTTAATTAGAATTACAGTGCCTCAATTTGGAGGATTCTTCAGATTAATGAGCAATGAATTGAAACGTTAGGTGGAATAGTCTATTTTTGTATGCTTGTAGTAAAAAAAACCAACGTTGAATGTAATGAAAAGCCATTTTCTCGGTGAGACTCGGAGGCTTTCCGGAGCTATCCAGGCTGATATGATTATTATTTGACTTCGGCAATAGTCAGTGTGAATGGAGTTTATAGGCCTACCAGGGACCACGAGCCAGAACCTGGCTCAGAGAGGCACGAGAAGCAATGTTCTATAGAAATGTACATGTGATTTGGAGCATTCTAAGTCTGCCTTCGACTAGGCCAGGCACCCAGAAAGGCAAACACCCCATAACAAACCCCTATTCTGGTTATAACTACTACTGGAAGCTAAACGAGTGGCCAGAACTCCCCCAAAAAAAACGAGCAAACTAGCATGATGTCATACGAGCTGCGCCGCTTGTCTGTGCAGCTCCCCCTCCACAGGAAGGGAAAGAGGGAGTCCCAGACCCTTCAAGCCGACTTTCCACACCCCAGTTCGAGGCTGGATATCAAAAACATGCAAAAAAACGCCGAGAGGGGGGGTTGCCAGGGAGCCTCCAGGTCTTTCATTACATTCAACGCTGGTTTTCTGGTACGAACCCCTATGGCTCCCCGGAGCTACTTACCAAAAGACGAAAAAAGAGAGACTTACCAGGGAGGCAGGAGGCCTCGCTCCTCAAAGCGAAGTCGAGACAACTGGCTGCAACTGCCGACACAAAGCGCTACAGGCCTGATAAGGCCCAGGAACACTGACTAGGTAGCAGGCAGCAAGGACCATGTTCAACCCCAAAAACCCTGTGCCCGAATGTCAGCCCAAAACATGTTACCGAAAACAGCAGCCAGTGCAGCAAACTTATGAACATCAGACGAACCCTGCAGACAACCTGAGAGACCCGAACCCTGGAACAGAGAAGGGAAACTAGGTCAACCCAAAGCGTGTCCCCCGAACACAGAAGCCATGGTGCAAAAATAATGGTGGAGAGGCACAACCGGACAAAACACATGATGCATCCCCGGCCTAACCAGCCAAACATCAACAACTCAAGTACCCCTCCAGAAAGCAGCCGACTCATTCTTTGCCAGAAAAGAAGGAGATGGCTGCAAACGAACAAACCTATCACCAGAACCAAAAGAGCAGAAACCCCTGCGCCAGAGGAGAGCATAAAACTCCCCAACCTGACCCCCAAGAGGTCAATGCCAACAGGAAGAGTTTCTTGGAGAAACAATCCTGGACCAAAGGGGTCACTACAAACCAAGGAGAAGAGAGATAAGAGAGCACCCTGTCAAAAGACCAAGACGACTAAGGCGGTGCATGAGCAGGCCTGAGGTTAAACAACGCCCGAGACAGCTTGCGAAATGGTGCAGAAGTAACATCAATACCGAAAGCAAGCTGCAGTGGCATCGCCAACACCATACGATACGAGGTGACGGTATTCAGCATAAGATGACTGTCCTGAAACAACCACAAGAGAAAGGACAAAACGACCCCTAACAGAAAGAGTAGTATACTGATGAGGAGACAAAAAGAAATGGAAGGACTGGCAGGAAACTTCATAATGCCGCCAAGACGAAGACCACCGGTGTGACGCCATCAATGAAGCCATCTCATCACCATTCAGATGGTGATAGACTCGAGTCAAAAAGACCAGACATGTAGACTTGAGGAAAAGATCGAACCAGTCTCCTAATGGACCGGACCGATCTGCTGAAAGAGGCTGGGCTGCGGGAAATCCTCCTCGTTTGAACACCAAGCAAGCAGCGCCTGAAACCAAGGCTGGGCTGGCCACCATGGGGTCAAGAGGACTACTCTCCCTTGGTAAGTCTCCACGCAAGTTATGACTTGGAGCAACAGCTGAACCGGGAGGAAGAGGTACAGGAACACCCACCTCAACCAGTCCTGAATGAAGGCATCGACCCCGACAGCCTCACAGTCGGATAAGGGCGCCACATATACTGGAAGACGCCTCAACCACGCCAACGCGAAGAGGTCCACCTCCGGGTGCCTGAACGTCTAGCAGAGTCAACAGAATGAGTCGGCTTCGACTGTCCATTCCCTGGACAGGGACATCAACCGGAACAGGCCATCAACCAGGACGTTGGAATCCCCCAGACGTGAATGGCCAGGAGAGTCAAACCCCGGAAGAGCCAACGGAAGGACGGACCCCACTGCCCCTGACCAGCCTGGTTAGCACTGGTCACAAAGCCCCGACCAAGAGACAACATGTCCATGAACACATTGAGTGAAGGCTCAGGTAGGTGCCAAGGCACTGAACCGTGAAAAGCCCGAAAAGGAAGCCAGTGACGCAGCTGCCGTCACAAGGCCCCAGGGGGCCAAACCCAGCGATAGCGAGAGAGACAGAATGGGTGTCCCCAGAGGAAGAACCAGAACACCCGACAAAGCCAAACCCGACCTGGTGGGTAGACCATCATCGCAAAGTTCAGGCTCCTGCACAAACAATCGAGCAATCGACAGGTGACCTGGGAGCCCTTCAGAAACAAGCAAAGGCAGGACTGCAGCTGAATGAGAAATGCTGGAGGGAGAGACAAGGAAGCAGTTTGAGAGTCCTACACAAGACCCAGCCAAGTATGAACCAGGGAGGGGACCAGATGGGACTTCCTCCAGTTCACCAAGAACCCGAGCTGCAAAAGAACCAAATTCCTGGCAAGCAGACATGAGGACTGACTGGGAGCCCAGACCAGCCAGTAGACAAGATAGGCAACACCCGAACACCTAAAAGATGCAGACAGGCCACCACGAACTGGGTAAACCATGTGAACAAGCGAAGTGCCAAGTTCAATCCGAACAGAAGACAACGAAAGTGGTAACTCTGAAGCTCCACAACAAACCCGAGCAGTCCCTGAACCTCAGATGAATCGGGACATGCCAATGTGCGTCCTTGAGGTCCCGAGACACCATCTAAACATCCGGCTCCAAAAGAAGACGGACCTAGGACAGAGTAGTCATCTGAAAGGAGGGGCAAGAGACCCAGGGGTTCAGGCAGAACAAGTCCAAAATGAACCGTAGGTCTACACAGTCCCTTTTCGGGACTGGAAACCGGTGGAAGACTCACCTGAGAGACGTCGTCATTTCAACCACGCCCAAGTGCACCTACTCCGAGATTACCTGACAGCACAGGAGAAGAGGCCTGCCCTGTCAGCCCCAAACCCAATGAAAGAGTCGAGGCCACCCAACGCCACCGCAGGCTGACGGAAATGACCCAAAAGGCCGAAAATTGTGAGACCAGGCATGAGCGAACAGAGAAAGCCTCTCCCCCATCGCCCTGTCAAAGGGATGAACTGTAAAAGGGCCGACGCCCCTTACGAGAACCCGCCCTTCGCACAGAACGAACACCTCACCAACCAGACAAAAACGGATCCGAAGGCGGCATTGGCTCCAAAACCAGCACCAGTGCCCTACCACGATGAATGGAATAGCGAGCCCTGGCACGATCTCTCCAAGAAGGAACCCCCAGGGGACCCAAGAGAACAAACAAGTCCGACGTCGGACGACAACTATACGAAGTTGTCTACAGAAACTGCTCAACAGCAGACTCTGCAAACAGCAAAGGACAAAAAGGCGATGAAATCCTAAGAGCCAGAGCCCTAGCGGATTCCACAGAGGAAGCCAGCACCACCTGCCGACACGCGAGACACGAAACGAAAAACAGGGACACAGCATCCCGCAGGATCGGTGCATACAGATTCAACAGTGCAGACGATGCACATGCCGCCGAGACCAAAGCACCAGACCCAGGAACAGCCCCAAGCATTTCCACATCCTCCTGAAGCCAATCCGAAGTCAGCCCCAGGAGGAAAAAGAAGCGCAAAACCGAAGCCAACAGGCCACGAGCGCACAAGTCCTCACAACCAGGGCCGAGGGAACCTGCATGGGCAGCTGTACCATGCGAACATCCCACTGAAGGGCTGGGGCGAACAAACACACATTGGGGTGCCCAAATTCACCCCAAGGAAAACACAGACCACCGTCAGCGCCTCGCACCACTTAAGCATGCGGGTACGACAGAAAGCATGCCAAGCATCCAAAGAAAACACCGGGCAGTCCGCAAGCCAGGACGACTCTGGAACCTCATACCAAACCCAGTAGGAAGACGAAGACCCAAATCTGAAAGAAGACGGATCCATAATAGAGGCATAATCCGGGTCGCACAAGCGGTAAGCCGCAATGGCCTCCTACACCTCAGGTGGGATGTGTGAAGCCGAAAACCTCCGGAAAGACGGAACCGACGGTCCCATAGGGACACTGAACCGAACCCGGGGAAGGGGAGGACGCAAAATCCAACTTGTACACGGAAGGGATGGGGGGGAGAAAGAAAACCCCACTCCTTGTAACAATAAGCCTCGCTCAGAGGGTAGAAAAACCCCAGGCGGGGTGCAACGGGACTCAAGGCCCCCGAATCGTCACCTTTCCCACCCCCGAGAACCTCCACACCAGGACCTGGGGCCAAGTCGTCCTCCAAAGCCCCGGCCTCAAAAGAAAAAGCCGGGGCAGCCGAAAAGGCAGAAAGAGAGGGAGCCCCACTGGCCAGACCCTGAAGCCAATGCCGGAGGAACCGACTCGAATGCCTCCACTGCCACCCCGGAAGGGGCAACCCCCGAGACTGCCTGAGTCTCAAAACCAGCTAAACCCTGCCCCGACTCTGAAGCCCTCAGACACTTCGGAGCCGGAAGCATGGGGGGGGGGGGGAAAAGGACCAGGATGAACCACAGCAGGAGGACAAGGGGAGTGCAGACAGAACCAAGGCCGAAGCGACCAACACCCCCAAGTCCGGGGCCCAATAACCATATTGGGCCAGCCTCGGAGCTTCCGGGTGTTAGCAATTAACCTAGCGCATTGCAACAACCTAAACATACGGTGCAACACCTGAGCTGCCTGCACCCAAAGGACGACGTGAGTGGACTGGGTGAACCGAGTCACAAGCAAGCAACAAAACTTTCAGCACTCCGGGTCGAAGGTGTCACCGACCCAACAGGCAGCATGACAGGCAAAACCGATGAGAGTCACCCCTGAGACAAAGGGACAGAGCAACCCACAAATTTGCACAAAGCCAGAGGAGACCCAGTGGTTGCATCCATCAGACCCTAGCGCCCTCCGGGGTTTCCCAGGACCCCTTAGATCTGCAACTCTACGGGAAGCCCAGGCACGTTACTGCAAACCGGGGTGTTACGACTACCAAACAAAACGCTAAAAAACTGAACCCCCAGGACGTGTCCACTTACGAGGACCTAACAGGAGGATACCACCAAAACACAGAAAGTACAACAATATACCCAAAATATAGCCAGGGGTTCCAACAAAGGCAGACCCCCCCACCAGGCACAACAAAATAAAAACTGCAAGAGGACAATGTACCCAGGCAGAACAGAGCTGGCCACTATGATAGGTGAAAACTAGCTGTGTAGTACCTCGCTCTGTCGAGTTCTGTCCTCTCATTTAGCTTTCAGTAGTAGTTTTAACCAGAATAGGGGTTTGTTTTGGAGTACTTACCTTTCTGGGTGCCTGGCCCGGTTGAAGGCAGACATAGAATGCTCCAAATCACAAATGCATTTCTATAGACCATTGCTCCTTGTGCCTCTCTGAGGGGGGGCAAGGTTCTGGCTTGGCCTATGGTTCTTGGCCCATAGGCCTACCAGGTTCATAGTCCCTGGTAGGCCTATGAACTCCAGTCACACTGACTGATGCCAAAGTCAAATAATATCCATATCAGTCTGGATAGCTCCAGGGAGCCATAGGGGCTCCCCCCAGAAAAGAACTTCAAATTAGACACCTATTAAATTATGAGAACAGGCTGGCAAAAAAAATTATAATTTACTGTTATATCCAACACGAGTTGAGGATACAAATGAGTAAATTTTTTTCAGTTGTATTTATATAATTTTTATTTATCATAAAGTTTAAAGTGAAATCATTCTTCATGAGACTTTCTCTACCTCTAACTTACCATAACTACCAGAGGAGTAAAGCAGATACAGAATACTTAAATGCCCCTAACAAACATTAATGTAAAAATATAAGTGAAATAGTGAGCTATCAACAGAAAAAAATCCTTAATAAAAGCTAACTTTATACAGGTGCATACTAAATGATTATTCATAATTGATAAAATGCAAATACATATTCCAAGACTGTGGTGCTTGCAAATAACTGGAATGGATATCAGTTCTAAAAAAATAGAAAGTAAATCCTATGCCTTCATGTATTGATGCAATAAACAATTGAGAAGATAATAAATATATTTTTAAACAAGAGTATACAACATGCAGAAAACTTAATCTCCATTGATTACATTTTTGAAGGAATTGTTCACAATTTATCAATATGAAAAGGTCCAGAGGTGTGAGGAAGTATAATATCTACACAAGCCTTTGGGTACAATATATAATGGCATAGAACAAAAGTTACTGTATCTGCGATACATAATCATGATACATCATTACCCACAAGATACGGAAAAGATAACAAAATTTGGTAAATGACAGTGCACAAAGTGTTGACAACTCTGTAGACAAACATCAAACAAAGTAGACTTTATTGGAGAGAACATTTTGCCTGTAAGGATTTTAATCAAATGCGTGTACTAGCCCTGTGTCTCTTTGTTAGCTCTACTGAAGCCACTATCAGCAAAACAACACCTCCATTAAAGTCTACTCTCATCTTAGTGTTTCTGTACAACACACCTTCTACAGAAAACCATCCAGAAGTGACAAAGCAATATTAATAACCAATGACAAAATGAGTTAGTAAGCAAGCAAAACTACAAGATTACAAGATGCTTTGGAAATGAAGGTATCAGCATGCACATATGTCAAAGCTAAATATTCAAAGGTTTATTAAGACTAACAAAACAAATGAGAAGAATGTAAATTTCAAATGATGATGTTGATTATAAAATTGTAGAATAATTATCATTTCTCAAAAATGAGTCTTGTCTTGGATTCACCCCTTGCAGTTTCTGGTCCATTTAAGAGAAATCTTGATCTTAACTTCTTGGCACCAACCTTCAATTTCTCCAATCTGTTTTGTTAAAATTATATTCAATCTCTAATTTTATTTGAAAGAGCCTGGATTTTTCTTATCAAATGTATTTGTCATCGGCACATCATCAATATTCTTACCTGATTTTGTAAGGCCACCAACAGCATATATAAGACCAACTATGTCATTACAACACCGTGGTCTTGTTCGAAAGCTTTGGAGCAGTGGCCGTCTTTCTGGCATTAGGTGATAATCTTTCGCCTCGTCTAACAAATCTCTGTGAAAGAAACAAAGAATTTATAAACATAACATTTGCCTCTTGTTACGAGATGTGTTGCCCCTCGCTATCAACTTGGCTACATACTGTAAATTAGGTAAACATTACACCATGCGAATTGGCATGTTTGTATATAGTGCTGTATTACATATTTTGTACCAGAAAGAATAATTATATTCAGCAAGTTTAGATTACAAAGTCAGAATGGATGACAATGAGTAATCTCCAGAGAAGTAATGGAGCACTTACATTAAACATTAAGGAATTCACTAAAACAAATTAGGAATGGTTATTCCAATTTAATGTCATGGATGACAATGTGAACACAGATGGAAGTAGTAAAGCAAGTTTTCTGAGGGTAGCCCCTTGTGGCTACCTGAAATTACACTCTCTGATAGTGTGCCATACTAATGGGTCCCATCAGTCACAGAATTCTATTGGCCTACTAAAGGCCAGTGTCAGAACCTGGCCCCCTCAGAGGTGAAGGGAGTAGTGACATTTGTGCCACCACACGTAAAGGCACCCAGAAAGTCAGCAAAACAAAACAAACCCCTGCTGGCTTTAACAGACTGCAGTCTAGAGAACCACCTAAAGAACTACCTCAACAATGTTAACAAACTATCAAAATTAAATGAAACTAACACAAACTTGTTCACCCCACCTCCTCCCCTCATTTAGGGGAAGGAGGGAGACAGCCTGAGGTCAGCTGGCTGCTCCCCTCAGTTCTATTCTGATGGTACAGAGCACCACTTGGTTTCTGAACTTTAGTTATCCGAAACTTCCAGTTTCCCGATTGGAGTTGGGGAGTCATGCTACCCGAACAAAGTTCGGGTAGGAAGGGGTCCGCCAAGTGTCACGCCAGCCTGTGGTGGTGGGTGGAAGATGGTCCAGTTTGCCCACTGTGACTTCACAGATTCACAGCCTATTATTCCTATTATTTTGAATTGTCGTAAGGCAGGAATGTTCATTCTGTGCTTTTGTTTTACTTATCTGCACAATCAAGAAACATCTGTACACCATGTTGGCTCCAAATGCACGCATTGCGTCAGTGATGGATGACTGGTGGGTGGATGGATGGGAGAGCTTAGGTGGGAGGCAGTATGAGAGAGAGGGGAGAATCAGTGAGAGAGGGGGAGAATTTGTCAGAAAGGGAGGGAGAGATGCTAGGACGGAGGTGGAGGTAGGGAGAGATGCTAGGAGGTAGGCAGGAAGGGAGGGAAGTAGTGAGAATTAGGGAGGGGAAGGAAGGAAGGAAGGAAGGAAGGAAGGAAGGAAGGAAGGAAGGAAGGAAGGAAGGAAGGAAGGAAGGAAGGCAGGAAGGAAGGCAGGAAGGAAGGCAGGAAGGAAGGAAGGAAGGAAGGAAGGAAGGAAGGAAGGAAGGAAGGAAGAAAGGCAGGAAGGAAGGAAGGCAGGCAGGAAGGAAGGCAGGCAGGAAGGAAGGAAGGCAGGCAGGCAGGCAGGCAGGCTGGCAGGCAGGCTGGCAGGCTGGCAGGCTGGCAGGCAGGCTGGCAGGCAGGCTGGCAGGCAGGCTGGCAGGCAGGCTGGCAGGCTGGCAGGCAGGCTGGCTGGCTGGCTGGCAGGCAGGCAGGCAGGCAGGCAGGCAGGCAGGCAGGCAGGCAGGCAGGCAGGCTGGCAGGCAGGCAGGCAGGCAGGCAGGCAGGCAGGCAGGCAGGCAGGCAGGCAGGCAGGCAGGCAGGCAGGCAGGCAGGCAGGCAGGCAGGCAGGCAGGCTGGCAGGGAGGCAGGGAGGCAGGGAGGCAGGCTGGCAGGCTGGCTGGCTGGCAGGCTGGCAGGCAGGATAGCAGGCAGGCTGGCAGGCAGGCAGGCAGGCAGGCAGGGAGGCAGGCTGGCAGGCTGGCTGACAAGCAGAGAGGCAGGCTGGATGGCAGGCAGGGAGGCAGGCTGGATGGCAGCCAGAGAGATAGGCAGGATGGCAGGCAGAGAGGGAGGCAGACTGGATATGGCAGGCAGAGGGAGGCAGGCTGGATGGCAGGCAGAGAGGGAGACAGGCAAGCTGGATGGCAGGCAGGCAGGCTGGCTAGCTGGCAGGCAGGCAGACAGGCAGGCTAGCTGGCAGGCTGGCTGGCAGGCTGGCTGGCAGGCTGGCTGGCAGGCTGGCTGGCAGGCTGGCTGGCAGACTGGCTGGCAGACTGGCTGGCAGGATGTTCCTGCAGGTTGGCAGGAAATATCCAGAGGATGTTTGCCAGACGTCTTAATAATCAGCTAGGAACAATTAAGGACTTTTATAAAGCGGATCAGGACTTCACTTATTGGTGAGTACAAACAAAATACGGTCGCATTTACGCTATGAACCTGTCGATTTTTTCCCATAGAGTTTTGTCCATAAATTTTTCATAATTTTTTTTTACATTTCTAATTTATTTTTCCCTTTATTTCTCATTTACGAACTTACATGTTAACCGACGGGTCTCGTCCCCAAGGGGTTCGGAAACCAAGTGGTGCTCTGTAGCATGTGCCGGGTAGCCTCCCTATTGCTCTGGCTCCAGTGTTTTGCTTTTGGCTAAATGGTGATTTTTGCCTTTGTAGCAATTCCTGTAAACTACAGTGTAGTGAGCGCCAGGAGTTAAGACTGCTTGGAGCTGCATGTGCTCGAGGTTCTCTTACCTGTGCTCTCCTTAGTAGTGCAATCCCTTGAGCTGCCAGGGTTAGCTTCATTGGAGTGTTCAGGTATCACTCCTTTAGAGGTCCTCTTTTCTCGTGGTGGCCTCACCCACAATGAGCCATTTGACTTTGACTGTCTATTTTTTCTTGGGCCTGGAGTGATTTTGGCTGGCAAAGGAGTGCACTGGTTACTCGCGAGCTGCAATTACAATGCTCCGAGGTTGGCCTTCACAGCTACAGGAAACAAGCTGTGTTGGCTTACTTGTATCTGTGTCAGGAATACACTTATTGTATAGGACAAGTGCAGCATCTCAGTGCCTGGGTGTCCTGCTTGGTTTTCCCCTCAGACCCTGGAAATCCCTGTGGGTTCAGTGGTCCCACTGATAGTCCCACAGTACCTGCCCTCACTTCATGCAAGTTTGAGGCTCACACATCGTCTGTGCCATGTGGTGACAATCATTCCTTCTGCCTGTTCCATGCTGCTGTTGGGTTGGTGACACCTTCGACCCTGAGTCATGTGAGGTTTATTCCTATCATGTTGTTCTCTTTTATGACCCTACTGATGAGGTTAGGGTTTATCAGGCAGCAACCGCTCTGCATCTTTGATTTTCTGTATTACAGCAGTTTAGGTTGTGTGTCTGGTTGGATGCTTTGAAGCTGCCCTGATTGAGGGACTTGGAATTGGAGGTGTTGGTTAATTCACCCTTGGTTCCATCCATGCCTCCTTTTCCTTCCCCTTTGGGCATAAGTCACTCTTCCTCTGATCCTCTTCCCTTGATTCCGGTCCCCAAAGTATTTGAGGGTTACAGAGTCAGGGTAGGGTTTAGCTCGGAACGTGATTTGGTCAGCTCCGTGGGGTTGCCCTTTCCAATTCGGGCGTAGAGGTAGTTGAGCTTACTTGTCCCACCATGGTTTCTGGATCTTCTTTTCAGCCAGCCCATTCTTCCTTTGTAGCCTCTTTCTTGGACTTTACTTATATAACCCGGGCAGTAGGCATGGACGATGGCTCTGTCCTGGAGCCCTCTGCCGTGGCTTCCATGGCAAGGGGGAGTCAGAGTTGGGGCCCCTTGGATCCCTTTTGACTGTGTAGTTCCTGGTGCCTTCCATGGAGGGTCTTTGGTTTCAGAGGGAGGGGTTTTCATATCTCCCTCCCTTCATGAATGCGGCTTCCCTCAGGGTTCGATTCAGATTGCCTTTGGGCCCTTTGGGGTCAGTTTCCTTCCTCTCAGGTCCCCCTGGCAGAGGCTAAGGAGGCCCATTTTCACGTACCTCTTGCATGAATTGGTTTATGCCTCATTGATGGCGAGTTTGGGCATTCCGCGGGTGCGCGCAGTAATTCTGAAAAGTGTATAATCTTTTCAACTTTGTTACCTCAATTCTCGTCCTAGGCTTTTCAATTTGGTATCATTGTGTTCGCAATAGGACTAAAGGCATATTAAGTCCAAATGCCCAGCGTACCATCCACAACAAACAGAGAAAGTGAGAGCATGTTACCCGGAAGCGCGCAAGACCGATAAAATGTGTACACTCCTTTCACTTTGGTCACCTCAATTCTCGTTCTAGGTCTTTCATTTTGGTATCAATGTGTTCGCAATAGAATTCCCAACAGGAATATATGCATATAATGTCAAAAACAGCGGCGCGCTCCATCCGCCGACAAGATGAAAGTTACCAGAAAGAGAGCGCTGCACCACCCCAAGGCGCCTCTCATTACAATAGAGCGCGCGGTCATACCGAAATGTGCATACTCTCTTCAACTTTGTCATCTCAATTCTTGTCCTAGGTTTTTCAATTTGGTATCAGTGTGTTTGCAATAGAATTCTCTACAGGACTAAATGCATATAAAGCCCAAAAGCCAGGAGAGAAAGTGAGAGCGTGTTACCCGGGAGCACGCAAGAGCAATAAAATGTGTACACTCTCTTCACTTTGGACATCTCAATTCTCGTCCTAGATCTTTCATTTTTGTGTCATTGTGTTCGCAACAGAATTCCCTACAGGAGTACATGTAAATATAAAGTCCAAAAGCCCGGCGTCCCACCCACAGCCAACAGAGAACCTGACGGTACGTTACCGCAGTGAGTGCTAATAATGAGCAATAAAATGGGTATACTCTTTTCAACTTTGTTACCTAAATTCTGGTCCTAGGTCTTTCATTTTGGTATCAATGTATTTGCAATGAAATTCCCTACAGGTGTATATGCATATAATGTCCAAAACCGCGGCACGCCCCTCCCGAAGCCGCCGCTAATTTGCCACCGGAAACGATGCAATGCTGCGTCGTTACCGGACTACCCCCGAGTAAAATAACGACGCAATGCTGCGTCGTTACCGAGCCAAAGTGTTAAATTAACACTTTATGCGGATCAGGACATAACCTGGAGTCCTGTTTGCCTAACCGCTTCCGCAATGTGGACATTAAATGATGTCCTCAAAAAAATATTTGTATAAAATTCAATTTTAATCCGATTTACTTTGGGTTTGTTTCAAACTGCGCGCCATGAGGCTCTCTTTCTCACCACTAGGCTGCATGGTACAATAAGTTCATGAAAAGTGTGGACCACTTCAATCAAATGGCATTAGCATTTTACCAGGAAAACTCACAAGTGGACCAAAAAGATAACGTTTATTTCCTGCAAATGGCATTGCATAATGCCTTTGTTTTGTACAAATACAACACAACTGATCAAGAAAAGCTAACATTGCTACAGTTCCACGAGGTGGCAATTTGGGCCCTATTGCGCTGGGACCCGGAAGATTGGCCTCAAACAGCAACAGTATCTCAACACTTGCGGCACACTCCAGACATAAATGATGACAGGTCCTGCCTATGCTGACGCCATGCAAACTCCCGGACCATCTGGTGTGAGGCGGCCTTTGTTCACTTCAACACCTCAAGCTGAAGCAGCAACCAAATCAGAACCCGAGATGTCTGGCACACTGCCATTTGACGAGACGGTTTTGTCAGATGACTTTGACTCTGACTCAAATGTTGAACCTCCAGCGATTCAGTTGATTCTGAAAATCGCATGAACTACAAACTGAAACGAGTATTTTGATACCAGAATGAACACTGTATCACATAAACTGCCATAAGTAGACTCGAACCTTCATAGATTTTTTTTTGGGTGTAGCGTGTGTCTGCATGAGTGTCCCAAACGGGTTGCAGGTGGGTGACTAGCCGTTTATACTGGTAATGCTTCCCCCATATCATGTATTATATGCATATGTCTGTTTAGGGAATTTTATTCCGATCAATGTACAACCAAAAATAACTGTGTGCAACAAGTATAAACTTGACAAACATAACAACAGTAAAAACATTTCGTGTGTGTTTGACACTCACTGATATGTTCCAGCGTTGTTTTATATTTGGCACTATTCTATCTTACGCTTTGTTGATCTTTTTTACCTACGGGCTCATAGAACATTCTATTGCGAACACATTGGCACAAAAATGAATGACGTACATAGAATAATAATGTCAGGACAGTGAAATAAGTATAAACTTTCAAAGCGCCGTATCGCACATGTGACGTCGCGTCACCGATACCGGGTAACAGTTCCGCTACTTTCCACACTCTTGCGGGTGGGCCGCGACCATTATTCTACGTTTATATTTATATCACCGTGTAGGGAATTTCATTGTGAGTCCATTGATACCAAAATTAACGCTGTAGGACAAGTGTGGAGGTGATAAAAATCCCAAGAGTAAAAACATTTTGTTGCTGTTGGGCGCTCACGGCGAGTCATCTACGTAGGTTTTTATTTGGTGCTGGTATCCCTATACATTTCACGACCTTTTTTACTGATGTTCTTCTAGATAATTTTATTGCGAACACGGTACCAAAATGAAATACGTAGCTCGAGAACTAAGGCCAGGAGAGTAAAAAGAGTATACACATTTTTGTTTTGACGCTTAAGCGACAAAAACGCCGCGCGCACATACAGGTACCGCTTTTTTTTAACCTTAGCCGGGCGGGCGAAAGTGTTAAGTGTGTACATAGTGTTAAAATTAAAGTTGCAGAAATTTTAGTGTACAATAGTTTTCATGAACTGTATTGTAGTACTCAACATACAGCAGAACTAATTTTAATCACACAGTGCTAACGCCATAATGCACTGCAGTACGTATTTACTGTAGAGCATTCACAACTTCACGAAACTTCAAGATGGACATAACTCCAACAATAAGGTAAATAAATGAATTACAGTATTTTTTAGTAGAGTAGTAAAATATAGGTACAGTATGTAATATGATAATGCATTTTTATTGTGTATAAGAAAAAAAAGACACCGACGCAAACGCCTCCTGAAGGTCACCTCTTGCAATGAATCCAACGCTCCAACGCACTGGGGTTGGTCCCATATAGTACGTCGAATCGAGGTTGTACAGTATGTAGCTTCAGCATAGAACCCACACCTTGTAAAACATACATAGAAACTTGACAAAGTTCAAAGGTTTGCAACTCGATTAGCATCAGAATTGAGATACCTGTCAATGCTTGCCTCATAGCTGAGGAGGTATCTTCCTCAGCTTCTCTTAATCATCATAGGCATCATCATAACTTCTCTTAACCTCTCCTCATAGCTGAGGAGAGGTTAAGAGAACTCGCCCTCACAACCTAGGAGAAGAGAAGCAGCAGAGGGGGATATGATAGCTACATACAAGACCTTAACGGGAACAGATAAAGTGAATAAAGGAAGCCTATTTATATTAAAAGGAGGTAGGACAAGGGGACATCGGTGGAAGGTGGACATGCAATTGAGTCGAACACAGATATGTAAGTGCTTGTTCCCTGTATGGGTACCAAGTGGAGTGCAATGAAAGGAGATTATTGAAGCCAATTCCAGCCACATTTAAAAAAGAAATATGATGATAACTTTAATGTTGAGAGGGGTAATTGGCATGCTAGATAAGAATGGCTAGGAGGCGGGGGCATAAAGAGCTATCTCACTCTCCCATAGTCATTGACAGGCAAGAACCATAATCAGGTAAAACAAATAGCACTAGTTATGGTAACAAAAATCAACACCTACCTGCATTCATGAGATGATCTGATTAAGTTTTCAGTGGCAACACGGTCTGTCAGGTACTGTGGGGTTAGCAATGGCATGCGTACTTTTGTTAACAACTCTGGCAAGCTGTGACTTCGCTGGTCCAGGTCTCGCTTCGTCCAAGCCATGACAGCCTCAAATACCTGCTTAAAATTAAAACAGAATTTTGCATGTATTGTACATGAAATTAAATATTTTTACACAAACACATGTCAAATTAGCATTCAGCCTAGCAGGCATTTTTTATTATACAATGCAACACCAATTAAGGAAACTTCGCACCGACAAATCACCAGTCGCAACCTCTAAGCCGCTCTGATGGGTTTGGTAAACTCATAGCATGTGGTCAAGAGCTCAGCCTGGCTCAGCATGTTTTGCTTGAAATTCTAACTGCAAGCATTGTATACATATTATTTTCTTCCTATTTCTAATGATATACCATCATTTTGCAAGTGCAATGATACAATGGGCAGTAAATAATGTTATTTGTATCACAGAATATGTACCGTAGATCATAGGTATGCACATATATTCATGTCACTATGATATGTACTATATTATTTGCTAAAGAACAATAAACCTTCAATTTTTGGTGTTATTATATTAGATTCATACTTTATATATAACTATGTACTGTACATTTACTTACACAATCATGAACCACCAAACAGTTCTGGTGGGAGTGTGTAATGAAATTCAAGTCATCATAGTAGCGCACACACTACCAGCAGATTGTGTCAGCAGACAGTCTGCTGTTCGGAGGCTGGAAGATAAGTTCGGAGGCGAAGTATCAATCACGCGAAAACCGCATATTGGAGGGAAGGAGGGTTGCCAGGGAGCTTCCAGGGCTCACCCAGAAAATGGTGTTTCATTATATTCAATGATGGTTTTCAGTGCAGAGCCCCTTTGACTCCCTAGAGCTACATGACCAAAGATAAGGAAAAGAGGTACTTACCCGAGCTCTCAACGTAAACTTGAGACAATGGGCTGCAACCTGTGACCCAAACCAACACAAGAACGCCCAGGCCCAGGAACATTAACCAAATACCAGGCGGCCAGACCCTGTTTGACCTTCAAAATTCCCCTGCAGCCGAATATCAGCCCAAGATATGTTGCCAAACACGGCAGCCAATGCAGCAAATTCCTAACGTCATGGGCACGATGATAGACCGCAGGCTGGCTAGACTTAATAACCCTGTGGCCAACTTGGGAGACACAAGCCCTGGAACAGGGAACGAGGGAAAGCGTATCAACCCAAAGTACATCCCTGGCCACAGAAGCCGAAGTGCGCAGGTAACGGCGAAGAGCCGCAACTGGGCACAACACATCATACATACACAGCCTGACCAACCAAGCATCAATAATCCAAGGACTCCTCCAGAAAGCAACCATCTCATTCTTCGCCAGAAAATAAGAAGGCTGCAACCAAACAAACCGACTACCAGGACCGAAGGAGCAGAAACCCCTGCGCCAGAGGAGGGTATGAAGCTCATCGACTCAATCCCCAGAGGCCAATACCGATAGAAACAGTCTTGGAAACACAATCTTGAACCGAAAGGGCCATCATGAA
Source organism: Procambarus clarkii (assembly GCF_040958095.1). Taxonomy (NCBI): domain Eukaryota; kingdom Metazoa; phylum Arthropoda; class Malacostraca; order Decapoda; family Cambaridae; genus Procambarus; species Procambarus clarkii. Next base: position 21,121,655 of record NC_091191.1, on the reverse strand, counting down.
CCAAGGAGAAAAAAGATAGGAGAGCACACTGTCCAAGGACTAGAATGACTCAGGTGGTGCCTAAAACAATCAGGCAGGAGGCAAAACAAAGCACAAGAAAGCTTCCAGAACAGGGCAGAAGCAACATTCACCCCGAACGCAAGGTGGAGCAACTCCGCCAACACCGTATGATACGAGGCGACAGTATTAGGCATCAAATGACGGTCCTAAAACAGCCAAGACAGAAAGGACAAGATAACCCAATCAGAAACGGAAGACAACCTACGAAGAGAGAAAATGGCGGAAAGAACGAGAGGAAACTTCATACTGTCGCCGAGCCGAAGCTCTCAGGTGGGACACCATCAACAAAACCACTTGATCACCATACAAATGGTGATAAACCTGTGTCAAAAAGATCAAATGTGAAGAGTGGAAGGGAAGACCGAACAGCAGTATACCGGACCACTCAGACCTGCTGGAAGAGGCAGAGCCGCAGAAAACGCCCCAGATTTGGACACTGAGCAAGCAGCGCCTGAAACCAAGGCTAGGTCGGCCACCAAGGGGCCACGAGGACTATTCTCCCGTGGTAAGACTCCAACTGAGCCAGATGTTGGAAATTTCCAACACATAATCACTCACAATTAGTACTTTAAGAAGAATTCCTGTACTAATAATTATATTTACTAATACTAATAATCAGTAGTGAAATAATATTAATACATTCCTACTGCGTAATAACTGTGCCAAGTCTTTCCTACTGTTTATGGTGATGTTGCATCAACAGCCCGCCACAGGGAATAATTTCCACATATCTGTGGATCAAATAGTCCAGTTATTTATCTTCCTTTATTAAGGATAATCGTTATTAATGAATTTACTTTCTGGGGGAGGGGGAAGCCCCGTCGGATCCCTGGGGCTATCCCAGGCTGATATGCTAATGTCAGACTAATGTATCGGACTGGAGAAATGTCACAAGTGGAGTACCACAGGGTTCAGTTCTTGCACCGGTGATGTTCATTATCTACATAAACGATCGACCAGATGGAATACAGAATTATATGAACATGTTTGCTGATGATGCTAAGATAATAGGAAGGATAAGAAACTTAGATGATTGTCATGCCCTTCAAGAAGACCTGGACAAAAGAAGTACAGTGGTACCTCGCATAACGATCGCCCCAAAAGACGAAGATTTTGGGTAACGAACGGCTCGATCGGCGTCAAATCGTCCCGTATGACGAACGCTGGTTTGAGTAACGTCAACACCACATGGTGGGGTCGTGCTGCTTCTTGCACATTCTTAGACGCCTCCGATGATGCACATAAATTATGTTGTTCTTCTTTAAAGATGCTAATGATGCTGGGATATAAAGGGGTGACTGCTGAGATGTTGCAAAGCATTGACATTTTTGTAGGAAAAAAGAAATGAAATGTCTGATATACAACAAATGTCAAAAAGGTTTGTTCGGCAGGTAGGCCGAACAAACATTATGCTCCATTATGACAAAGATTGTCATAATGGAGCAGCCTACCCAACAAACACTGAACGAACCTTTTCTATAACGAATATGAAAGACAAGGGCTGCTGGCTGGGTTAGTACTGAGTGAGCAACCATTTGTGGCACACGTGCCTCTGGCTCCCAAACACTTGTCCGACACGGTGTTGAAAGACTGCGCTCAGTCGGTGCAATTCAGACCCTATTGTTTGAAGAACATAAGGGTCATAACATAGGTGAAGCTAGGCGCAATAAGGGCTTAACACAACAGTCGGATGCCAGTGATACAGCACCTATGAGGATGATACAGCGAGCGTATCCAGTTGTAGCTCTGAGCCCCACCCTTGCCATCTCCAATTTATATAGATGAATCGTTTTCTGCGTTTAGTGATGATGCATCTGATACAAGTAGCATAGATGAACAGGGTTAGTGGCTTCCATGGTGGTATTGTCCATAGATATTTTCAAGAATACCTGAATCTCTTCCTGACTGATGGACACTCTTTAAAGCTAGCTGAATCTCTTCCTGTGTGGGACCTTACAAAGCGATCTTTTCAAGACTACCTTACAAATCTCAAAAAAAAAAAAAAAAAAAAAAAAAAAAAAAAAAAATTGAGCTTTTCCTATAATTGTTTCAATACTACCTTATGCTTTACAAGCTTGCCTACATACCACCTACAAGTACTAAAGCCAAGGGTGCACGAGAGTGCGTTATTTGCAAGCACACAGAACGATGAAACAGGAAACGAAAATCTATCTGTAGCTGGTGCAAGGAGAGCAAAGTCGTGGTGAATACCATGGACTACTTCGTTGACTATTACCCACCTCCAAAGTACTGAGTGTGTAATACAGTGTGTTACTGTGTAAATAGTATGTGAAACTGTACATATTGTAATTTTAGTGAATTTTTACCACGTAATATTGTGACAATAAACATTTATTGTGGACACCTTACTGACACATGTACCACAGTTCCATGGAAAATTATGAACATTCTACTGTATACATATTGTAAAGGTCACAAATATGCATCATATACGATAAAAGAAACAAATAAAACCGCATTGGAAATACATAGAAAAAATATTTGAAAATATATTTGTGGCAAAACGCGGTGCTTGAATGTCCCGCGCGACCGTGTCTGAATGCTTCACACACGGGTGACCAGGCCCGGATGACGTCACAGCGCACCTTGTCCACGTCCCCACAGCCAAAGTAAGTGGAATTTGGTAATTATTTTTACATAGACATGTTCAGGGAAGGTAATTTATCATTTTACAAAGAAAAATTATATTTTGGGGAACATTTGATGTCATGCACACTGGGGGAATTTCACAGTAAACACAGTGCATCACACTGGTTACATAGGGGACACTCGTTTTGTATGACGTCCGTTTCACATGACGAACATGGAACGGATTAAATTCGTTACTCGAGGTACCACTGTATATGGAGCACCACTTAGCAAATGGAATTTAATGTTAATAAATGCCATGTTATGGAATGTGGAATAGGAGAACATAGAACCCACACAACCTATAAATTATGTGAGAAATCTTTAAAGAATTCTGATAAAGAAAGAGATCTAGGGGTGGTTCTAGATAGAAAACTATCACCTGAGGTCCACATAAAGAATATTGTGCAAGGAGCCTATGCCACGCTTTCTAACTTCAGAAGTGCTTTTAAATACATGGATGGCGATATACTAAAGAAACTGTTCACGACTTTTGTTAAGCCAGGGAGGGAGCCGGTCGGCTGAGCGGACAGCACGCTGGACTTGTGATCCTGTGGTGCTGGGTTCAATCCCAGGCGCCAGCGAGAAACAATGAGCAGAGTTTCTTTCACCCTATCCCCCCTGTTACCTAGCAGTAAAATAGGTACCTGGGTGTTAGTCAGCTGTCACGGGCTGCTTCCTGGGGGTGGAGGCCTGGTCGAGGACCGGGCCGCGGGGACACTAGTGCCCCGAAATCATCTCAAGATAACCTCAAGCCAAAGCTAGAATATGCAATGGTTGTGTGGTGCCCATATGTGGTGCCCATAGAAGCACATCAACAAACTGGAAAAGGTGCAAAGACATGCTAGTAAGCGGTGATATGATCATTAAGTACAAAATAGTAACAAGAATTGATAAAATTGATAGGGAAGATTTCCTGAGACCCGGAACTTCAAAGAAGAGGAGGTCATAGATTTAAACTAGCTAAACACAGATGCCGAAGAAATATAAGAAAATTCACTTTCGCAAACAGAGTGGTGGATGGTTGGAACAAGTTAGAGGAACAAGTGAGAAGGTGGAGGAGGCCAAGACCATCAGTAGCTTCAAAGCATTATATGACAAAGAGTACTGGGAAGACGGGACAGCACGAGCGTAGCTCTCATCCTGTAACTACACTTAGATAATTACACTTAGGTAATTTCACTTATCAACAGACATTGTCTTCCAAGTAAAATGTCATACACCAATTCAAATTTGACTATGAATTTGACGTCGTACACTAAAAAATTCATAATCTAGGGCAGTGGTACACCAAGGTATCACTGTACTAAAATACAAAACAAATACACAAACAAATAGCCACCAAAAAGACAAAAACAGTCCAAGATGGTCAGCATTTATCTGAAAAACTGAGACCCTTAGAGCAATGAGGCAGGCAGCGGAGTTTAACCAGCAAACTTGTAAGGTTTGCACCATGCACATGATTGGGAATTGAAGAGGAAGGTGCACAGGAATAACTAAAGTGTTTCACCACCAAGAAGTCCATTAGTTTCGGGGCTTCATTACCCAGTTTTATACATATTGTATACCTTGCTGTTGTCTGCTTTGATTTGCCCAACTTTCTGGTGGCCTTTTCTCGGTAAGGGCAATTTAGTCCCCCTGTTCCTTGCACCTCTCTAGATGGGGTAAGGTTTTGGCCTCTGGTCCCCAGTAGACTTATTTATAGCTGACATGAATTTAATTAGATGAAACTTGCTAGGCAGCAAGCACCAAGGAGCCACCATACCTTGTGATGATTTCGGGGCTCAACGTCCCCGTGGCCCGGCCCTTGACCAGGCCTCCTATAGAGTATAGAGCCTCCCCAGCAATAGTCATAGACTTAAACATTGAACAAATACAAAGGGAGTGTACCTGGGTAAAATACAAGGGAAAAGTGTGTAGGTTGACAAATTATATAAGGTGGAAAAACACATTGTATGAAATTATATAGCAATTATAAAGCATTAGAGATAGGCACAATAATGCTAACATACTCTTGAAATGTATAAGAAATTTTCTTGCTTTAATTTTTTTAATCACAAAAATGTTTGTTAATTAATACTGGTACACAAGAACATAAGCAAGCAACTTACACTTTCTTCACTTTGAACATTAAGTTCATCACGGGAAATAATTTCTCTTACATCTGAGAAAGAGAGATTCAGGAATTCCTCAGATACAGAAACTTCGACAAAGTGTTTTTGAAGATAACGATTACTTGCTTCTACCAATGACCAACAAGCCAAGGTGTCCGCAAATGTTCTGATTCCTAAAACGTTGTGTGGGTGTAACCTGTAAAAATAAAAAAATATACATTACCTTGTACTTGAAACAAATAACAGCTGATATGTATTACATAACATATTATCTGAAGTAAAAACTCTTCCTTAGGGGAAAATGCAGCACTGAATATAATAAAATACAGTACAACGGTGTTCTCTCTTGAACGAACTATACGGAGCGAGGCCAAATCGTTTCATCACGGAATTCGTTCTACCCATCAGCCCTAATCAATCCCGACCTTCCATGTGAAAAAACAAAGCTCCCACATCCATAATATAAAAGATCACAGAAAAACTATTTGTTATGTACTTAACATTTTAAACATGGTACATGATAGAACAATCATTGGTGAGCAATTCTTTGTCAAAATCATAACTGTGAGACTATTATTGGTGGCCACTAATATGACAAACAGAAGACAACCTACGGAGAGAGGGGAAATGGCGGAAAGAATGCCAAGAGACTTCATACTGTCGCCAAGACGAAGACAGCAGAAGAAAACCATCAACGAAGCCACCTGATCACCATACAAGTAGTGATACACCCATGTCAAAAAGACCAGAAGTGAAGAGCGGAGGAGTATATCGAACCATCCAGGTACCAGACCGGCACGATTTGCTGGAAGAAGCAGAGTTGCGGAAAACACCCTGAGTTCAGACACCGAGCAAGCATCGCTTGAAACCAAGGCTGGACCGGCCACCATGGAGCCACAAGGACGACTCTCCCGCTGTAAGACTTCAATCGAGCCAGAACCAGAAGCAACAGCTGGACCAGGGAAGGGAAGAGGTACAAGTAACCCTTCCAGCCAAAAAAGCATCCACCGTGACAGCTCCGCAGTTGGGGAAGGGCGCCACATATATCGAGAGACACCAGGAGCATGCCGATGCAAAGAGGTCCACCTCCACCTCCAGGGGCCCGAATGTCAGGCAGAGCCAACTGAAGGAGTTGGCGTTGACCGTCCTTTTCGTGGACGGAATCTTTTCACCTAATGCCTCTTGTTCACCTAGGTACTCAGGAGTTAGTCAGCTTCTTGTTGGGTTGTATCCTGGGCAGGGTCAGTAATTCAGCCTTGGAGGGGGGGCAGACCTCATTAAAAGCCTAACATGTATGAATACACTTTGGCTTGCACTACAATACACACAGAAATCTCAATAGCGTGATACATCAAATGAACAAATCCTTTGGCTTCCTGTCCCCCGACACAATGAATTGAATTATACTGTATACCCAGATACCATATAATTTTATATATATATTACTAATCAATAACTTCTTTCTCACCTGTGCTTGAGGAAATCTGCACATGCTTCTCGCACTTTAGATAGTTGAAGGAAAGATGCCCCTACTAATAAACTTTGTACATTAGCACCATCAATCTTGACTTTTCCAGAATATGCGAAGTTGATTAGGGATTCCAGTGCACTGTAAAAAAAATATAAACATAATTAATAATTACTTATAATAATAATAATAATAATAATAATAATAATAATAATAATAATAAATAAATATATATATATATATATATATATATATATATATATATATATATATATATATATATATATATATATATATATATATATATATATATATATATATATATACACACACACACACACACACACACACACACACACATAACTGAAGCTGAAACTGAAAAAGAAGCTGAAACTGAACCTCGCCGAGGCAAAACATTTAAATGAGAGCAGGAATGAAGAAGAAATAAATTCTTTTTTCTACAAAGTGATAGGGGTAGGCAAACCAGTAAAGTGGTACATAAAGGCAAACCAACAAAATCAATAGAGAGAGGGGGAGTGAAGAATAAGGAGAGGGGGAACAAGTTCCTGAAGATTGCATACACCAACATAGATGGAGTGAGATCGAAGATACTGGAGTTAAGTGATGTAATACAGCTGCAGACACCAGACATTGTTGCACTCACGGAGACAAAACTTGAAGATGTAATTTTAAATGAGGTCATATTCCCGAGGGGCTACTCAATTTGGAGACGGGACAGAAAAATTAGGAAAGGCGGTGGCGTTGCTGTGCTGGTAAAAGAACACCTAAAGGTGAAGGAAATAATGACTGCCAATCCACAAGAAGTTGACATAATAGCACTAGAGATCTGCTATGAGGATGATAAACTAATGATGATAAATGCATATAGTCCACCGCCAAGCAGCACATGGTCAAAGGAGGAGCTAGATAGTAAACGTGAAGGTCTTATAACAATAATGAGAGAGATTATAGCGAGAGCGGATAACGATAGATCACGACTGTTGATAGTCGGTGACTTCAACTTGAAATCCATAGACTGGGAAGCATATGAAGCTAAAACAGAAGATTTTTGGACCTGTAAATTTGTAGACCTCATCCTGGAAACATTCTTGTATCAACATGTTAAACAAGCTACGAGGATGAGGGAAGGGGACGTTCCCTCCATGCTAGATTTGATATTTACCAGGAAGGAGGAAGAGATATTTGACATTCAGTACCTTCCTCCCTTGGGTAAAAGTGACCATGTCTTTTTGGGAATAAAGTATGCAATGCGTTATAAGCTGGAAGAAAATAAGGAGGTTGAAGCAGTTGAAAAACCAGACTTCAGGAGAGGACATTATGGTGACCTTAGAAATTTTTTTAGTGAGTATAATTGGACAGACTTGATGCTAGGCAAGGAAGTGAATGAGATGTATGGCAAGTTTTGTGAAATATATGATAAAGGCACAAAAAAATTTATACCAAAACAGAGATGCAGAACTAGGAAACAGGATTGGTTCAATAGAAATTGCGAGAGGGCTAGAGACCGAAAGACACAAAAATGGAATCAATACAGGAAGAGGCCGAACCCCCAAACATACCAGCGATACAAAGATGCGAGAAACAACTACACGGCAGTGAGGAGAGAGGCAGAAAGAAATTTTGAAAAAGGGATTGCGGACAAATGTAAAACAGAACCAGGTCTATTCTATAAATTCATAAACAACAAATTGCAGGTAAAGGATAATATTCAGAGGTTGAAAATGGGAAATAGATTCACGGAAGATGAAAAGGAAATGTGTGAAACACTAAACGAAAAGTTCCAAAGTGTGTTTGTACAAAATGAAATCTTTAGGGAACCAGATACAATAAGAATTCCAGAGAACAACATAGAACACATAGAGGTGTCTAGAGACGAAGTGGAAAAAATGCTCAAGGAGCTCGGTAAGAACAAAGCAGCTGGCCCAGATGGCGTTTCACCATGGGTTCTGAGAGAATGTGCATCTGAGCTCAGCATTCCACTTCACCTGATCTTTCAGGCATCCCTGTGTACAGGAATCGTAGCAGACGGGTGGAAACAGGCTAACATAGTTCCAATCTACAAAAGTGGCAGCAGGGAAGACCCCCTCAATTATAGACCTGTATCATTGACAAGTGTAATAGTGAAAGTATTGGAAAAACTAATCAAAACTAAATGGGTAGAACACCTAGAGAGAAATGATATAATATCAGACAGACAGTATGGTTTTCGATCTGGAAGATCCTGTGTATCGAATTTACTCAGTTTCTATGATCGAGCCACAGAGATATTACAGGAAAGAGATGGTTGGGTTGACTGCATCTATCTGGACCTAAAAAAGGCTTTCGACAGAGTTCCACATAAGAGGTTATTCTGGAAACTGGAAAATATTGGAGGGGTGACAGGTAAGCTTCTATCATGGATGAAAAATTTTCTGACTGATAGAAAAATGAGGGCAGTAATCAGAGGCAATGTATCAGAATGGAGAAATGTCACAAGTGGAGTACCACAGGGTTCAGTTCTTGCACCAGTGATGTTTATTGTGTACATAAATGATCTACCAGTTGGTATACAGAATTATATGAACATGTTTGCTGATGATGCTAAGATAATAGGAAGGATAAGAAATTTAGATGACTGTCATGCCCTTCAAAAAGACCTGGACAAAATAAGTATATGGAGCACCACTTGGCAAATGGAATTTAATGTTAATAAATGTCATGTTATGGAATGTGGAATAGGAGAACATAGACCCCACACAACCTATATATTATGTGAGAAATCTTTAAAGAATTCTGATAAAGAAAGAGATCTAGGAGTGGTTCTAGATAGAAAACTATCACCTGAGGACCACATAAAGAATATTGTGCAAGGAGCCTATGCTATGCTTTCTAACTTCAGAATTGCATTTAAATACATGGATGGCGATATACTAAAGAAATTGTTCATGACTTTTGTTAGGCCAAAGCTAGAATATGCAGCTGTTGTGTGGTGCCCATATCTTAAGAAGCACATCAAAAAACTGGAAAAGGTGCAAAGACATGCTACTAAGTGGCTCCCAGAACTGAAGGGCAAGAGCTACGAGGAGAGGTTAGAAGCATTAAATATGCCAAAACTAGAAGACAGAAGAAAAAGAGGTGATATGATCACTACATACAAAATAGTAACAGGAATTGATAAAATCGACAGGGAAGACTTCCTGAGACCTGGAATTTCAAGAACAAGAGGTCATAGATTTAAACTAGCTAAACACAGATGCCAAAGAAATATAAGAAAATTCACCTTCGCAAATAGAGTGGTAGACGGTTGGAACAAGTTAAGTGAGAAGGTGGTGGAGGCCAAGACCGTCAGTAGTTTCAAAGCGTTATATGACAAAGAGTGCTGGGAAGACGGGACACCACGAGCGTAGCTCTCATCCTGTAACTACACTTAGGTAATTACACTTAGGTAATTACATACATACATACATACATACATACATACATACATACATACATACACACACACACATACTGTCTCCACTCAATCATCCGGACTATATGGGAAGGACCCCCAGCCAGATTATCACATTTTTCGGATAATGGTACTTTTTCATCTACGAGTCAAAAAGTGACAATTTCCAACTACTTTTATACTACAAACAACATAATTTGAATTGCCTTGCCACATATAACTATTAAATATTCAACTAGAAACCTCAACTTACCTTGTTGGTGTTCGTCTTCTTGATTGATGCCACACATCTTGAAGTTAAGAATTCTTAACAATTTACGTAACCTATACTAACACAACACTAAAATTAACACTTAAAATTACGGTACAGTTCATTAAGCACAGTTAGTTTTGACTGCCAGCTGCTGAGGCCTCACTGATTGAAGGCATTTGGCTTGCCTGTGAAGCCTCACTTGTTGAAGGCATTTGGCTGCCTGTGATGCCTCACTGGTTGAACAACACATAACTTGTCTTTAATTGCTAGGACAACCTTCTTCCTCTTAACACCTCCAGAATGATTGATGCTGCTACCAGACATAGTCTTGACCAAAAATGTTCAAAGTTACTATGAAAATAAAAAAGTTATTTAAAAAAATATTTCACCAATGGGGCAGCACTGTGTATAACACGAGGGATGGACGCACATGGGTTGACCAGTGTTGGACGGGTTCACTTGGGGTGGGGCAGCTATAGCACGTTATGTAGGCCGCCAGGAGGAAAAAAACTCAATATTTTTGAAGGAAACTTCAGCCTGTGCACATTACTTTTAGGAAACTTATTTATTTGTTATTACATAATTACTAGTACTTATTTCATTTGTTTTTGGCTATGATTAAGTGTTCTAAAATTAATGGTAATTCTTGTACCCAGGTGGTCCCTTCCGACACACCCCTCCCACCCTCCCAACACCACCCACCCACCCAACCCCCTCCTCCACCATGCGTCTAGAGCCACAGATGGGATTAATACGGTATGGCCGAATATTCATCCGGCCAAACCAGCTTTTATCCGGTTCCTGTGGCCATTTTGACCGGATATTGTGATAACTTTATCCGATCACGATTTTGGCCGTATAAGGGCGTTTTCCGGATGTTTGAATCCCGGATAATTGCGGAGTTACAGTATATATATATATATATATCGTTTTCATTTCATAAATGTACTAAAATTAGTAAAAATTTACAGAAAGATACAGAAGGGAGAGAGATTCCACATTACACAATATATATCATAACCCCCAACATCCATTTGTATAGAATGGAAAGGTGCTACTCCAAGAAGAATGTTAAAGGTCTTAAAGTAGACTCATGTTCTTATGTTCACAAATAAAGAAACGAACATAGATATCATATTATAATCTAACTGTGCAGTAAGGCTTCCTTGCGATGCCTGCAGGACACTCACGGTTTCATACCATAGAAGTCAAATCATCCGCCAACATTATTTGAATAATAGTTTAAAATTAATTCTTAACAGAAGCATGATTAGTTCTTTAATCCTTAAACCGCGCAATACATACATAGATGATGGAAGTAACTTTACTGAAACCACACAATATATATACAGTATAGGCAATTTTAAATGGCCCGCGAGGGATAGGGGCAGCTATAGTCCAGCCACGACCGATAGTTAACAGACGCCACCTAGAAAAAAATCGTGGGCAACATTCCCCTGTGTAAGAGCCTCAGTACTGAGTGAGCCACCAAGGCTGAGTTTCAAGTTCATGTCGACACCCCTAGGTGTCCTGTTTGCAAACTTCTACATGGGTACCATTGAGCAAAAAGTCTTAGTTGACATGAACTTGAAACCGGTCATATACTGCAGGTATGTTGACAACATTTTTACACAGGTACCTGATGTCAGACATCTGCAGGAGCTGAAGGAGGCGTTTGAGCAGAGTTCCGTGCTGCGTTTCACTTACGAGATGGAAAAGGATGGGAAACTGCCCTTTCTAGATGTAACAGTCATGGAAAAGAGTGGAGGTTTCCACACTGCAGTCTACACTAAGGAAACGAGCATAGGAATGTGCCTAAATGCCAACAGCGACTGCCCAGACAGGTACAAGAGGAGTGTTGTTAACGCATATGTCGACCGTGCTCTCAGCCACAGCTCAGAATGGAAGCAAGTCGACGAAGAACTCTGTAGGGTAAGGCAGGTCCTAGTCAACAACGGCGTCTCCAATGGTTTCGTCGAAGACATCATAAGAAGGAAAGTGAAACGCCATGCAACCTCTGAAGAGACAACTAACACAACACCTATACCCCCTATTAGACTATTTTACAGGAACTTCTTTTCCACAGCTCATAAAACGGAGGAAAGGGTCCTGAAAGATATTGTTAATAGAAACGTTATCCCTACAGACAAAAATCAGAGGATACAACTGACGATTTACTATAAAACCAGAAAAACGGCCAGCCTACTCATGAGAAACTCTCCAGACACAAACCAGAACGCTTTAAAAGAGACCAACGTCGTCTATGCCTTCAAATGCCCTCTTGGGGACTGTAAGCTCCAAAAAACCCAGTATATAGGCAAGACAACAACATCTCTTTCTAGGCGTTTAACGATGCATAAGCAACAGGGCTCTATTAAGGAACATATATTCTCTTCCGACAACCAAACCATCGCCAGAGAAATCCTAGTAAACAACACAGAAATCATCGATAGATACAGCGATAGCAGACGGCTTGACGTTTGCGAGGCACTACACATTAAAAAGTCAACACCAGCAATCAACAGCCAATTAATGCACAACTATATTCTACCCACCTCAAGACTCCGCTCCAATATAGAAGCATCAAGAAATATGGACCAATAGGCTTTCTACAATCACTTCCATTCAATACCCATTGTTTCGTGTTCTGTCTTGTGTTGATGAATTTAATACCCTATTAACCCTTAACATGCTCGGGGTCTAATATCCTGCTATCCACACAGGCGCATGTCATTTTGAAAAAAAAAAAAAATTTTTTTTTTTGCTAATCTGTTAAGTTCTGTTCACTGATCACGGGAAAAATAAAAAAAAAATTCTATTGTACTTACTTTTCTTGCAATAGAGCCGAGAAGCTCGGTGATGACGTCACAATCTGCATGTTCGCTCATGCAGTACACGCCCGGGAGATGTTGCGCGAGGTCCTCAAACAGCCAGAGTTGCCACAAATATATTTTCGCGCTATTTATTTACAATGTCTAAGCGCATTTTATCTAATTTTTTTTCACTAATTGTGTTTCAAATACTGTTTGAACATATTTTGTATCAATAATTGTTGCATATTTGAGTATACACAGGCGCACACAAATGTTTTCAATTACGGCAATATAATATGTCATTACAGTCTATTATATTGTATGTTCTGCTTACATTTGTATATATTTACACACACGCACACGCTATCTGCTTATATGTTTACATATTTACACACTCGCACACGCTATACACACTTTGAAGCACACTTAGAAGATTTCTAGACTGTGGTAGTCATTGAAGCAGTCGACAGCACATAATGGGATACCACACGTTTCACACCATGTTTGCACAAGCTTCCGTTTCTTGTCTCTACGTGTCGTTGTTTTACACACATAGCAATCACGTTGGGCTATTGCACGCTTCACACCAGGTGGCAAATACTTAAGTTTGTGTGCTAGGAAGCCTTCAGTGTGAGCGAGGCGTGGAGTACCAGCATGCTGCAACAGTGGGTTTATGATGGGCCGCTGAATACCTGGGACATCTTTTGCAAACTTTCCTAATAACTGTATTGCAGCATCAAATACAAAGTCACGGAAAGTGGGCTTACGTCCAGTTCTCACAAGGTACATGTTGAAACAGTTCAGCATGCTCATGTCCACAAGATGGAAGAACACTTTTTTCGTCCACCTACATGTCTTCCGCACACACTCTGCAGTGCCAATCATCATGTCTGATTTATCAATCAACCGCATGTTGATAATATAGTCTAAAACACAGTCTGGCTTATATAGTGGTGCGTTTGTTTTATGGCTCACTTTCCCACTGTTCACCATTGTTCCATCATGAATTGTTGTCAACAAGTTCACCTCTCTTTTGTCTTTCCACCGAACTGACAGAATGTTATCACTTTTCCTTCTCTGACACTCACCAACTGCAATGTCGTTGTCAAACACAGGCATTTCCCTTCGTTGTGGCTTTACTGTACCAACCAATTCGGTTCTATTTTCTAGCAAGAACCGAGCTAGCAAGGGACTTGTATAGTAATTATCTGTGTATAAAATGTGTCCCTTGTTCATCCACGGAGCCATGATGGTCTTCACTACACTCCCCGAGAATCCATGTTCGTCGTTACCGGGAATGTCTACATCACTAGCCGAGTACAGAATCATGTGTAACACGTATCCTGTCTCACAATCACAAAGAACAAAAAATTTCAGGCCAAATCGGTTTCGTTTTGAGGGAATGTACTGTTTGAATGGAACACGTCCCTTGAAAAGTATGAGAGATTCATCAACCACCAGCTTCTGTGCTGGTACGTAAAAATCTCTGAATTTTCCAATAACATCGTTCATGTAGTGCCTCACTCGCCACAGTCTATCATCAGGTGTTCGGTCCTGAACACTTCCAAAATGTAGACACCTGAGGAGTATCTGAAACCTGTCTCGTGACATATATTTCCCGAATAAAGGTGTTGGTATTGTCTTGTCCTTGCTCCAATAGTCATTTATTGCATGTTTGTGACAGTGCTTCATCAACAAACAGAGTGCCAAAAACACATACATTTCCGCCACTGTGGTATTTTTCCAACGCTGCAGTCGTGAAAATTCTGTGATTTCCCTCTCAATCAGGTAAGCAGCATGCAGGTTCGTTTGGTGTACAATGTATTCCATGAGTGGTTCATCATAGAATGCTGTAAAATATTCCATCTCAGCCATGTCCTCACCTTGATTAGGGAAAAGGTTTGTAATCCCTACATCTTTATCGTCAAAGTGAGGAATATTAGGAATAAAATCGTCACCATCACTCCACTCAAGTACACCAGGCGTCCTGCGAGATGCAGAGGAAAGACGGCGAGGAAGCGATGCATACCGGCGACCAGGAGCTGAATACCGTCTGCGAGAAGAACGGCGGCTACGTGCACGTGAGGTGGGTGCACGTGAGGTGGGTGCACGTGAACACGAGGGTCTTGGTCCCTCATGTGGTGCCATGCGGTGGCGCTTGGCCGGGCGAGATGCTGCTGACGCGACAATTTCTCGCCCAGTTACACCACTGGTACCAGCCACAGGCTCAATAAAACTTTGATCTGAGTCACTAAACCCAGAAAAGGAGTCACCTCCCTCTGACTCGTCACCCTCAAACAGAAAATATCCACAGGAACTGTGAGGTCGTGGTAGAATTGGGGTAGAAAATGGGCGAGGAGGCATGGGAGAGCGTATAGGCCTCGCCATGGCATGGCGGTCATTCTCACTTTCACTGCTGCTGCTACTATCACCCGACAACTGTGTATAATCCTCATCGTTGTCTGAATCGTCAAACACACTTTCTTCACCTTCAGAGAATAATTCGTGGGCTATTTGCTCTGGGGTGAGGGACTGAGTGGTGCGTGCCCGTGAGGCGTTTGACCGTGCGCTCGCCATGGTGACTCTCGCTAAACTGAGGCCTCCCATGCCATCGAATCGTGAGCTGGATTTTTTTTCAAAATGGCCGCTGTTTACTAGAGCCCCTGGGCAGCGTATGGGACCCCCAGCTACACCGCGGGCCATTCAAATCGTGCGCGGTACCCATACACTTCATATGAAGTGAAGCGCAGTTGACTGGTAAAACGATTTACACTTCATATGAAGTGATGCGCACTTTAAGGGTTAATACCACCTCACCCCATCCACCTCACTCAAATGTAGATATAAACAAATCGGAGATGTGTAAGTTCTATTCAGTTGTGTATGTGTAAACTAAAGTCTTTGAAAATGTAATAAGTTTTACGAAACGCGCTCAAGTGTCGCGTCAGACTAGAAATAAAAATGAATTTTGGAGAAATGATTTTTGAATTACCACCAACAGTGAAAAGGAATGTACGAAAGATCAAGAAAATTCGTGTTAGAATTATTAATCTTACTTTTTCGGTCATATTTAATAATATATGTCTACAGTAAAGACTGCTACCAAAATATACTAACATATACATATGTATATGTATACATATACACTGTATATGTATACACTGTACATGCCAGTGTATATGTATATACAGTGTACATATACACTGTATATGTACATGCTATTATTTAGCGATGATAGTATTACAGAAGACCCCTGTGATAAAAATGATGAGGATTCTGATAACAGCAGGATTGTGATGATAATTAGTGCTGTAGTGGGAGGAGTAATCTTGGTGGGGAGGGAGGAAGCATTGTCTGCTGACTCTGTGTGACCACCTTTTACTGTCTGGACTCACTATACCAGCTTAGTGGTTCCCTATGGTGAACACAAATGTGGATACTTATATATAACATTTGTATACAGTGTAATAACAGCAAAAGGAGAATGTTGGGAGCAGCCATTTTGACGAGGAAGGTGGCATTGTCTGCATGACATGTCATGTTGTGTTACTGGTGGCCATTATGGTCTTTGGGCAACATACCAGCTTATTTGTACAGTTGTGGTGAATAAAATATGTAGATACCTATATATATAAAGTGTGTATATAGTGTAATAACACTACAAACAGTATTCTTGGAGGAGAAATACTAGTGCGTCTGTCCTTGAACGAGTGAAGGCGGAAGCCACCAGCTGTGTGTGTGTAGCTACGTCTCTTATTGCCTGAACTCACCATACAAGCTTAGATGTACAGTTATGAACAAAACATGTAGATACTTATATATAACATCTGTGTATAGTGAATAAAAGCAAAAACAGTATGATGGGAGGAGTATGTTGGCGAGTAAGGAGGTGAGGGAGGGAGTGGTGGCAAGTAGCTGGCTGGCAGGTGTGGAGGCCACTCTTCGTTGCTTATCACCATATCAACTTAGTGGTTCGTTATGATGAACAAAACATGCAGATACTTATAAATAACCTGTGTATATAGTGTATTAACAGTAAACTATTTGTTTATTGTTTTATGAACATAATAATTGAACCACTAATATGCACATCATATTTTGAGTACAGCGATGGTTCACACATTTTATTATATAAATATATCACAATGCACAATATTGAATAATATTACTGCAAAAAAAAAAAAAAAAAATCAATCAGAAACATTGAAATAATTAGGTAATAATATCTTTGTGGCAAGTCCCACCTGACAGCTCGGGCGGAGCAGACCTCGTCTGGCGCCTGCTCTGTCAACACCTCTTTTTTGCCAGACTGCCCTGCATATTGCAGCCAAAATATGCCACCTATGATTTTTTTTCTCGTGATCAGGGAACACAAATGAACACTATTATAAGACGAAAGAATTTTTTTTATTTTTTTTGTTGCGCCTGGCGATGTTGTTAGGCCAAAATGCCCTTAGCAGTTTGAGGGTTAATGACTAGTCGGAGAAAGTACTGAAGGTTTATATCTCTAAATAATAAAGTTTTGATGCCTCCAATAATTACTGAACAATATAGTCTCTGGTGTGAAGGAAGGAATCACCACAATACTCTCAGAACTGAGAGTTCTGTTATGAGGAGTTATGAAAAGGTCATAACCTTATGACCTTCAAAACCTCAAATATGGTAGTTTTCCATCTCGCACTTAACCCTTAAGTTGCTCTGGGCTAGTTGGCCCTCAACACCCACAGGTGCAATAAAAAAATAATTATTTTGTCTTACAAAAGTGTTCATTTGTGTTCCCTTATCACGGAAAAAGTAATAAAAATATAGTAAGAGGCATATTTTGGTCGCAATAGGGTAGGGAAAGTCTGGCAAAAAACAAGCGTTGAATGTAATGAAACGCCATTTTCTGCGCGAGTCTCGGAGGCTTCCCGAAGCTATCCAGGCTGAATAGATATGTATAACTTTCTGGCATCAGTCAAAATGCTTGGAGTTCTTGCTTACCGGGGACCACATGCCAGAACCTGCCACTATTTCCAATTATTTCCAATTACAAAATGGCTATTTGACCTTTGAGAATTACTAAATGTGGAAGGCTTTGGTGACCTGTGACCCTCGGGTCGCACAAATCGCTCCGCGACCGAGGCTAGTCCCGGCTAGAGACGTCACTGATGGTGACTTACTTAAGTATTCCAACAATTGAGGATACTCTTGATACTTTAAACAGAATACTATTGAATACAATTTGAATGGAGACTTGAATTTCTCTAAATTACTGAATTCTGTAAAATAATTCATTATATGTTGTTTAAGACAAAGGTGCCAGCCATTTTGTGACCTAAACCGCTAATCCCAGGAAATGCCTCGTGCTTGGGTCAGGTCAACTACCACTTGACACCCAAACTTTCCCAAACCCCCATAGTCTATGAGAAACCATACTGAATAATTCCTACAACAAACCTAGTTTGTTACATTAGGCTGGATGTCAAAATAAGCTAAAAACACTGCCGACCGGAGGGAGATGCCAGAAAGTTATACATATCCATTCAGCCTGGATAGCTCCGGGGAGTCGACGGGGCTTCCCCCAGAAATGACCAGGATTCTGATAATAGCAGGATTGTGGTGATAATTAGCAATGGTGGGAGGAGTAATCTTGGTGAGGGAGGGTTGTCGCGTTGTCTGCTGACTCTGTGTGGCGACCTGTTATTGTCTTGACTCACCATACCAGTTCAGCGGTTCATTATGGTGAACATAAATGTAGATATTTATATATAACGTGTGTAATAACAGCAAAAGGAGTATGTTGGGAAGAGGCATTTTGGTGAGGACAGTGGTGTCGTTTGGTAGTTGTTGTGTCACTTGTTAAGCAATTTTGTTGTGGCCACTATGTTGTTTGGACTCTATACCAGCTTAGTTGTACAGTTATGGTGAATAAAAAATGTAGATATTTATATACAGTGGTACCTCGGAATACGAGTGTCCCTGTATACGAGTTTTTCGGAATACGAGCAGGATTTCCTCGGAAAATGTGTCTCGGAAGGCGAGTTTGTTGATACGCGTACAGGCTGACCTAGCGCGTGGTGGTACGGCCATCGTCACCTCTCACCCCTCAGTTTAGCAGTGCCTCGCACCCAGTGACTATCCCACGTAAATTCTTCACCCGGATTTTCAGTTTTTTGTTGGATTTTTGGTCATTTGACCATAAAAGTTGTTATTATATATCTCGCCATGGGTCCCAAGAAAGCCAGTGGTAAGGTTTAACCTAAGAAAATAGTGCTGCATTTCGGGCGATCGAGTGGCAACACTGAAAAGTGTATACTCTTTTCACTGTCCTGACATTAATTTTCGATTTACGTATTTCATTTTTGTACCAGTGTGTTCATAATAGAATGTTCTATAAGCACATTAGTATAAAATGTCACACAAGGATGCATTAGACTGGCACCAAATAAAAAACTACGTCGATTACACTTGTCGTGTCAACAATACAATGGTCTTACCTCGATGGTGCAATGCTACGCCGTTCTCCCAAATAGGCTATGCGGCTATTAGAGAAAACGGAAATTTCATGGCGGCCGTTGCATTGACCTTTTAAATGACAATGTGATGTCTTATTACAGACAAGTGTTAAAATGTAGGGAAAAACAAGTGTCTTTAGACAGATTCTTAACAGTAACACTTCTTCTCCTCCCTCCTCCTCACCATCTTCCAGCAAGGTAAGTAATAACTTGAACATAGTTTTGTAGGTTTATTTAGATGAATTAGGTATAAAAATTTAGTTTGATGTGGGGTTTTTGGGGTAGTCGGGAACGGATTAATTCATTTCCCATTATTTCTTATGGGGAAATTAGCTTCGGAATACGAGTTTTCGGAATACAAGCTGTCTCCAGGAACGGATTAAACTCTTAAACCGAGGTACCCCTGTATAATGGGTGTATATAGTGTAATAACACCACAAACAGTATAGTGGGAGGAGGAATGTTGGCAAGTGAGGGAGGGAGCATCAGCTGACTGTGTGGCGACCTCAATTACTGTCTTGACCAGCCCATCCTCCAAATATGGGGAGGTAAACGTAACAGCACAAGTAAGTGTAATTATGTACTATTCCTAGTAGTCAGGAATTGTACTTATTACACTTCAGTATTAAACCGTACTGTCAAATAATCGCCAGAATATTTGAATTTACCTGAAAAGATGAATAGAAAACCACGACCTAACCTAACCTTCTTAGTATATGAGGACACGCATTTTATTGCTTCTTAATTACAATTAGTACTTAATCTATAGCTATATTGCTATTACAGTTTCATAAAACTAATAGAACAAAATTAAAATCTTTCAATAAATTATAAAGTAACTCAGGATACTTTCAAATTTTGCATAAAATCTCTATTGTTTAATAAAACTGAAGAAGAAATACTTTATATTTAAAACTTGTGTATATAGTATAGAATTAAACATGAAAACTTCATCCTAAAATTTTGAGTGTCTTAACAAAAAACGAGAATATATGGGGAGGTAAATGTAACAGCCCCACAAGTGTAATTATGTACTATGCAGGACAGTCAGGTAATGTACTTATTACATTTAGTATTAAAAAGTACTGTCTATTCGGAGGATGCGTTGTCTTGACTCACCATACCAGCTTAGTTGTACAGTTGGTTCACACATTTTGTTATATAAATATATCACTACAATACTACACACTATTGAATAATATTACTGCAAAAAAAAAAAAAATCAATCAGAGACATTAAAATAGTTAGGTAATAATATCTTTGTGGCAACTCCTGCCTGACAGATCAGGCTGAGCAGACCTCCTTCGACACTTGGTATGTCAACACCTCAATTTTGCCAGACTTCCCTGCCCTATTGCGGCCAAAATATGCCACCTATGATTTTTTTGTATTATTTTTCTGGTGATCAGGGAACACAAATGAACACTTTTATATGACAAATTTGTTTTTCTTGCGAATGGGTGTGTTGCAGTCTAAAATTGCAAGAGCAGCCCAGGGGTTAAAATATGACACCCCCTGTGGTGTGCCAAAAATCAATTATTTACAAAAATTTATTTTTCCTGCTTATATTGTTAACAACCGTGCTGCACAGCCTTAATTAAAATATGACATTCCCTCTGTGCGCCGAAGATAAATTCTTTCCAAATAAATATTTTTTTCTTTTTACATTGTTAAAATGCAGTCTCTGATCACGGGAAACTAAAAAATAAATAACAGCGTTGAATGTAATGATACGCCATTTTCTGGGTGAGACCCGGAGGCGCCACAGAGCATCCAGGCTGATGTGAATGTATTAGACCCTATCATCAGTCAAAAGCAAATTGAGTTCTAGGCCTACCGGGGACCATGAGCCACAGAACCTGGTTCCTTCAGAGAGGTATGAGGAGCAATGGCCTTGAAATCCCCCCATGTCGTTGGAAACATTCTATGTCTGCCATTGACCGGGTCAAGCCCCCAGAAAGGTAGTCACCCCAAAACAAACTGGTTAAAATATTGCTACTGAAAGCCAAACTGTTGGACAGAACTCCCTCAAACAAAAACAAGCAAACGAGCATGACGTCACACGAGCCGCGCCGCATGTCTGTGCAGCTCCTCCCCCCTCCCCAGGAGGGGGAAGGGGGAGCCCCAGACCCCTCACGCTGGCAATCCTCACCCCCAGTTCTGAGACTGGATATCAAAAAACGTGAAAAACCGTCGACCTGAGGGAGGGAGGGAGGGTTGCCGGGGAGGGGAGCCTCCGGGACTCGCCCAGAAAATGGTGTTTCATTACGTTCAAAGTTGATTTTCTGGGGGGGAAGCCCCTACGACTTCCTGGAGCTACTTCGCCAAAGACAACAACAGAGAGACGCATCCGGGAGGCGGTTGGTGCTCACACCACAACAAATTGATAGGGAAGAATTCCTGAGACCCGGAACTTCAAGAATAAGAGGTCATAGATTTAAACTAACGAAACAAAGCTGCTGGAGAAATATACGAAAATTCACGTTTGTAAACAGAGTGGTAGACGGTTGGAACAAGTTAAGTGAGAAGGTGATGGAGGCCAAAACCGTCAGTAATTTCAAAGCATTATATGACAAAGAGTGCTGGGAAGACAGGACACCACGAGCGTAGCTCTCATCCTGTAACTACACTTAGGTAATTACACTTAGGTAATTACACCAACCAAAACAAAATCATCACCCATGGCGCATGCGCAGGACACATGAGGTCCGGGCTGCACCACTCGACCCCCGGGGAGGGTGCCCACAAGTACATAATCACAGAGGCACAGATGCACCCAATAGCATCCGTGGCCAAGTTACATGCAGGACCCGAGACTACAGAAAATGATTGCGGCATGATACAGAACACAGGTCCCAATAAAGATGGGAAAGTGAAGAAAATGCCCCACAGAAGGACGGAGCTGACGGACAGGAAGGTACACGGAACCAAACCCAGAGAGGGGCCGACACCCCTCCTGGAGATGTCTTTGGACTGGCTTGAGATCCGTCAATGTATGTAGCTTGAGGAGGATGTGGGGGCGCTCGGGGTCATTCCGGGGTACGGTGCCTTGGGCTCGGCGGCGCGCGTGTCGTCTGCCTTGTTGAAGCTGTTTGCACCGATCTTGCGGGATGCGGTTTCCCTGTTCTATGCTTCCCGGCTCGCTTGTCGGCAGGCGGTGCTTGCCGCTTCCTTGGAATCGGCCTGGGCCCTGGCTCTTAGGATGTCTTTGCCTTTTTGTCCTTTGCTTTTTGCTCCTTCGGCCGTGGCACAGTATATTCAGGCTGCTTCAGCCAGTTGCTGTCCTTTGTCTGACTTGTTCGTTTTCCGTGGGTCCGGAGCCTTCCCAGGGAGGTAATGCCAGGGCTCGGGGTTTCATTCGTCGTGGTAGGGCACTGGTGCGAGTTTCAGGTTCGACTCTGCCTTCGGACCCGCCTTCGTCTGGTCGGCGCGGAGCTCGCTCTGTGCGAGGTTCTGGGTCTCGTAAGGGACGCCAGCCCTTTCGCCGTTCGCCCCATTGACGGGGCGATGGGGGGGGGGGGAGGCTTGCGCTGTTCGCTCACGCCTGGTTCTACGATTTGTGGGTGTTTCGGGTCGTTTCCTTCAGCCTGCGGTGGCGTTAGGTGGCCCCTTCCTCTTCGGGGGGTTTGGGGCTGGCAGGGCAGGCTTCTTCTCCTGCGCTCCGTCGCGTCGTCTTGGAGTGGGTTCACTTGGGCGTTTTCGAAACGACGTCGTCCCTCAGATGGGTTTCCTGTCAGTTTCCAGTGCCAAAACGGGACTGTGCAGGCCTGAGGTTCATTCTGGACTTGTCTCATCTGAGCCCCTGGGTTCATTGCCCCTCCTTTTGGATGACTGCGCTGTCTCAAGTTCGACTCCTATTGGAGCCGGGTTCTTGGATGGTGTCCCTGGACCTTCGGGACTCTTATTGGCACGTCCTGATTCATCTGGGGTTCAGGGACTGGCTTGGTTTTGATGTAGGGCGTCAAGGTTACTGCTTTCATTGTCTCCTTTTCGGATCGAATCTGGAACCTCATGTGTTCACACGCCTTAAGTAGGTCGACGAGGCCCATCTGTGTCTGTTATGTGTTCGGGTGTTGGCCTACCTCAACGGGCTGGTTTGGGCTCCCAGCCTGTCCAGTTGTCTGCTAGCCAGGGATTTGGTGCTTTCCCAACTCGCCAGGTTCGGGTTCTTAGTGAACTGGAGGAAGTCCCATCTGGTTCTCCCCCAGGTTCGGTCGTGGCTGGGTCATGTGTTGGACTCTTGGACCACTTCCTTGTCTCTTCCTCCAGAGTCTCTCCTCCGACTGCGGTCCCGCTTGCGCCTGTTTCTGGCAGGCTCCTGGGTCACTCGGCGGTTGCTCGGAAGTTTGTGCGGGAGCCTGAACTTCGCGATGACCTGCCGGGTCGGGTTTGGCTTCGTCGGCTGTTCTGGTTCCTTCAGGGACGTCCCTTCCGCCTCTCTCGCGATCGTCAGGTTCGACCCCCGAGGGCCTTGTGTTGGCTGCTGGATCACTGGCTTCCTCTTCGGGTTTTTCGGGGTTTAGTGCCTTGACGCCTACCCGAACCCTTGCTCGATGTGTTCATGGACGCTTCGTCTCTCGGCTGGGGCTTTGTGACCAGTGCTCACCAAGCCGGCCAGGGGCGTTGGGGTCCAACCTTCCGTCGAGCCCACAGCACGGTGCGGGAGTTCGCGGTGGTGTGGTTTGAGCTTTGGAGGGTTCGAGTTGCCTGGGGATCGACGATCTGGCTCCATTCGGACTGCTCCCTGGTGGTTCATTGCCCGAACCACGGGGGTTCGATGCGGTCCTTGGCTCTTCGGCGCTGGTCGCTTCGGGTGACTCATCTGCTGATTTCTCGGGGTTTGGTTCTCCTGGCTGTTCATGTGTGGGGAGTGTCCAACCTCTTGGCCGATGGCTTGTCTTATTTCGTTCCCCTCTCCACAGAATGGACGGTCGATGCCAACTCCTTCCATTGGCTCTGCCAGGTGTTCGGGCGCCCCGAGGCCGACCTCTTCATGTCAGCGTGGTTGCAGTTCCTTCCCCAGTATGTGGCGCCCTTCCCTGATTGCAAGGCCGTTGGGGTCGATACGTTTCGGCAGGACTGGTTGAGGTGGGGGGTTCCTTACCTCTTTTCCCCGTTCAGCTGTTGCTCCAGGTCCTGACTCTCATGGAGACCTACCAGGGGAGAGTAGTATTCACCTAGTTGTGTTTGCGGGGGTTGAGCTCTGGCTCTTTGGTCCCGCCTCTCAACCGTCAATCAACAGGTGTACAGATTCATGAGCCTATCGGGCTCTGTCATATCTACACTTGAAACTGTGTATGGAGTCAGCCTCCACCACATCACTTCCTAATGCATTCCATTTGTCAACCACTCTGACACTAAAAAAGTTCTTTCTAATATCTCTGTGGCTCATTTGGGCACTCAGTTTCCACCTGTGTCCCCTTGTGCGTGTTCCCCTTGTGTTAAATAGACTGTCTTTATCTACCCTATCAATCCCCTTCAGAATCTTGAATGTGGTGATCATGTCCCCCCTAACTCTTCTGTCTTCCAGCGAAGTGAGGTTTAATTCCAGTAGTCTCTCCTCGTAGCTCATACCTCTCAGCTCGGGTACTAGTCTGGTGGCAAACCTTTGAACCTTTTCCAGTTTAGTCTTATCCTTGACTAGATATGGACTCCATGCTGGGGCTGCATACTCCAGGATTGGCCTGACATATGTGGTATACAAAGTTCTGATTGATTCTTTACACAAGTTTCTGAATGCCGTTCGTATGTTGGCCAGCCTGGCATATGCCGCTGATGTTATCCGCTTGATATGTGCTGCAGGAGACAGGTCTGGCGTGATATCAACCCCCAAGTCTTTTTCCTTCTCTGACTCCTGAAGAATTTCCTCTCCCAGATGATACCTTGTATCTGGCCTCCTGCTCCCTACACCTATCTTCATTACATTACATTTGGTTGGGTTAAACTCTAACAACCATTTGTTCGACCATTCCTTCAGCTTGTCTAGGTCTTCTTGAAGCCTCAAACAGTCCTCTTCAGTTTTAATCCTTCTCATAATTTTAGCATCGTCCGCAAACATTGAGAGAAATGAATCGATACCCTCCGGGAGATCATTTACATATATCAGAAACAAGATAGGACCGAGTACAGAGCCCTGTGGGACTCCACTAGTGACTTCACGCCAATCGGAGGTCTCACCCCTCACCGTAACTCTCTGCTTCCTATTGCTTAGATACTCCCTTATCCACTGGAGCACCTTACCAGCTACACCTGCCTGTCTCTCCAGCTTATGTACCAGCCTCTTATGCGGTACTGTGACAAAGGCTTTCCGACAATCCAAGAAAATGCATTCCGCCCAGCCCTCTCTTTCTTGCTTAATCTGTGTCACCTGATCGTAGAATTCTATCAAGCCTGTAAGGCAAGATTTACCCTCCCTGAATCCATGTTGGCGATTTGTCACGAAGTCCCTTCTCTCCAGATGTGTTACCAGGTTTTTTCTCATGATCTTCTCCATCACCTTGCATGGTATACAAGTCAAGGACACTGGCCTGTAGTTCAGTGCCTCTTGTCTGTCGCCCTTTTTGTATATTGGGACCACATTCGCCGTCTTCCATATTTCTGGTAGGTCTCCCGTCTCTAGTGACTTACTATACACTATGGAGAGTGGCAGGCAAAGTGCCTCTGCACACTCTTTCAGTACCCATGGTGAGATCCCATCTGGACCAACAGCCTTTCTAACATCCAGATCCAGCAGGTGTCTCTTGACCTCTCTCGTAATTTCGAACTCCTCCAAGGCCGCCTGGTTTACCTCCCTTTCTCCTAGCACAGTGACCTCACCCTGTTCTATTGTGAAGACCTCCTGGAACCTCTTGTTGAGTTCCTCACACACCTCTCTGTCATTCTCTGTATACCTGTCCTCGCCTGTTCTAAGTTTCATTACCTGTTCTTTCACTGTTGTTTTCCTTCTGATGTGACTGTGAAATAGCTTTGGTTCGGTCTTGGCTTTGTTTGCTATATCATTTTCAAAATTTTTCTCTGCTTCTCTTCTCACCCTGACGTACTCATTCCTGGTTCTCTGGTATCTCTCTCTGCTTTCTGGTGTTCTGTTATTCCGGAAGTTCCTCCACGCCTTTTTGTTCAGTTTCTTCGCTTCCATACATGCCCTATTATACCATGGATTCTTCTGTTGCTTCTCGGATTTTTCCCTTTGGGCCGGGATGAACCTGTTTACTGCCTCCTGACACTTTTGGGTAACATAGTCCATCATACCCTGTACAGACTTGTCTCTGAGGTCTGTGTCCCAAGGTATTTCACTTAGGAAACTTCTCATCTGTTCATAATTCCCCTTTCGGTATGCCAGCCTTTTGATTCCTAGTTCTTTTTGGGGGGAGATAAGCCCTAGCTCTACCAGGTACTCAAAGTTCACTACACTGTGGTCACTCATTCCCAAGGGCGCTTCCATCTTAACTTCCCTTATATCCCATTCATTTAGGGTAAATATCAAATCAAGCATTGCTGGTTCATCTTCTCCTCTCATTCTTGTTGGTTCTTTGGTGTGCTGGCTTAGAAAGTTTCTTGTTGCCACGTCCAGCAGCTTAGCTCTCCATGTTTCTGGTCCTCCATGCGGGTCTCTGTTCTTCCAATCTATCTTCCCATGGTTGAAGTCTCCCATAATTAGTAGTCCAGATCCATTCCTGCTAGCAACAGAAGCTGCTCTTTCTATTATGTTAATGGTGGCCATGTTGTTTCTATCATATTCCTGTCTAGGTCTTCTGTCATTTGGTGGTGGATTATATATGACTGCGACCATAATTTTTTTCCCTCCATTTGTTACAGTACCTGCTATGTAGTCACTGAAACCTTCGCAGCCCTGAATATCCATCTCCTCAAAATCCCAGCCTTGTCTTACCAGCAGAGCTACACCACCCCCACCTCTTCCTTCCCTCTCTTTCCTCATAACATAATAGTCCTGTGGGAACACTGCATTTGTTATCGTTTTCGTGATCTTTGTTTCTGTGAGGGCTATTATGTCTGGGTTTTCCTCTAGTACCAGTTCTCCAAGCTCATTTGCTTTATTTGTAATTCCATCTATGTTTGTGTACATCGCTTTGAGGCTCACTTTCTTCTGTCCCTTCTCAAATCGCCTCCTTGGTGAGTGTTCTGCTGGTGGGGGAGGCTGTTCCATGGGTGTGAGGACCTGTGAGGTGGATAACAGGGTCTCAGAGGATACTGGGATGAGGGGCGGGGGGATCCAGTGAAGGGGGAGGGACAGGGAGGGTATGGGGTGAAAGGGGAGGGAGGACGGGAAGGAAAGGGGGGGAGGGAGGACTCGGGAGGAGGGGAGGGGTAGAAGGGTGGGGATTGGGTGTGGGGGGAGGGAGATTTTGCTGAACATTTGAGTGGGGGCAGGGAGGGTTTGGGGTAGGGGGTTTTCTATGCAGTGGAGGGAGGCGGGGTTGTCCTCCCTTCTGGTGTTACTGGGTAGCTGGTTGTGGGTTCCCCCCTCGCCTCTGGGGGTGTTGGGTTGGGAGCTGTGACTTCCTGGTTTTCCCCTCTCGCCCTGCGCCTCTTCCTTGCTTCTGCCGCCACGGCTCTCTCCTCCCTTGTCATGTCTCTCTGGAGGAATACATTTTTTAATTTTCCCACGTTTTTCAGGGAGCTCTTCCTTGATAGGATCTTCTCCTTTGTGTTCTCGTTTGCAAACACTATCTTTATCATTCGGTCTCGGTCTTTGTTGTACCGGCCTAGCCTGAAAACCTTCTCAATGCTATGCTCAGCCCCTTCCATGTCTAGTGCCTTTAGTACTTCATTCACTGCTGCTTTGTCCTTGTCACTCCACTCTGTCCTATTAGATCCTTCCTGCTCCTTAATACCCACAGCAACCACTGATCTGTTCCTTTCCAGCAGTTGGCTAGTGGAGCGTGCCGCCTCCTGCGAGGTGGCTGCTTTCATGGCCACCTCCATCACTGCAGTCATTACTTCAGAGTTATTTTTTTTTAGTATTTCCGCAAATGTTGCTTTTATTGTGGCATTCTCATCCAGAAAACTATTACCACCTTCTCCCTGGGTGGTTTTCTGATTTTCAGCCTCGATACCATTTTCTTTGAGGGCTCTAATCTCCTCCTTTGCTGCTGTCAGCTCTCTTTTCAGGTTGCTTATTTCGTTCTTCATTTCCTGCATCATTTCTTGCATCTCACTCTTGATGTCCTCCAGAAACTGGGCGAACATTTCCTTCATCTCGTCACCTTGGCTCTTTCCTGTTCCCCTGGGACCTCTGGCTGCCATGCTTGACCCTGTTGGGATGGGGGAGGGAGAGAGAGAGAGAGAGGAAGAGAGAGAGAAAGGGAGTGATAAAGGGAGAGATAAATGGGTGGGTGGGGGGGATCCGACCCTTCCACTGAAGTGAGAAGAAAGTAGAAGGGGAGGGGGGGGGGAGGAGATGGAGAGAGAGGCGGGAGGGAGAGAGAGGAGAGGGAGAGAGTGGGTGAGGGAGAGAGCGGGTGAGGGAGAGAGCGGGTGAGGGAGAGAGCGGGTGAGGTGTGTGTGTGTGTGTGTGTGTGTGTGGGCAGAGAGGGAGGGGGAAGGAAAGAGAGGGAGGGAGAGGGGGAGGGAGGGAGAGGGGGAGGGAGGGAGAGGGGGAGGGAGGGAGAGAGGGAGAGAGGGAGAGGGGGAGGGAGGGAGAGAGGGAGAGGGGGAGGGAGGGAGAGAGGGAGGGAGAGAGAGAGGGAGAGAGGAGATGGAGAGAGAGGCGGGAGGGAGAGAGAGGAGAGGGAGAGAGTGGGTGAGGGAGAGAGCGGGTGAGGGAGAGAGCGGGTGAGGGAGAGAGCGGGTGAGGGAGAGAGCGGGTGAGGGAGAGAGCGGGTGAGGTGTGTGTGTGTGTGTGTGTGTGTGTGTGTGGGCAGAGAGGGAGGGGGAAGGAAAGAGAGGGAGGGAGAGGGGGAGGGAGGGAGAGAGGGAGAGGGGGAGGGAGGGAGAGAGGGAGAGGGGGAGGGAGGGAGAGAGGGAGAGGGGGAGGGAGGGAGAGAGGGAGAGGGGGAGGGAGGGAGAGAGGGAGGGAGAGAGGGAGGGAGAGAGAGAGGGAGAGAGGGAGAGAGGGAGAGAGGGAGAGAGGGAGAGAGGGAGAGAGGGAGAGAGGGAGAGAGAGAGAGAGAGAGAGAGAGAGAGAGAGAGAGAGAGAGAGAGAGAGAGAGAGAGAGAGAGAGAGAGAGAGAGAGAGAGAGAGAGAGAGCAGGAGAGAGAGAGCAGGAGAGAGATAGTGGGAGAGGGAGAGAGGGAGTGGGAGAGAGGGAGAGTGGGGAGGGGAAGAGTGCGTGTATGGGCGATGCGGGGGACTGGGGGTGGGGGGGGGGAGATGGCGACTAAGTCAGGTCAGGTCCGATGGTGCAGTCAAGATGGGGGGGGGGATAGTAAGGTCCTATCCCAGATGCCTTTTCCCCTGACTGGACAATTGTGTGTGTGTGTGTCTGTTTTAGCGTGTGCACACTTGTGTGCGTGTATGTGTCAAGATATCCCTTATGCGTTACCTCTGCCTAAATGAGCCACTCTGAGATTTTTAAATATATATGATATCCTGAACGAGAATTTGATAATCTTTTACCTCAATCTGTACACCTGATTAATTGACCAGAGAGGGGTACATACCAGTCTGCCTCCCGCTCACACAACCAGATGAGCGATGTATGATGACGATGGTTATCCGTCGTTGTCTCCCACTAGGTGATTCACTAAGTGCTGGTAGATTGATGAGGTCGTTCTTCTCTTTCAACACAAAGCTCTGGAGTCAGTCACTGTATCGTTATGTGACAGTTCACTAATTCACTGTACCACTGATCACAGTCACCACTCAACAGCACAATCAGGTAGCTCCACGGCGGGTCGTCCCACCCGGTCAGGTCACACACTTACATGCACAAGTGATGCCCTAGCTCCACTTTTGGTTTCTTCGCCAAATCTTCGCACTATCGCTAGCGATATGACTATGCTATGTTGCACCCTGCTAGCTACACACTGCGAGAGGCCAAATACTATGATCTAGCCCCTATACTCCTTCAATGTCCCGAGAAATTGACAAATTTCCGCGGACCTCACTAATCGCGTGTGTCCCCTACCTTCTCGCGCGCGCTGTAGTAGTAGTCCTCTTGGCCCCGTGGTGGCTGGCCCAGCCGTGGTTTCAGGTGCTGCTTGCCTGGTGTCCGAACCCGTAGGTTTTCCTGCGGCTCCGCCTCTTCTAACAGATCGGCCCGGTGTGTCACGTGGTTGATTCGATCGTCTCCTCAAGTCTTTGCGTATGGTCTTTTTGACTCTGGTTTATTATCATCTCTATGGTGATCAGGTGGCTTCTTTGTTGGTGTCCCACCTTTGGGCTTCATCTTGGCGGCAGTATGAGATCTCTTGGCGGTCCTACCTGTTCTTTTTACGTCTTTGTTGTTGTGCTTCACTTTCTGTTCGAGTGGTGTTGTCCTTTCTCTCTTGGTTGTTTCAGGACCGACACCATATGCCTAGCACTGTCGGCTCGTATCGTGTGGCGCTGGCGGAGCCGCTTCAGCTTGCTTTTGGTATTGATGTTACTTCTGCGCCGTTTCACAAGCTGTCTTATGCATTGTTTTACCTCCGGCTTGCTCATACGCCACCTGAGCCATCCTGGTCTTTGGGCAGAGTGCTCTCTTTTCCTTCTTCTCGGTTTGTTGTGGCCCCTTCGGTTCGGGATTATTTCTCCAAGGCTCTTTTTCTGTTGGCATTGGCATCTGGGGGTCGGGTTAGGGAGCTTCATGCTGTCCTGCGGCGCAGGAGTTTCTGCTCCTTTGGTCTTCGTGATGATTTTGGTAGTTTGCAGCCGTCTCCTTTTCTGGCAAAGAATGAGACTGCTGTTTTCTGGAGGGGGTCCCTGGGTTGTTGATGCTTGGTTGGTCAAGCCGGGGGTGCATCATGTTTTGTGTCTGGTTGTAGCTCTTCGCAGTTATTTGCGCACCATGGCTTCTGTGTCTGAGGACGCGCTTAGGATTGATCCAGTTTTCCTTCTTCCTTCGTTTTCCTTCCTGTTCGCGGGTGACGTTCTCCCAGGTCGTCTGCAGAGTTATTAAGGCTTGCCAGCCTGCGGTCTATTCCCGTGCCCATGACGTTCATAAGTTCGCTGCTCTTGCTGCTGTCTTTGGCAACGTGTCCTGGGCTGACCTTCGGGCACAGGGATTTTGGCGGTTGAACAGTGTCCTCGCTGCTCGTTACCTGGTGAACGTCCCTGGGCCTCGTCGGGCCTGTTTCGCTTTGGATGGGCGGCTGCAGCCAGTTGTCTCGACTTCGAGTTGAGGAGTGAACAGCGACCGCCTCCTGGGTAAGTCCCTATGTTTTTTCTTCTGTGGGTAGTTAGCTCCGGGGAGCCGAAGGGGCTTCCCCCAGAAAACCAGCATTGAATGTAATGAAACGCCATTTTCTGGGTGAGACCCGGAAGCTCCCTGGCATCCCTCCCTCCCTCTGGTCGGCGGTTTTTCGCATGTTTTGACATCCAGCCTTTGAACTGATGGGTGGATAGCCAGCATGAGGGGTCTGGGGCTCCCCCTACCCCCTCCTGGGAAGTGGGGAGCCGCAGACAGCGGCGCGGCTGTGTGTGACGTCTTGCTCGTTTGCACATTTCTTTTTAGGGGAATTCTATCCAGTTGTTCTGGTTTTGGTAGCAATATTTTCACTAGAATAAGGGGTTTGTTTTGGGGTGCTTACATTTCTAAGTGCCTGACCCAGTTGATGGCAGACATAGAATGCTTCCAACCATAGGGGGGTTTCTATAGGCCATTGCTTCCCATGCCTCTCTGAGGGGGGCCAGGTTCTGGCTCGTGGTCCCCGGTAGGAAAAAGAACTCTACAACTGATGACACTCACATAGAATGATACCTAAGGTGACAGGGAGATTTCTGACATGAATGAAAAATTTTTTGATGGAAAAATGAGGGCAGTAATCATGGGCAATGTATCTGACTGGAGGAATGTTATTAGTGGAGTACCACAGTGTTCAGTTCGTGCACCAGTAATGTTCGTCTACATAAATGATCTACCAGAAGGAATACAGAATTATATGAACATGTTTGCTGATGATGCTAAGCTACCAGCGAAGATGAGAGACCTAGATGAGTGTCATGCCCTTTAAATTCATCTAAATAAAATAAGTGCTTGGAGTGCCATGTGGCAAATTGAATTTTTTGTGAATAAATGCCATGTTATGGAATGTGGAATCAGATAACTGCACAACTTACAAATTATGTGGAAAGGAATTAAAGAACTCTAACAATGAAAGATATCTAGGGGCGGTTCTGGATAGTAGACTTGTCACCAGAGGAACACACAAATAACATTGTGCGAGGAGCATGTGCGTTGTTTTCCAAATTCAGATTTGTTTTTGATTACATGGATGGTGAAATACTAAAGAAACTGTTCATGAGTTGTGAGCACAAAATTGGAATATGCTAGTTGTATGGTGCCCATATCTCAAAAAGCACATCAATAAACTGAAAAAAATGCAAAGGCATGCTACAAAATGGCTTCCAGAACTGAAAAATAAGAGTTACGAGGAAAAGCTAGAGGCATTAAATATGTCTAAGCTAAAAGAGTGAAGAAATAGAGGTGATATGATTACCACTTACAAAATACTAGCAGGAATCTACCAAATTGACAGATGAATTCCTGAAACCAGTAATTTCAACAACAAGAGGCAACATATTCAAGTTAAGGAAAAGAACATGCCTCCAAAAATATTAGAAAGTTTTCTTTTGCAAACAGAGTGGTGGATGGTTGGAACAAATTAAGTGAGAAGGTGGTGGAGGTCAAAACTGTCAGTAGATTCAAAGTACAGTACTGTATTATATGACAAAGAGTGCTGTGAAGATGGCACACCATGATAAGATAAAAGCATTACTCTTATCCTGTAACTACACTTAGATAATTACACCCTTACACACCTCCCTCAGATCACAAAGAAATCACAATGGTGTGATGTCTCAGTTAGAAAATAATTTTTGGCAATGTGGTGACTTGAACCGGCATTCTGGAGATTCGCAGACGCTCCACCTATCCCACTTGGTGACAATAAAACAAAAGCTGACCAACCCAGGACACTACTGAATTCACTAGGAGATTCTCGAGGCCCTACTGAATTCACTGGGAGGTTCTGGGGGGCCCCCAAACAGGAGCCCAACCAGGATTTTTACAGTTGGCCTGCATTCACTCTGGCCTATGGGTAGTGGTGTTCACACCATTATGTGCCTCCTTCAGACCACAAAGAAATTACATTGGCATGATGTATCAATGAGGAAATTATTTTAAGGCAATGGGGTGACTTGAACCAGTGTTCTGGTGATTCCCCAGACACCTGCTGTTTAACCACTGCACTGTGCAGAGCGCCTTGAGGCGCTGGATCAAGAGTGTGCAGAGCACCATGTGGCGTTTGTAGGTATAGGGAGCGATTCAGAACTCACGCGGGTACACGGGGTCTCACATCTTGTGCCTCAGGACTCCTGTAAACAAATACCATCTTGGAAAAAAAGTCGCCAGCACCCGTTGTAGTTGTGAGAGCCTTAGTACTGAGAGAGCGACAAAAGCTGGTGCATGTAGGAGCCGCGCTCAGCACCACTGAACAGCTAGTGGCCACAGCACCCTTAGTAATGATAAATATAATTGGTAACTGAAATTATTTTGCTTTGATAGTGTGACAATAATCTGAAATTGAGCAGTGGCTATTCTGGCTGGTGTTGTGCCAATCTCACATTAAAAAAAAGTAAAATAAAGTAAATAAGACTGCTTTTCTCCTCTACACTGTGAGAGCTGCGGGTAAAACAAAGAGAATAAACACTTAAAACATTTAATATAACAAAAATGACTTTAATAACATACAAAACAAAGCCCCTTATCTACTTGGCTAAAACACAATTTACAAGAGAAATATACACATGTGAAAGTTACTTTACTGGCAAAGGTGCAATTAATACATTATACAAAAGCTGTATGAATCTACTGTCTCCTGGAGAAGCGAGGGTAGATGTTACTTCTGGGAGCACGAAGTGTATTCTGATGACAGGACGCCGGTGAGCTCGTTATATATGGGCTAGACCAACATAGATGGAGAGAATCTTGTGGGTAACTATTGGCTGGCAGTTAAACGAGCAGTTAGTGTCTGGTCGACCAGCGAGTGGCACCTGGGCTTCTGACCTGACAGCAGGTGTCCAGGTGTGTCTGGTACTAGAGGGTGTAGAGGGTGGAGGGGGTTAGTGTCTGCCTAGACACTGAGGCGTCTGAGCACGTATTGTTGTTGTTGTCGATATTGATTCTTTATGCTGGAGCATGCAGATACGTTGGTGAATAGGCGGTATAGGGAACAGGCAGGATCTACTGCCTAAGCAGGAGATAACCCATAACAATAGTGTTATAGATGAACCTGACTGTGATAAAGACTGTACAAC
This sequence comes from Procambarus clarkii, assembly GCF_040958095.1. NCBI lineage: Eukaryota > Metazoa > Arthropoda > Malacostraca > Decapoda > Cambaridae > Procambarus > Procambarus clarkii. Next base: position 21,086,932 of record NC_091191.1, on the reverse strand, counting down.
ATTCAGATATCAGTGAACCCAATGTTAGTTATGATATTCACAGCACCCAGCCATTGTTTCCTGCATCTACGCTTCATGAAATAACGATATGTTCCATCACCAATGTTTATTTTGCTATGGAAATTGATTCATATTTGGGATTTTGTGACAGGAATGTGATAATAACAGCAGTTTTGTAGCTAGTCATAGCGAGATGAGTAGAATATTGATGGCATTGTTTTGCATCTTGTGATTGCTGGCGTCATCTGCTTGTGGCTCCAGGCTGTGTTTTGATTTCATCACCATACCCACAAGAACTCCTTATTAGTATGTTATGGTTCATATAAATGTTGATAGTAATATATAACCTGCATATATAGCATAATAACAACAGGAAGACTGGTTGATCTAGGAATTTGTGTCACCATATATGAGCTCCATATTTTTGAGAAGAGCGAAGTTATACACATTTAACTATATACATTAAATATATTACACCCTATTGAATAATATTACTTCAAAAAGCTAGATATATAAACCATTCACAGACACTGAAATAATTATGTAAAAATGTATTTGGGCCAGCCCCTGCCACATTTGGCTCTCAGCCACTAGGCTGACCTTGGATTCTTGTTTTGTGTATATAAACTCACAACACACGATCTTTGTGGTTCATTATGGTGCACAAACATGTAGATAGGTATGTACAATGTGTGTGTGTGTATATAGTGTAATAACAGCAAAAACACTTGTTTGATTGATCATAGAATAGAATATTATATACATGTCACATATACAGTGCTTCCTCAGACTAACGAACCCCGCTCTATCGAATTCCCGGAAGAGCCGAACAAATTGAATTCGGTACCAAATGTTCAGTGGAACATACAAATGTTCGATTAAGTGAGGAATGTTCGTCCAAGCGGTCACTGAGGCCGAGCGTCGGAGCTGGCTGTCATCAACTATGATTCGCCAGAGTGTAAACAGTTATGTAGTGTTTTATTATCCTTACCCATTGTTTCTAGGGAGAAATGGTGATAAAAATGGTGATAAAATGGTGTCAGGGGGCATTAGTGAAAGAGTTGTTGCTAGGAGGCAAGAGGCAACACGTGACTGGCGCCTCCATGCTCCCCCGCCCCCACCCTCCTTCCTCCACCTGACCACAGAGACCACTCACTCTCCTCTCGTCGTCAGATGCCAAGAGTCAATTTAATGATAATTATCGCATTATCTACACTGAAAATAGCCTTTTTATTAGAAAAATGTCATATTGGAGCAACAATAATGGTGAAAATTGTAATATATACAGTACATATTTTAAACAGTTTGAACACATTTCCTTTTCACAGAATTTTTAATACAATTGGGGTGTAGATAACAGCTGGCATTGTGTGGCCGGCTGGTCGCTCCCTGAGCCATTGGGTGGGTGGGTAGGAGGGGGGGTTTGTTTCCTGGATCCCTCCCTCTAACAGCCTACGTACTGTACTAATATCTATTTAGAATAAATTTTGAGTAGACCAATAAAACAAGCACAGGTCGTGTGAACGTTAGGCCTTGGTGAGGTGGCTAGCATCATTTGTGGTGGTTTCAGGGGAGGCAGGTGGTGTCAGGGGAGGCAAGCGGTGTCAGGGGAGGCAGGCGGTGTCAGGGGAGGCAGGTGGTATCAGAGGAGGCAGGCGGTGTCATGGGAGGCAGGTGGGGTCAGGGGAGGCAGGTGGTGTCAGGGGAGGCAGGCGGTGTCAGGGGAGGCAGGCGGTGTCAGGGGAGGCAGGCGGTGTCATGGGAGGCAGGTGGGGTCAGGGGAGGCAGGTGGTGTCAGGGGAGGCAGGCGGGGTCAGGGGAGGCAGGCGGTGTCAGGGGAGGCAGGCGGTGTCAGGGGAGGCAGGCGGTGTCATGGGAGGCAGGTGGGGTCAGGGGAGGCAGGTGGTGTCAGGGGAGGCAGGCGGGGTCATGGGAGGCAGGTGGGGTCAGGGGAGGCAGGTGGTGTCAGGGGAGGCAGGCGGGGTCAGGGGAGGCAGGCGGGGTCAGGGGAGGCAGGCGGTGTCAGGGGAGGCAGGTGGGGTCAGGGGAGGCAGGTGGTGTCAGGGGAGGCAGGTGGGGTCAGGGGAGGCAGGCGGTGACAGGGGAGGCAGGCGGTGACAGGGGAGGCAGGCGGTGTCAGGGGAGGCAGGTGGGGTCAGGGGAGGCAGGTGGTGTCATGGAAGGCAGGTGGGGTCAGGGGAGGCAGGTGGTGTCAGGGGAGGCAGGTGGGGTCAGGGGAGGCAGGTGGTATCAGGGGAGGCAGGTGGGGTCAGGGGAGGCAGGTGGGGTCAGGGGAGGCAGGTGGTATCAGGGGAGGCAGGTGGGGTCAGGGGAGGCAGGTGGGGTCAGGGGAGGCAGGTGGGGTCAGGGGAGGCAGGTGGTGTCAGGGGAGGCAGGTGGGGTCAAGGGAGGCAGGGAGGCAGGCGGTGTCAGGGGAGGCAGGTGGTGGAAAGAGGCAGGTGGGGTCAGTGATGGAAGGTGTTGTCAGGGGAGGTGGAAGTGGAGAGAGAAGGGTGGTGACCACGCATGGCTGCCAAACCTCTCATTCATACTCTATTATAAATCTCAATCTTAGCTGTAAAATATTTATGCCAAAATATGTTAATTTTCGTGTATTAATACACATTATTAATCATTTACATGTTTTATTGTTTCCTGTAGGAAACAATAGCTGACTTGGCATTGTGGTGTGTATGGCCGGGTTCCTGGGGGGTGGGGGGGAGGAGGGATCCTGGAGGTGTGAGAGGAGACCTGTCAACCCATCATTTTTTTTTGTCGGGCGAGTTGAGACTCTTCCAAGCCTGCTGCTTCAATACACCCCGTGGATGGTGTGATGTGGTGTGGTTTGGGTGGTGTGGTGTGGTTTGGTGTGGGTGATGTGGTTGGGTGTGGGGGGATGATGTGGGTGGTGTGGGTGATGTGGTTGGGTGTGGGGGGATGATGTGGGGTGTGTGGGTGGTGTGGGGTGTGTGGGGGATGATGTGGGATGTGTGGGGGATGGTGTGGGGTGTGTGGGGTGTGTGGGGGATGGTGTGGGTGGTGTGGGGGATGGTGTGGGTGGTGTGGGGGATGATGTGGGTGGTGTGGGGTGTGTGGGGGATGATGTGGGTGGTGGTGTGGGGTGTGTGGGTGGTGGTGTGGGGTGTGTGGGTGGTGGTGTGGGGAGTGTGGGTGGTGGGGGCGAATGGTGTTAGTGGTGTGGGGGATGGTGTGGGTGGTGTGGGGGATGATGTGAGTGGTGTTGGGGAATGGTGTGGGTGGTGTGGGGGATGGTATGGGTGGTGTGGGGGATGGTATGGGTGGTGTGGGGGATGGTATGGGTGGTGTGGAGGATGGTGTGGGTGGTGGTGTGGGGAGTGTGGGTGGTGGGGGCGAATGGTGTTAGTGGTGTTGGGGATGGTGTGGGGGTGTGGGTGGTGTGGGGATGGTGTGGGTGGTGTGGGGATGGTGTGGGTGGTGTGGAGGATGGTGTGGGTGGTGTGGAGGATGGTGTGGGTGGTGTGGAGGATGGTGTGGGGGTGTGGGGGATGGTGTGGGTGGTGTGGGGGATGGTATGGGTGGTGTGGGGGATGGTATGGGTGGTGTGGGGATGGTATGGGTGGTGTGGAGGATAGTGTGGGTGGTGTGGAGGATGGTGTGGGTGGTGTGGGGGATGGTATGGGTGGTGTGGGGGATGGTATGGGTGGTGTGGAGGATGGTGTGGGTGGTGGTGTGGGGAGTGTGGGTGGTGGGGGCGAATGGTGTTAGTGGTGTTGGGGATGGTGTGGGGGTGTGGGTGGTGTGGGGATGGTGTGGGTGGTGTGGGGATGGTGTGGGTGGTGTGGAGGATGGTGTGGGTGGTGTGGAGGATGGTGTGGGTGGTGTGGAGGATGGTGTGGGGGTGTGGGGGATGGTGTGGGTGGTGTGGGGGATGGTATGGGTGGTGTGGGGGATGGTATGGGTGGTGTGGGGATGGTATGGGTGGTGTGGAGGATAGTGTGGGTGGTGTGGAGGATGGTGTGGGTGGTGTGGAGGATGGTGTGGGTGGTGTGGGGGATGGTGTGGGTGGTGTGGGGGATGGTGTGAGTGGGGTGGGGGATGGTGATTCTCGCATCTCAGATTATTATTGACACCAAAAGAGCATGAAAGATATTATAATGAAGCACCACACGACAAAGAAACAAACTAATGTGTCCTGGCATATGTTTAAAAAAAAAAAAATAAGAAGGTTGTTGGGGCCGGACGGATGGAACGAATTCCGCACTGGAACGAATCGGCTTCGCCCCATATAGTTCGTTCAAGTGAGGACACTGTATGAGCCACATAATTTTGAGCATAGCGATGTTTCACATACTGAACTATATAAATTCCACAAATTACACACTTATGAATAATATTACAGCAAAAAAACAGCATTGAATGTAATGAAATGCTAGTTTCTGGGCGAGTCCCAGAGGCTCCCCGGAGATAACCAGGGTGATATAATTGTATTAGACCCTGGCATCAGTCTAAGCAAATGGAGTTCTAGGCCTACCGCGGACCACGAGCCAGAACCTGGCTCCCTCAGAGAGGTAGAGAGACAACACATGATGCACCCCTGGCTGAACCAACCAAGCATCGACAACCCAAGGACCCCTCTTGAAAGCAGCAGTCTCATTTTCCGCCAGAATGGAGGAGACGGCTTCAAACGAACAAACCTACCACCAGAACCGAAAAAGCAGAAACCCCTGCGCTAGAGGAGAGCCATGTGGAGTGCCACATGGCACTCCAAGCACTTATTTTATTTTGATGAATTTAAAGGGCATGACACTCATCTAGGTCTCTCATCTTCGCTGGTAGCTTAGCATCATCAGCAAACATGTTCATATAATTCTGTATTCTTTCTGGTAGATCATTTATGTAGATGAACATTACTGGTGCATGAACTGAACACTGTGGTACTCCACTAATAACACTCCTCCAGTCAGATACATTGCCCATGATTACTGCCCTCATTTTTCCATCAGAAAATTTTTCATTCATGTCAGAAATCTCCCTGTCACCTTAGGTATCATTCTACGTGAGTGTCATCAGTTGTAGAGTTCTTTTTCCTACCGGGGACCACGAGCCAGAACCTGGCCCCCCTCAGAGAGGCATGGGAAGCAATGGCCTATAGAAACCCCCCTATGGTTGGAAGCATTCTATGTCTGCCATCAACTGGGTCAGGCACTGAGAAATGTAAGCACCCCAAAACAAACCCCTTATTCTAGTGAAAATATTGCTACCAAAACCAGAACAACTGGATAGAATTCCCCTAAAAAGAAATGTGCAAACGAGCAAGACGTCACACACAGCCGCGCCGCTGTCTGCGGCTCCCCACTTCCCAGGAGGGGGTAGGGGGAGCCCCAGACCCCTCATGCTGGCTATCCACCCTTCAGTTCAAAGGCTGGATGTCAAAACATGCGAAAAACCGCCGACCAGAGGGAGGGAGGGATGCCAGGGAGCTTCCGGGTCTCACCCAGAAAATGGCGTTTCATTACATTCAATGCTGGTTTACTGGGGGAAGCCCCTTCGGCTCCCCGGAGCTAACTACCCACAGAAGAAAAAACATAGGGACTTACCCAGGAGGCGGTCGCTGTTCACTCCTCAACTCGAAGTCGAGACAACTGGCTGCAGCCGCCCATCCAAAGCGAAACAGGCCCGACGAGGCCCAGGGACGTTCACCAGGTAACGAGCAGCGAGGACACTGTTCAACCTCCAAAATCCCCGTGCCCGAAGGTCAGCCCAGGACACGTTGCCAAAGACAGCAGCAAGAGCAGCGAACTTATGAACGTCATGGGCACGGGAATAGACCGCAGGCTGGCAAGCCTTAATAACTCTGCAGACGACCTGGGAGAACGTCACCCGCGAACAGGAAGGAAAACGAAGGAAGAAGGAAAACTGGATCAATCCTAAGCGCGTCCTCAGACACAGAAGCCATGGTGCGCAAATAACTGCAAAGAGCTACAACCAGACACAAAACATGATGCACCCCCGGCTTGACCAACCAAGCATCAACAACCCAGGGACCCCCTCCAGAAAACAGCAGTCTCATTCTTTGCCAGAAAAGGAGACGGCTGCAAACGAACAAAATCATCACGAAGACCAAAGGAGCAGAAACTCCTGCGCCGGAGGACAGCATGAAGCTCCCTAACCCGACCCCCAGATGCCAATGCCAACAGAAAAAGAGCCTTGGAGAAATAATCCCGAACCGAAGGGGCCACAACAAACTGAGAAGAAGGAAAAGAGAGCACTCTGCCCAAAGACCAGGATGGCTCAGGTGGCGTATGAGCAAGCCGGAGGTAAAACAATGCATAAGACAGCTTGTGAAACGGCGCAGAAGTAACATCAATACCAAAAGCAAGCTGAAGCGGCTCCGCCAGCGCCACACGATACGAGCCGACAGTGATAGGCATAAGGTGTCGGTCCTGAAACAACCAAGAGAGAAAGGACAACACCACCCGAACAGAAAGTGAAGCACAACAACAAAGACGTAAAAAGAACCGGTAGGACCGCCAGGAGATCTCATACTGCCGCCAAGATGAAGCCCGAAGGTGGGACACCAACAAAGAAGCCACCTGATCACCATAGAGATGATCATAAACCAGAGTCAAAAAGACCATACGCAAAGACTTGAGGAGACGATCGAATCAACCACGTGACACACCGGGCCGATCTGTTAGAAGAGGCGGAGCCGCAGGAAAATCTACGGGTTCGGACACCAGGCAAGCAGCACCTGAAACCATGGCTGGGCCAGCCACCACAGGGCCAAGAGGCCTACTCTCCCCTGGTAGGTCTCCATGAGAGTCAGGACCTGGAGCAACAGCTGAACGGGGGAAAGAGGTAAGGAACCCCCCACCTCAACCAGTCCTGCCGAAACGTATCGACCCCAACGGCCTTGCAATCAGGGAAGGGCGCCACATACTGGGGAAGGAACTGCAACCACGCTGACATGAAGAGGTAGGCCTCGGGGCGCCCGAACACCTGGCAGAGCCAATGGAAGGAGTTGGCATCGACCGTCCATTCTGTGGAGAGGGGAACGAAATAAGACAAGCCATCGGCCAAGAGGTTGGACACTCCCCACACATGAACAGCCAGGAGAACCAAACCCCGAGAAATCAGCAGATGAGTCACCCGAAGCGACCAGCGCCAAAGAACCAAGGACCGCATCGAACCCCCGCGGTTCAGGCAATGAACCAGCAGGGAGCAGTCCGAATGGACCCAGATCATGGATCCCCAGGCAACCCGAACCCTCCGAAGCGCAAACCACACCACCGCGAACTCCCGCACCGTGCTGTGGGCTCGACGGAAGGTTGGACCCCAACGCCCCTGGCCGGCCTGGTGAGCACTGGTCACAAAGCCCCAGCCGAGAGACGAAGCGTCCATGAACACATCGAGCAAGGGTTCGGGTAGGCGTCAAGGCACTAAACCCTGAAAAACCCGAAGAGGAAGCCAGTGATCCAGCAGCCAACACAAGGCCCCCGGGGGTCGAACCTGACGATCGCGAGAGAGGCGGAAGGGACGTCCTTGAAGGAACCAGAACAGCCGACGAAGCCAAACCCGACCCGGCAGGTCATCGCGAAGTTCAGGCTCCCGCAAAAACCCTCGAGCAACCGCCGAGTGACCCAGGAGCCTGCCAGAAACAGGCGCAAGCGGGACCGCAGTCGGAGCAGAGACTCTGGAGGAAGAGACAAGGAAGTGGTCCAAGAGTCCAACACATGACCCAGCCACGACCGAACCTGGGGAGAACCAAATGGGACTTCCTCCAGTTCACTAAGAACCCGAACCTGGCGAGTTGGGAAAGCACCAAATCCCTGGCTAGCAGACAACTGGACAGGCTGGGAGCCCAAACCAGCCCATTGAGGTAGGCCAACACCCGAACACCTAACAGACACAGATGGACCACGTCGACCTACTTAAGGCGTGTGAACACATGAGGTTCCAGATTCGATCCGAAAAGGAGACAATGAAAGCAGTAACCTTGACGCCCTACATCAAAACCAAGCCAGTCCCTGAACCCAAGATGAATCAGGACGTGCCAATAAGAGTCCCGAAGGTCCAGGGACACCATCCAAGAACCCGGCTCCAGTAGGAGCCGAACTTGAGACAGCGCAGTCATCCAAAAGGAGGGGCAATGAACCCAGGGCTCAGATGAGACAAGTCCAGAATGAACCTCAGGCCCGCACAGTCCCGTTTTGGCACTGGAAACTGACAGGAAACCCATCTGAGGGACGACGTCGTTTCGACGACGCCCAAGCGAACCCACTCCAAGACGACGCGACGGAGCGCAGGAGAAGAAGCCTGCCCTGCCAGCCCCAAATCCCCCGAAGAGGAAGGGGCCACCCAACGCCACCGCAGGCTGAAGGAAACGACCCGAAACACCCACAAATCGTAGAACCAGGCGTGAGCGAGCAGCGCAAGCCTCCCCCCCCCATCGCCCCGTCAATGGGGCGAACGGCGAAAGGGCTGGCACCCCTTATGAGATCCAGAACCTCGCACAGAGCGAGCTCCGCGCCGACCAGACGAAGGCGGGTCCGAAGGCAGAGTCAAACCCGAAACTGGCACCAGTGCCCTACCACGACGAATGGAACCCCGAGCCCTGGCATTACCTCCCTGGGAAGGCTCCGGACCCACGGAAAACGAACAAGTCAGACAAAGGACAGCAACTGGCCGAAGCAGCCTGAATATACTGTGCCACGGCCAAAGGAGCAAAAAGCAAGGACAAAAAGGCAAAGACATCCTAAGAGCCAGGGCCCAAGCCGATTCCAAGGAAGCGGCAAGCACCGCCTACCGACAAGCGAGCCGGGAAGCATAGAACAGGGAAACCGCATCCCGCAAGATCGGTGCAAACAGCTTCAACAAGGCAGACGACACGCGCGCCGCCGAGCCCAAGGCACCGGACCCCGGAATGACCCCGAGCGCCCCCACATCCTCCTCAAGCTACATACATTGACGGATTTCAAGCCAGTCCAAAGACATCTCCAGGAGGCAAAAGAAGCACAAAGCCGAAACCAAGAGGCCCTGGGCACGCATGTCCTCGGCCACCTGCACAGCCGACAGGGAGGGAACCTGCACATGGAGCTGCAAAACGCCAACATACCGGGAAAGGGCAGGAGCAAACAAGCACTCATTGAGGTGCTCAAGGTCGCCCCCACCAGGAAAACCTGAACCACCTTTGAGACCTCGCGCCACTCAAGCATGCGGGAACGACAAATAATGCCAAGCCTCCAAAGAAAAAATAGGACAGTCCGCCAGCCAGGATGATTCCGGAACCTCATAACCGACCCAGAAAGAGAACGAATTACCAAACCTGAAAGACGACGGATCCATCACCAAGGTGCAATCCGGGTCACAAAGAAGGTAAGATGCCAGGGCTGCCCGCACCGCAGACAGTTGCATGCAGGAAGCCGAAAACCTCCGTAATGGCGGAACCGACACACCCGAGGGAACACGGAACCGAACCCAGGTAGGGGCAGATGCCAAAACCAACTCGTACGCAGTGGAGGGGGAAAAGAGAACCCCGCTCCTTGTAACAATAAGCCCTGCTCCGAGGGTAGAAAAACCCAGGTGGGGTCCAGTGGGGCCCAAGGCCCACAAGTCAGCCCCTCCCCAGCCCCAAGAGTTCCCCTCCTCGGGACTTGGGGCCGAGTCATTCCCCAGAGCACCGGCCCCTAAAGAAAAAGCCAGCGCAGCCGAGTAAGCAGAACAGAAGGGGACCCACTGGTCAGACCCAGAGGCTTCGGCAGGGAGAACAGACTCGAACGCCTCCGTCACCACACCGGAAGGGGCCTCCCCCTGAGACCGCCCGAGATTCAAGACTATCTAAACCCTGCCCCGACTCCGAAACCCTCAGACGCTTCGGGGCCAAAAGCAGGGGGGGTAGGGACCAGGACGCACCACAGCAGGGAAAGGACGAGGGGGTGTGGACTGAACCAAAGTCGAAGCAACCCACTCCCCCAAGTCAAGAGTCCCTATAAGCAAAACATGGCAGCCTCGGGGCATCCGGGTGACCAACCAACTTAGCGTGTTGCAACAACATAAAACGAGCATGCAACGCCTGTGCCGCTTGTATACGTAGAACATCATCTTGAGATTGGGTAAACTGAGTCACTAGCAAGCAACAGAACCCGAATGACTCCGGGTCGAAGATGTCACCGATCCAACAAGCAGCGTGACGGAGGCAAAAACCGTGAGGGTCACCCTGAGTCAAGGGGACCGAGCAACCCTCGAACTTGCATGAAACGAGGGGGGGACTCCGGGGACACACCCATCGGACCTACGCTTTCCCTAGGGGTTTCCCAGGGTTCTGAGAGCTCAACGGAAACTCACACCCAGGTAATCCCAGGCAGGGTACTGCTAACCGGCGCCCAAAACTACCAAACAACTGACTAAAGCTGAACCCCAGGAACATGTACACTCTCGGGGACCTAGCAGGGGGCACCACCAGAATACAACCGTGCACAGGTCAGGCACAAAAAAAGAGGGGAAACAAGGCAGACCCCCTCCCCCCTACAAGGCGAAAACAAAAAGAAAAACAAAACCCCGCAAGAGAACAACGTACCCCAAGGAACAGAGCCGGCCACTGTAAGTGGTGAAAACAAGCTGCGCAGTACTCAGCGCCCAACCAGTGCAAACTGCCTCTTACCCTAAGGTAAACCAGGAAGATAAAACCCCTTAGCACCCAAAGGGCAGCTGAAAACCGTGCAGTAATACAGCCTAGCAGAGGCAGACCCCAAGGAACTTGTGGAAGGTAACCCCAAACCCCAAGGGCAGTACTTACAGGGCACCTAGGGACGATAACCCTAGGCGCATGCAGCCCAAGAACTAAAGAACAACTGGCTCTCACACCCCCAGAAGACAGCCACCACACTCAAAGCACAGTGCTGGAAACGCTGGAGCCAAGCACACGACCTCTGCCTCTAGCATCAGCTTGACAACTGAAGCGTAAATAGCCGGCACAAGGGGTCTGGGGCTCCCCCTTCCCCCTCCCAGGGAGGGGAGAGCTGAGCAGACAGAGGCGCGGCGGCATGTGACATCATGCTCGTTTGCTTGTTTCTTTTATGGGAGGTCTATTCAGTTGTTCAGCTTTTGGTAACAATATTTTCACCAGAATAGGGATATGTTTTGGGATGCTTACCTTTCTGGGTGCCTGACCCGGTAGATGGCAGACATAGAATGCTTCCAACCACACGTGGGTTTCTATAGGCCATTGCTCCCCATGCCTATCTGAGGGGGGCCAGGTTCTGGCTCGTGATCCCCGGTAGGCCCACAGAACTCCATACACATGACTGATGCCAAAGTTTGACATTAGCATATCAGCCTAGTGAGCTCCAGGGAGCCGAAGGGACTCCCCCCAGAAAAAAACAGTGTTGAATGAAATGAAACGCCATTTTCTGGGTGAGCCCCTAGGGCTCCCTGGAGCTTATCGGGCTAATGTATGTTATATTAGACCAGGACATTAGCTAAGGAGTTATCTTGAGTTATCTAGTTCAGTCCTACCAGGGACCAGCACCAGAACCTGGCCCCTTCAGAGAGGTTTCAGGGAGCAATGGCCCTGGAAAACCTCCTTGTGGTTGGGGTTTTCCTTTTCTGCCATCGACCAGGGTTAGGCACCCAGAAAGGTAGGCATAACAAAACAAACCCCACATGGTAAAAAAACTAAAACAAAAAAACAAACAAAGAGGTAGAAACTCCCTACAATCCCAAGGAAACGAGCTAACATCACACTTTACTGCTGCGCCGATCGTCCGCGCAGCCCTCCCCGCCCCGAGAGGGGGAGGGGGGAGCCCCGGACCTCACCGCACCAGCTGTCTAGCATCAGTTTGGAAGCTAAACTTCAACCAACGCGAAAAAACCACCGACTGGTGGGAGGGAGGGTTGCCAGGGAGCCTCCGGGGCTCACCCAGAAAATGGCGTTTCATTACATTCAACGGTGGTTCTCTGTGGGGAGTCCCTACGACTCCCTGGAGCTTCATAGCCAAAGAGAAAGAAAAGAAAGGGCTGACCCGGGAGGCGGCTGCCACAAACTCTGCAACACGAAGCCAAGACAACAGGCTGCAACCTGTGACCCAAGGCAACAAGAACGCACAGGAGAAGACACGTACATAAAGAATGGGCGGCCAAGAACCTATGTGACCCTCAAATCCTTGCGCCCGAAATGAGCCCTAGACGTCACCAACACAGCAGCAAAAGCTGCAAACGTCTGAACAGCATGGGCGCAAGGACAGATGGCTGGCTGGAAGACTTAAAAACTCTGTGGACGACCTGGGAGACCCGAGCCCTGAAACAGGGAATTAGGGGAACCGGATCAACCCAAAGCGCATCCCCAGACACGGTACGCAGACATCCCCAGACACGGTACGCAGGTAACGGCAAAAAAGCACAACCGGACAACACATGACGCACCCCTGGCTGAACCAATCGAGCATCAATAACCCAAGGACCCCTCTGGAAAGCAGCCATCTCGACCGTCGCCAGAAGAACGGAGAAATGCTGCAGAAGAAGGAGGCACAAAACTGCATCAAAAGGCCCACCTCGACAACAAAACCCCAAAATCCCAGCACAACCACAACACATGCCAAGACCCAAAAAGATCAGTCTGCAAGCCAGGAAACTCCAGAACCCCAGAAGGCAGAACCGGGTCACACACGAGGAAACAAAGCCCCCTGAACCGACAAAGGAGGCCCAAGAGGAAGAAACCTCCGGAAAGAAACCAAAGAACCCAAAGGAACCCGGTATCAAACCAGGGGGAGCCCAAACCACCACATTTGCCGGCGGAGATACACCACAGAAAAGCAAAGCACAGCCCCCAGACAGAACCCCCAGAGAAACAGTCAAAACAGACCAAAAACCGAGAGACAAGGTGTGGGAGCAAGCATAACAGACAGGGACACTGAACCCAAACCCTAGGGCCCAGACCCAAAACAGACAAAACGGAAAACCCAGTGTAAAATCAACACTCAAACGTTCCCAGAGGAACAGAAAACGGGCAGAAAACACCAGAAAAGCAAAGAAACGACAACAGGAGAATAAAACCTCTGAAAAAGGTGAAAAAACTCACCCAAGACACTCGCTTGCACACCCAGGCGCATGTAAACAAACCGCAACGCTGCTCTAGTGGCCACGCCGGGAAACCGGCAGAAGAAAATGGCCACCAGAACAGAGGGCTGTGACCGACGCAAAAGATACGAAAACACGCCAGCAAAAGTGGGAAGCAAGCAGACTGGATGGGCGAAAAATTCCGCCCAGGCAAGGGGCAAACCACCCCAGAACTGCTAGCAGGCATCCCCCACAGCCCTGGGAACCCGCAACAGAGGCCCCGGGGCAGAGCCGTCCTCCAAGCCCTCCGCCCTTAAAGAAAAGGAAGAGTCCATGGGAAAGGCAGCAAGAAAGGGCCGCTGGTAAGACCCAGAGGCTTTGGCAGGTGGAACAGGTTCGAAAACCTCCGTCCCCAACCCGAACGGGGCAGCCCCCGAAACCGACCGAGTCTCGGCCCCAACTAAACCCCGCCCCGACCCCGAAACCTGCAGACGGTCCGGAGCTGGGAACAGGGAGGGAAAGGGGCGAACAGCACCTAACCAAAACGGGGCGGCCCCGGGGCATCCGAGTGGGAAACCAACCTAGCGTGTTGCAGCAACCTAACCTAGCTTGCAACACAGATGCTGCCTGTACTCTGAACAGTAATAACATCAGGAGAGTACTGTACTGGAAAACAAGCAGAGAATATCTCTCGCAAGACTCTGGGTCAAGGTGTCAGTGGCCTAACAGGCAACCTGACGGAGGTAAAAGTGACGACTGTCCCCCGGAGACAAGGGCACAGCAACCAACGATCCCGTACAAGACGGGTTGGAACCTGGAAGACACATTCAATGGTCCACCGAGCCCCGACAGGGGTTTCCAGGGCCCGTAGGGCTAACAACTACGGCAAGCCCGGGCAAGGTGTTGCTAACCGGTTAAGAAACCCAAAAATAACAAGAGGGTAGAGGACAACACTGAAAACCCCTGCGACGTGTACAATCACGGGGGCCTAGCAGAGGGCACCAAACACTACCAGTGGAACTATAGCCACACTGGGCAGACCCCCACCAGGCAAATGAAAATAAAAACAAAAGAAAAACCCCGCAAAAGTACACCGTCTCCAGAGGCAACAGGAACCAGTCACCACTTAGGTGGCAAGTCGCGCAACACCTTGACACCCTACCCAGCACAATACCAGTCCCTACTCAGGGTCAAACACGGGCCCCAAGGGTGAGGCAAATGCCGAGCAGCAAGAACCTCTACGGGAATGGTTCCCAAATGCCCCAGGGAAGATAACCCTGTCACGCAGGGGCAGTACTCACAGGGCATTTAGGGAAGGAAGCCCCTAAGCGCATGCAGCCCTGGTACTGATGAGGAACACCTGGCCACCGCACAACACAACACAACACACGGCAGTGAACGCCACACAAGGCAAACACCCCCTAGGAAACTAAGGCCAGAGAAGCGTCTATCCTGGTTGACATTAGCTTACGAACTGATGCTAGGCAGCCGGCACGGTGAGGTCCGGGGCTCCCCCCTTCCCCCTCTCGGGGAGGGGAGGGCTGCGCGGACGATCGGCAAGGCAGTAAAGTGTGATGTTTGCTTGTTTCCTTGGGATTGTAGGGAGTTTCTACCTCTCTGTTCGGTTTATTGTTTTAGTTTTTTACTGTGTGGGGTTTGTTTTGTTATGCCTACCTTTCTGGGTGCCCAACCCCGGTCGATGGCAGACAAGGAAAACCCCAACCACAAGGGGGTTTTCCAGGGCCACTGCTCCCTGAAACCTCTCTGAAGGGGCCAGGTTCTGGCGCTGGTCCCTGGTAGGTCTGAACTCCTTAGCTAATGTCCCGGTTTAATATAACATACATTAGCCGATAAGCTCCAGGGAGCCATAGGGGCTCCCCACAGAAAATAAATAAATAAAAAATAAAAAATAAGTACAGTAGTTAGTAACAGCCGACTGATTGACAGTTGAGAGGCAGGCGAAAGAGCAGAGCTCAACCCCCGCAAGTACAACTAGGTGAATACAATTAGGTGAATACTTTACATTTAAAGTTTATCATCTTTGCCACCACCGGGAAAGCTCCCAGAAAGAGAGGTAAATCAAAACAGACTACTACATGATTTAAAAATGAGACCTAAGTTCTAATATTGCTAAAAAAAACTCCCCACAAAGAAAACAAACAACTAAAACTTCATCCAACCAACCCCTCAGTAATTGGCTCCACCTCCACCCTCATTGGGGGATGAGGAGGGAGCTGGCCTGGGTCAGCCGAGCCAACACCATTTAGTTCTTCAATGATGTAGAGTGCTGAAATGTCGCTGTCGCTCTAGCTTCAATCTTCCGTCGCGAGTGGTTTTTGCCTTTTAGGCTGTTCCTCCATTTGAGTGTGCATAAGCCAGGAGTTTAGTGAACTGAAGCTGCATGTGCTCAGAGATATCTTCCCTGTGCGCTCTTTAACCACTTAATTGTGCCAACTGAGTATTCTCGGTCGGCAGGAAACTGCGCCAACCGAGAAAACTCTTTTTGACTTTGCGGTACCAATTCTAAATGTGTACAAGGTTGGCTGTATACGAAATGGACTCTTAGGACCTCCAGAGGCAGCCATCTTGGAAAAAATTCCCAGAATGCCCTAGGGCTGCTGGCTGGGTTAGTATTGAATGAGCAACCATGGGTGGCACACGCGCCTCTGGCTCTCAAATACCTGTCCGGCGCGGTGTTAAAAGATAAAGCTCTGTTGGTGAAATTCAAACCTTATTGTTTGAAGAACATAAGGGTCATAATATTGGTCAAGCTAGGCGCAATAAGGACCTAACACAAAGGTCGGATGCCAGTGATACAGCACCTATGAGGATGATACAGCGGGCATATCCAGTTGTAGCTCTGAGCGTCACCCTTGCAATCCTATGCCATCTACAATTTATTTAGATGATACATACTGTAGATGAATCGTTTTCCGAGTTCACCGGTTGGCCGAGCGGACAGCACGCTGGACTTGTAATCCTGTGGTCCTGGGTTCGATCCCAGGCGCCGGCGAGAAACAATGGGCAGAGTTTCTTTCACCCTATGCCCCTGTTACCTAGCAGTAAAATAGGTACCTGGGTGTTAGTCAGCTGTCACGGGCTGCTTCCTGGGGGTGGAGGCCTGGTCGAGGACCAGGCCGCGGGGACACTAAAGCCCCGAAATCATCTCAAGATAACCTCAAGTGTTAGTGGCTTCCATGGTGGTGTTTTCCATAGATATTTTCAAGAATACCTGAATCTCTTCCCAACTGATGGACACTCTTGAGGCTAGCTGAATCTCTTTCTGACTGACGGACACTCTTGAGGTAAGCTGAATCTCTTCCTGTGTGGGACCATACAGAGCGATCTTTTCAAGAATTACCTTACAAATTGATCTTTTCCTTTAATCTTTTCAATACTACCTTATGCTTTACAAGCTTGGCTACATACAACCTACAAGTACTAAAGCCAAGGGTGTACGTGAGTGCATTATTTGCAAGCACACAGAATGAAGAAACAGGAAGCAAAAATTTATCTGTACCTGGTGCACTGGGAGTGAAGTCGCGCTGTGTACTATGGGCTACTTTGTTGATTATTACTCACTTCCGAAGTACTGAGTGTGTAATACAGTGTGTTACTGTGTAAAGAGTGTAATTACCTAAGTGTAATTACCTAAGTGTAGCTACAAGATGAGAGCTACGCTTGAGGTGTCCCGTCTTCCCAGCACTCTTTGTCATATAACACTTTGAAACTACTGACGGTCTTGGCCTCCACCACCTTCTCACCTAATTTGTTCCAACCGTCTACCACTCTGCTTGCGAAAGTGTGTGAAACTGTACATATTGTAATTTTAGTGAAATTTTAACAGGTAATATTGTGACAATAAACATTTATTGTGGACACATTACTGACACATGTATCACAGTTCCATGGAACATTATGAATGTTCTACTGTATACATAGTGTAAAGGACACAAATATGCATCATATACGATAAAAAAAAAAATAAAATAAAACCGCATTGGAAATACATAAAACAAATAATTGAAAATATATTTGTGGCAACACCCTAAGTTTGAATGGCCTGCGCGACTGTGTCTGGGCGATTCATGCACGGGCGACCAGGCCCTGATGACGTCACAGTGCACCTTGTCCACATCCCCACAGCCAAAGTAAGTGGAATTTGGTATTTATTTTTACATAAACATGTTCAGGGAAGGGAATTTATCATTTTACGAAGAAAAAATAATTTTTTGGGAACACTTTATTTCATGCACACCGGGGGAATTTCACAATAAACTCTGCGCAGCACAGTGGTTAAGTGGCGAGGTCACGTTTGTCTTCCCTGGGGTGTTCAGGAAACACTCCCATCAGTGGTCCAGCCCCATTCTCCCTGCCAGTAGAGAGGGGGCTGGAGCTACAGGTCCAGCACCAACCCCCTGCCAATAGAGGGGGGGGGGGCTAGAGCTACAGGTCCAGAACCAACCCCCTGCCTACCTTGAGGTTACCTTGAGGTGCTTCCGGGACTCAGCGTCCCTGCGGCCCGGTCGTCGACCAGGCCTCCTGGTTGCTGGACTGATCAACCAGGCTGTTAGACACGGCAGCTCGCAGCCTGACGTATGAGTCACAGCCTGGTTGATCAGGTATCCTTTGGAGGTGCTTATCCAGTTCTCTCTTGAACACTGTGAGGGGTCGGCCAGTTATGCCAGTTATGCCCCTTATGTGTATTGGAAGTGTGTTGAACAGTCTCGGGCCTCTGATGTTGATAGAGTTCTCTCTCAGAGTACCTGTTGCACCTCTGCTTTTCAACGGGGGTAGTCTGCACATCCTGCCATGTCTTCTGGTCTCATGTGATGTTATTTCTGTGTGCAGGTTTGGGACCAGCCCCTCAATTATTTTCCACGTGTAAATTATTATGTATCTCTCCCGCCTGCGCTCAAGGGAGTACAGATTTAGGCTCTTTTAGTCGGTCCCAGTAATTTAGATGTTTTACTGAGTGGATTCTAGCAGTAAAGGATCTCTGCACGCTCTCCAGGTCAGCAATTTCTCCAGATTTGAAAGTGGCTGTCATTGTGCAGCAGTACTCCACTCTAGAGAGCACAAGCGTTTTGAAAAAAATAGCATCTCTAGTGTGAAAAGTTTTTGTTATCCAACCTGTCATTTTTCTTGCAGTTGTGACGGCTACTTTATTGTGTTCTTTAAAAGTAAGGTCTTCCGACATGAGTACACCCAGATCCTTTACATTGTCTTTTCGTTCTATGTTATGATTTGCCTGAGTTTTGTACATGGTTTCCGTTTTTATATTTTCAATTTTTCCGTAGTGCATGAGCTGGAACTTATCCTCGTTAAACACCATATTATTTTTTGTAGCCCATAGAAAGGCCTGCTCTACATCTGATTGGAGGTTTGCCATGTCTTCTATGTTGCCAACTCTCATGAAAATCCTAGTGTCATCTGCAAAGGATGATACAGTGCTGTAGGTTGTGTTCTTGTCTATGTCCGATATGAGGATGAGAAAAAGTACTGGAGCAAGCACAGTACCCTGGGGGACTGAGCTCTTCACAGTTGATGGACCAGATTTTATTTTGTTGACTATTACACATTGGGTTCTGTTAGTCAGGAAATTGTAGATCCATCTGCCTATTTTCCCAGTAATTCCTTTTGAACGCATTTTATGTGCAATAACACCATGGTCACATTTATCAAAAGCTTTTGTGAAATCTGTGTAAATTACATCAGCGTTTTGTTTGTCTTCCATAGCATTTAATGCCATATCATAGTGGTCCAGCAACTGCGACAGGCAAGAGTGCCCTGTTCTGAAACTATGTTGTCCGGGGTTATGGAGATGCTGTGATTCCATGTATTTTGTGATCTTACTTCTTAGCACTCTCAAAAATTTTTATGATGTGCAATGTTAGTGCTATCGGTCTGTAATTTTTTGCCTCTGCCTTATTTCCTCCTTTATGGAGTGGTGCTATCTCTGCTGTTGCCAGTGAGCTTTCTCATTTAGTGATTCTCACCCTTGGGGTAAGTCAGTGGTCTTGGACTTTCCATCTTGCCCTGGGTTTAGGAGTGTTTTTTGGCTGGTAGGGCTCACTGCGGCTGGCTGTGTCTGCTCTGCAGCTAGCACTGATGTTTCTCCCACACTGCTTATCGAGGTGGGGGTGCATTTTCCTTTTTTTTTTCCCCAGTCCATTTGTTATTCCAGGTCTGGCACACCAGGAGTCTTAAAAGGGGAGAGTGATTTTTCTGGCTTCTTCGTGGCCAGCTCAGCCTTGGTTTTAGGCAATGCTTGCTCGGTGTCCAAACCCGGGCTTTTTTCCACAGCTATGTCTTTACCAATGGGTCGGGCGAGTGACGTACCTCACTGGTTCGGCCATATCTTTTGTTTTATGCGTCTGAGAATTTTGACCTGTTTTTATCATCATTATTTGTATTATGAACAGGTGGCTGGTTATATGGTATCCCATCTGCGATCTTCCTCCCAGCAACAGTATAAGGTTTCTTGGCAGTCTTTTCGCCATTTTTCTCCCTTCATCATTTTCTTTCCGTTTCTGACTAGGTTTTGTACTTTCTTTCTTGGATTTTCCTTGATCTGCATCACTTGCCGAATACTGTTGCTTTTTATCGTGTGGCGTTGGCAGAGCCACTTCAGCTTGTGTTTGGCCCAGCCTTTGACATTACCTCGGCACAGTTATGCAAGCTTTCTGTGGGTAGCCCTGTCAGCACCCTGAAGCTATCGGTACTGATCAAGTACCATTCTACATGGAGTCATCAGTCGCATTGTTCTTGAATGCCTACCGGGCACCACGAGCCAGAATTTGGCCCCCACAGAGAGGCACAGAGAACACTGGCCCATGAACACTTTACATTTAATGTTTGTCATCTTTCTATCGACCCGGGAAGGCACCCAGAAAGGTGAATCAAAAACTACTGCCTGGTTGAAAAACGTGACCTATGTCCCCAAAGTACAGAGCACCACTTGGTTTCCAAACTTTAGTTATCCGAAACTTCCAGTTTCCCGATTGGGGTTGGGGAGTCATGCTACACGAACAAAGTTCGGGTAGGAGGTCCGCGGTCCACGGAAGCGGTCCGCCAAGCGTCGCGCCAGCCCGTGGTGATGGGTGGGAGATGGTCCAGTTTGCCGCCTTCTACCCTGTGATTTCACAGATTCACGGCCTATTATTCCTATTACAGGCATACCTCAGTTTAAGAGTTTGATTGGTTCCTGGAGACACCTCATATTCCGAAAACTCGCATTCCGAAGCTAATTTCCCCATAAGAAATAAAGGGAAATGAATTAATCCGTTCCTGACTACCCCAAAAACCCCACATCAAACTAAATTTTTATACCTAATTCATCTAAATAAACCTACAAAACTATGTTCAAGTTATTACTTACCTTGCTGTTGAATGCTGTAGGCGTATGGAAGATGGTGAGGAGGTGGGAGGAAGAGAGGAGTTACTGTTTGGAAGGGGAGTCCCCTTTCATTATCACATCAGGCAGTGAGGACTTCACTGGTATGCACACTCTGCCACATTTTGCCTGCATACCACTAGGACTTGCTTGTTTTACTAAGAATTTGTCTAATGACACTTGTTTTTCCCTACATTTTAACACTTGTCTGTAGTAAGACATCACATTATCATTTAAAAGGTCAATGCAACGGCCTGCTACAGCTGTATCTGGGTGAGTTTTTTCAACAAAACTTTGCAGTTCTTCCCATACTTCACACATTTTCTTAATCAAGAAGGGACATCCTCTACTGCCTCTACTCACAGCTATTTTCTTAGGTTGAACCTTACCAATGGCTTTCTTGAGACCCATGGCAAGATATATAATGACAACTTTTATGCTCAAATGGCCAAAAAAACGATAAAAAACTGTAAATCCTTGTGAAGAATTCAGGTGGGATAGTCACTGGTAAACTGAGGCACGATCGCCATGCCACCATGCGCCAGTCGGCCTGTACACGTATCAACAAACTCGCATCCCGAGGTAACCCTCGCCTTCCGAGACATATTTTTGGAGTAAATCCTGCTCGTCTTCCGAAACACTCGCATACAGGGACACTCGCATTCCGAGGTACCACTGTATTTTGATATGTCACGAGGCTGGAGAGTTCATTCTGTAATTTTGTTTTACATATCTGCACAATCAAGAAACATCTGTGCACCATGTCGGCTCCAAATGCACGCATTGCGTCAGTGATTGCTGACTGGTGGGTGGATGGGGGAGCTTAGATGGAAGGCAGTAGGAGAGAGAGGGGGAGAATTAGAGAGAGGGGGAGAATTAAAGAGAGAGGGAGAATTAGTGAGAAAGGGAGGGGGAGGTAGGCAGGAAGGAAGTAATGGGGGGGGATAGGAGAATTAGGGAGGGAGGGAGGGAGGGAAAGGCAGGCAAGCAGGCTGGCAGGCTGGCAGGGATTGGCACAGGCAGGCAGGCAGAGAGGCTGGCTGTCAGGCAGGCAGGCAGGCAGGCAGGCAGGCAGGCTGGCAGGCAGGCAGGCTGGCAGGCAGGCTGGCAGGCTGGCAGGCAGGCTGGCAGGCTGGCAGGCTGGCAGGCTGGCAGGCAGGCTAGCAGGCAGGCTAGCAGGCAGGCTGGCAGACAGACTGGCTGGCAGGCAGGCAGGCAGGCTAGCAGGCAGGCTGGCAGACAGACTGGCTGGGAGGCAGGCAGGCTGGCAGGCAGGCAGGCAGGCTGGCAGGGCAGGCAGGCAGGCTGGCAGGGCAGGCTGGGCAGGCTGGCAGATAGGCAGGGCAGGCTGGCAGGCAGGGCAGGCTGGCAGGCAGGCAGGGCAGGCTGGCAGGGCAGGCTGGCAGACTGGCTGGCAGGCAGGCAGGCAGACTGGCAGGCAGGCAGGCAGACTGACTGGCAGGCAGGCTGACTGGCTGGCTGGCTGGCTGGCTGGCAGGCAGACTGGCTGGCTGGCAGGCAGGCAGGCAGGCAGGCAGGCAGGCAGGCTGGCAGGCTGGCAGGCTGGCAGGCTGGCAGGCTGGCAGGCTGGCAGGCTGGCAGGCTGGCAGGCTGGCAGGCAGGCAGGCAGGCTGGCTGGCTGGCTGGCTGGCTGGCTGGCTGGCTGGCTGGCTGGCTGGCTGGCTGGCTGGCTGGCTGGCTGGCTGGCTGGCTGGCTGGCTGGCTGGCTGGCTGGCTGGCTGGCTGGCTGGCTGGCTGGCTGGCTGGCTGGCTGGCTGGCTGGCTGGCTGGCTGGCTGGCTGGCTGGCTGGCTGGCTGGCTGGCTGGCTGGCTGGCTGGCTGGCTGGCTGGCTGGCTGGCTGGCTGGCTGGCTGGCTGGCTGGCTGGCTGGCTGGCTGGCTGGCTGGCTGGCTGGCTGGCTGGCTGGCTGGCTGGCTGGCTGGCTGGCTGGCTGGCTGGCTGGCTGGCTGGCTGGCTGGCTGGCTGGCTGGCTGGCTGGCTGGCTGGCTGGCTGGCTGGCTGGCTGGCTGGCTGGCTGGCTGGCTGGCTGGCTGGCTGGCTGGCTGGCTGGCTGGCTGGCTGGCTGGCTGGCTGGCTGGCTGGCTGGCTGGCTGGCTGGCTGGCTGGCTGGCTGGCTGGCTGGCTGGCTGGCTGGCTGGCTGGCTGGCTGGCTGGCTGGCTGCTGGCTGGCTGGCTGGCTGGCTGGCTGGCTGGCTGGCTGGCTGGCTGGCTGGCTGGCTGGCTGGCTGGCTGGCTGGCTGGCTGGCTGGCTGGCTGGCTGGCTGGCTGGCTGGCTGGCTGGCTGGCTGGCTGGCTGGCTGGCTGGCTGGCTGGCTGGCTGGCTGGCTGGCTGGCTGGCTGGCTGGCTGGCTGGCTGGCTGGCTGGCTGGCTGGCTGGCTGGCTGGCTGGCTGGCTGGCTGCTGGCTGGCTGGCTGGCTGGCTGGCTGGCTGGCTGGCTGGCTGGCTGGCTGGCTGGCTGGCTGGCTGGCTGGCTGGCTGGCTGGCTGGCTGGCTGGCTGGCTGGCTGGCTGGCTGGCTGACTGCGTATCCCTCCCTCCCTAATTCTCTCATTCTCCCTCCTAGCATCTCTCCCTACCTTCCCCTCCCTCCCTTTCTCACTAATTCTCCTCCTCTCCCACTATTTCTCCTCTCTCACTAATTCTCTCCCCCCCCCCCTCTGTTGGTGGAGTGGTGAGGAAGGCAGTAAGGAAGGATTTGCTGACCAGGCGATGGTTGCCAAACTTATCGCCCATATTGTATTACAAATTTTAATCTTAGTTGTAAAATATTTATGCCTAAATGTTAATTTTCATATATTAATATACACTATTAATCATTAACATGTTATATGATTTCCTAGTTATTAATTAAACAAATATAGTTTTATTTATGAATTATGCACAGTTGGCATCTGTGAGCAGGCGCTGACAGACATGTCCGCCTCTACACAGCCTCCACCCCGTTAGTAGTTCCCGACCCCGTTAGTAGCTCCCCCTCCTCCATAGCCTGCTGTTCTCATGTTATGAGGAAGGCAGTGAGGGAGGGATGGCAGGCATTGAGGGGGGGGGGGAGAGGTAGTGAGGCATTGAGGGAGAGAGGCAGTGAGGCATTGAGGGAGAGAGGCAGTGAGGCATTGAGGGGGAGAGGCATTGAGGCATTGAGGGGGAGAGGCAGTGAGGCATTGTGGGGGAGAGGCAGTGAGGCATTGTGGGGGAGAGGCAGTGAGGCATTGAGGGGGAGAGGCAGTGAGGCATTGAGGGGAGAGGCAGTGAGGCATTGAGGGGAGAGGCAGTGAGGCATTGAGGGGGAGAGGCAGTGAGGGGGGAGAGGCAGTGAGGGGGAGATGCAGTGAGGGGGAGAGGCAGTGAGAGATAGAAGCAGTGAGGGAAGGAAGGGTGGGGGTAAGTGAATGCAATTACACAATGAACTTTATTTCATTTGTTGCATTAATGCTATGAATCTGTCAATTTTTTCCCTTAGAATTTTCTGTCAAATTTAAAAAAATTCTCTATCCATTTTCCTCCATTCTCGTTTACGAACTTACACGATAACCGACGGGTCTCGTCCTCAAGGGGTTCGGAAACCAAGTGGTGCTCTGTATCAAAAGAACTCCTCTACAATGAAAACAAACACACAAAACTTTGTCCAATTAACCCTGCACTCATTAGCTTGTCCACCTCCTCCCTCATTGGAGGGGGGAGGGGTGTATCAGGCAGCCACTAGCTAATGTCGTACCTTGCAAAATCGGCTCGCTCTGGCCATAGTTTTCCATTTTTTTGGTGATTTGCATTGTGAAGCTGTTCCTGCACGAATGCGTGCAATGGCCAGGAGTTTTAGAGTACTGGAGCTGCATGTGCCTAGGGTCACCTTCCCTAGGTGCTATGTAAGTACTGCCCCTGCTTGGACAGGGTATTCTTCTCTGGGGCATTCGGGAATCACTCTCCTTTAGAGGACTTCCTCACTTGTGGTGGTCTTCACCCTTGGGGTGTGTCGAGGCTTCCGGCATTCCGTCTTGCCATGAGTAGGGAAGTGTTGTCAAGTGGTGGGGCACACAGTGGCTAACATAGCTGGGTCTTCAGTTAGCTAGGGTGATCCAGATCTCCCGAACTGCTTGTTTGCTGTAGGTGGGTCTCTGAGTTTTTTTCTTTCTTTTTCCCATTTTAGTGCACTTGTTTTGGCAGGGGAGTTCTGCCGTTCCCCCTGATAAGGCTAACCTAGAATTAGCCTTTCACCTTATTAGGATTAGTGTGCAGTGGAATTCCTCTGCTGCACCCAGGGCTTTCTGGCGGTATCTAGTGGTCTGGTTGCCTGCATTGACAGTGGTTACCGGCATAACTGATCCAGTGCCTGGGCTTCTTGAAGGGCTCATTCACCCTACGGGCCCCAGAAATCCACAATGGGCTCAGTTGTACTGTAATATGGATACCTCTTCCAAGCCTGGTCTCGCCTTGTGCAAATTCAAGGATCTTCCCAGCCGGCTCCCCCTTTTTTGAAGCCTTTCTCCAGGACTCCGCCATTTCTTTGCTAGCGGTGGGCACGAATGAGGGCTTAGTCCCAGGGCCCTTGTCCATGGGTTCTGGGGCTCAGGCGGAGTCCGAATGGAGCTCTTGGGCTCCGTTTGATCCTCCTTGGACTCTTTTGTCCTCTTTGCAGGGTCTGCTTTTGCAAGGTACAGGGTTTTCGTATCTCCTTTCCCTTTATGAGTTTTGAGTTTGGCGGGGCTTCCCCTAGGGATCATTTCCGGATGCCTTTGGGCTTTCCGGATTTATCTTTCTGGAGGTTCATTCCAGAAAGTGAACACTCCCCGTATTGAGAGTGTTACGAACCTATATGCACAGATCCTATGGGAGGCAGTTTTCATGTTTTTCACCTCTTGTCTTGCATGTCGACAGGCTGTGCTAGCTCTGTCTTTGAATTCAGCTTGGGCCCTTGCTCTACTTTCAGCTTCATTGTTCAACCCGGTTCCATTTGAATTGTTCCCCTCATGATTCATTGTCTCCACCAGGGGGGCTCCCTTCGATCTCGTGGTTCTTTGGAGCTGGTCGCTTTGGGTAGCCCAACTGCTGAGTTCTCGGGGTTTAGCTCTGCACTGTTCACGTTCAGGGGTGTTGTCCAATGTACTGGCGGACGACCTGTCTCGCATCATTCCTCTTTCCATGTAGTGGACAGTCGACACCGATTCCTTCCTTTGCCACTGCTGGACGTACGGACCCCTGGATGTGTATCTCTTTGCGTCAGCTTGGTCTCTGTATCTTCCTCTATATGCAGAGCCGTTCCATGACTGGAAGGTGCTCGCGGTGGATGCTTTTTAGCTGGACTGGTCAAGATTCCTGTTCCTCTTTTCCTCAGTTCATCTCTTGCTGTGGGTTCTGGCTTGGTTGGAATCTTACCAAGGGAGATCAATTCTTCTGGCCCCATGGTGGCCAGCACAGCCTTGATTTCAGGCGCTGCTTGCTCGGTGTACGATCCCAGGTGTTTTTCTGCGGCTCCACCTTTATCAGCAGGTCGGACAGGTAAGGTTCTTCGCTGGTTTGACCTTCTCTTCCACAGTACACGTCTGGTATTCTGATGCGTGTTTATCGCCAGTTGTATGGTGATCAGGTGGCTGGTCTGATGGTGTCCCACCTGCGATCTTCCTCTCAGCGACAATATGAGATTACTTGGCGGGCTTTCTGCCCTTTTCTTTCTCTCCACCGGGTTTCATCTGTGTCCGACAGGGTTGTTTGTCCTTTCTCTCTTGGCTTTTTCTGAATCGGCATCTCATGCCGAATACTGTCGCTTCTTATTGTGTAGCGTTGGAAGGCAGAAAGAACTCTGTGACCGAAGGACTCCAAGTAGTATGGAACTTAATCAGCACAGCTTCAGGAAACCTCCGGGGCTCACCCAGAAACTGACATTTTATTTCATTCAACTCTAGAGTTTTCTTGTTTCTCACAGGACTTGTTAAAAACCTAAATATATTTTTCATAACAGTTAAGAGCATAAATTTGTTTTAAAAATTCACATCAAGATAGCACACCTAGAATTATGCTCCTACCATATGCACCCTATATATAATGTACACAAATTTCATTCACAGGAAAAAATATATAACTATGTGTAAATGTGTAAAGCATTCATTCACCATAAAAAAATTAGTGTACTTATACAGAAACAAATTTATTTACCTAGGGTCTATTCCTTGCATGGTTATCTCCTTTTGTTTACTCTCAGCCATGTCATGAGTAAACATGGCATTAAAATAAGGGATGACACCTGCCAAAACAATTCGATGAGCAGTAAAACACTGGTCCTCAACCTGAAAATATGCAATCTTTGATAATGACCATTTTTAAACAATAAATAATATATGCGAAAAGAATTATTAGGATTATCTATGACCTATAAGGAAAACAATAGTTAAAAAATACAGTACTATAAAACCAGCATTGAATGTAATGAAACGCACTTTTTTGGGCGAGTCCTGGAGGCTCCCCGAGCTATCCAAGCCAATAGGGAAAGTCCTAACTTTTGGCCTCAGTCGATGTGGGTGGAGTTCTAGACCTACTGGGCACCACGGCCAGAACCTGGCCCCCCTCGGAGAGAGACAAGGAACAATGGTCTATAGAAATGCACATGTGATTTTGGGGCATTCTATATCTGCCATCTGACCAGGACAGGCACCCAGAAAGGTAAGCACCTCAAAACTAACCCCTATTCTGGTAAAACCAACGAAAATAACGAAACAAATGGACAGAACTCCTCCAAGGGAAAACGAGCAAACAAGCATTACCGCACACGAGCCGTGCATGCGGGGAGCCCCAGACCCTCGCGCCGGCAATCCACACCTCCAGTTCCGAGGCTGGATATCAAAATACAATGGGGCCTCGACTTACGATGCTAATCCGTTCCCAGAGACGGATCCTAAGTCGAAATATCGTAAGTTGAAGCGATTTTTCCCATAGGAAATAAAGGGAATTGAATTAATCCGTTCCCCACCCTCCAAAATATTAACATACAAACACATTTTATACTGAATACAATGTTTTTTTTCTAACTACAATACAGTACCTAAGCTTCTCTTACCTTTATGGAGGGCTCTTGATGGCGTATGGAAGATGGTGATGAGGGGGGAGGAGGAGAGTTGTTACTGTTTGGAAGGGGAGTCCCCTTCCATTATCACATCAGGCAGTGATGTTTTCTCTAGGGTACTCTCTCTTCTACGTTCTGCCTGAACACCACTAGGACCTGGTTGTGGTTCAGTGCTTGTTTGTCTCACTACAAATTTGTCAAGAGACATTTGTTTTTCACTTCGTTTTAACATTTGTCTTTAAAGATGCATCACAATGTCATTGAATAGGTTAAGGCAACGACCTACTGCAACTTGATTTGGGCGAGTCGTTTCAGCAAAGGTTTGCAATTCTTCCCATGCTGCACACATTTTCTTAATTGTTGAGGAAGAGACATTCTGTACTCTTGTTTCTGCTCTATGGTCATCCTTACATGGGTTTTCATATGTTGTGTCTTACCACTGACTTTCCTGGGACTCATGGCATGATATATAATAATTACTTTAATGTTCAAAATGCAAAAAATCACCACAAAAGCGGAATTTCTTATAGGCGCGATCGTCACTAAGCGGGCAGCTGTAGTAAACTGAGGCAGATCGGCCGCGTGACTGGGAACCACGCGCTCGGTCGACCCGAACGTGTACCAACAAATATCGGAAGTCGACAACACCATCGGAAGTCGACGACACCATCGGAAGTCGACGACACCATCGGAAGTCGACAACACCATCGGACGTCGAGTCGCATTTTTCAATTAAATTTACATCGTAACTCGAAATTATCGTAAGTAGGGGCAATCGTATGTCGAGGTGCCACTGTACGCAAACTAACTTTGCCGAGGAGCCTCCGGGACTCGCCCAGAAAATGGCGTTTCATTCCATTCAACGCTAGTTTTCTAGGGGAAGCCCCTACGGTTCCCCCGGAGCTACTCACCAAAGACTAAGGAAAAAGGGGACTTACCCGGGAAGCAGTCGGTGCTCCACACCTCAACTTGAAGTTGAGACAGGCTGCAGCCGTCGACCCAAAGTGACACAGGCCCGACTAGGCCCAGGGAACATTCATGAGGTAGCGTGCAGCCGGACCCTGTTCACCTGCCAAAACCCCTGTGCCTGAATGTCAGCCCAGGACATGTTCCCAAAAACGGCTGCAAGAGCAGCGAACTTACGAACGTCATGGGCATGGTGATAGACCGCAGGCTGGCTAGACTTAATAATCTTGCGTACGACCTGAGAGACCCGTACTCACGAACAGGGAAGAAGGGAAACTGGGTCAACCCAAAGCGCGTCCCCGGACACAGAAGCCGTGGCGCGCAAATAAAGATGGAGGGCTGCAACGAGACACAAAACATGATGCACCCCTGGCCTGACCAACCAAGCATCAACAACCTAAGGACCCCTACGGCAAGCAGCAGTCTTATTCTTCGCCAGAAAGGAAGAAGACAGCTGCAGACGAACAAACCTAACACCACGACCGAAAGAGCAGAAACCCCTGTGCCGAAGAGCATAAAGCTCCCCGACCCAAGCCCAGAGGCCAATGCCAACAGGAAAAGAGCCTCCAAAAGACAATCCTGAACCGAAGGGGTCACAACAAACCGAGGAGAAGAGAGATAAGAGAACACTCTGTCCAAAGACCAGGATGGCTCAGGCAGCGCATGAGCAGGCCGGAGGTGAAACAACGCACAAGACAGCTTGCAAAACGGCGCAGAAGTAATATCTATACTGAAAGCAAGCTGAAGCGGCTCCACCAGCGCTGCACGATACGAGGCGACAGTATTCGGCATAAGATGACGATAATGGAACAACCACGAGAGAAAGGACAACACCCAAACTGAAAGCGAAGTACAACGACGAAAAGACAAAAAGAAACAGAAGGACCATCAAGAAACTTCATACTGCCACCAAGACGAAGCCCACAGATGGGACACCATTAACGAGGCCACCGGATCACCACAGAGATGGTGATAAACCCGAGTCAAAAATACCAGTATCCACTCGATTTAACGGTCTATGTGGGGCTGTATCCTGGTCGTTATTTCTGGAGCTCCGGTATTTCCGAAGTTAAGTGTCGGTAATTTTTCAAGTAACATTCAGGTAAGATATATTTTATACACACAGCCACTGGGTCCACCACTTTAGTGCCTTCTACCCTGTGACGTCACAGATTCACGGTACATTATTTTGATTTGTCAAGAGGCTGGAGTGTTCATTCCGTGATTTTGTTGGACATACGGTGGTACCTCGGAATACGAGTGTCTCTGTATACGAGTTATTCAGAATACGAGCAGGATTTTCTCGGAAAATGTGCCTCGGAAGGCGAGGGTTACCTCGGAATCCGAGTTTGTTGATACGCGTACAGGCCGAACTAGCACGTGGTGGTACGGCAATCGTCGCCCCTCACCCCTCAGTTTACCAGTGCCTCGCGCCCAATGACTATCCCATGTCAATTCGTCACCCGGATTTTCAGTGTTTTGTTGGATTTTTGGTCATTTGACCATAAAAGTTGTTATTATATGTCTCACCATGGGTCCCAAGAAAGTCAGTGGTAAGAATCAAGGCAAGAAAGCACATGTGAGGATGACAATAGAGGAAAAACAAGAGATCATTCGGAAGCATGAAAATGGTACACGTGTTGTTGAACTTTGTAGGCAGTACAAGAAAGCCATGTCAACGATATGCCCTATACTTAGCAAGAAAAAGGACATTATGAGTGCTAAAGTGGCAAAAGGCGTAAGAACGATTATGAAACAAAGACCACAAATACATGAAGAAGTGGAAAAGTTGTTATTAATTTGGATACACAACAAGGAGTTAGCGGGTGATAGTGTTTCAGAGGCCATCATTTGTGAGAAAGCCAGGGTATTGCATGAAGACCTTGTAAAGAAAACCCTTGGAACGAGTGCAGATACGATAGACTTTAAGGCAAGCAGGGGATGGTTTGAAAAATTTATTAAAAGAAGTGGTATCCATAGTGTCATAGTGTCACCCATATCCACCACACCTCTCCTCCTCCACCCTCCTCACCATCTTCCATACACCTACAGCATTCATCAGCAAGGGAAAGTAATAACTTGAACATACCTTTGTAGGTTTATTTAGAAGAATTAGGTATAAAATTTAGTTTGAAGTGAGGTTTTTTGGGTAGTCAGGAACGGATTAATTCATTTCCCATTACTGTAACCCCGCGATTATCTGGGATTCAAACATCCAGAAAACGCCCTTACACGGCCAAAATCGTGATCGGATAAAGTTATCACAATATCCGGCCAAAATGGCCACAGGAACCGGATAAAAGCTGGTTTGGCCGGATGAAAATTCGGCCATACCGTATTAATCGTCTGTGGCTCTAGACGCATGGTGGAGGAGGGGGTGGGGTGGGTGGGTGGTATCGGGAGGGTGGGAGGGGTGCGTCGGGAGGGACCACCTGGGTACAGGAATTACCATTAATTTTAGAAGAATTAATCATAGCCAAAACAAATGAAATAAGTACAGTGGTACCTCGCATAACGATCGCCCCAAAAGACAAACATTTTGGGTAACGAACGGC
The DNA here is from genome assembly GCF_040958095.1 of Procambarus clarkii. Lineage (NCBI taxonomy): Eukaryota > Metazoa > Arthropoda > Malacostraca > Decapoda > Cambaridae > Procambarus > Procambarus clarkii. Next base: position 21,055,908 of record NC_091191.1, on the reverse strand, counting down.
CCGATCGGCGTCAAATCGTCCCGTATGACGAACGCTGGTTTGAGTAACGTCAACACCATACGGTGGGGTCGCGCTGCTTCTTACACATTCTTAGACGCCTCCGACGATGCACATAAATTATGTTGTTCTTGTTTAAAGATGCTAATGATGCTGGGATATAAAAGGGTGACTGCTGAGATGTTGCAAAGCATTGACGTTTTTGTAGGAAAATAGAAATGAAATGTCTGATATACAACAAATGTCAAAAAGGTTCGTTCAGTGTTCGGCAGGTAGGCTGCTCCATTATAACAATCTTTCTTTGTTTCAAATGTGTTCCATTTGTTTTGTGTTGACCAGACCACACACTAGAAATTGAAGGGACGACGACGTTTCGACTTGAGAATGATCCATCGACTTGAGAATGGTCCAGGACGGACCGAAACGTCGTCGTCCCTTCAATTTCTAGTGTGTGGTCTGGTCAACATACTTCAGCCACGTTATTGTGACTCATCGCCTCCATTTGTTTTGTATTTGTCATTTACGGCTCAATAATGGAGAAGCCTACCTTACATACACTGAATAAACCATTATGACATTTTCCTTTCTTCAAATGTGTTCAATATTTATATTTCATTTGTCTTACAGCAAAAGGTTCATTCGGTGGTCGGCAGGTAGGCTGCTCCATGTTTCTTACATCCAAAAAACCAGCGTTGAATGTAATGAAACGCCATTTTCTGGGTGAGTCCCGGAGGCTCCCCGGAGCTATCCCAGGCTGATATGCTAATGTCAGACTTTGGCATCAGTCATGTGTATGGAGTTCTTAGGCCTACCGGGGACCACGGCCAGAACCGGGCCCCCTCAGAGAGGCAAGGGGAGCAATGGCCTATAGAAGCCCCCGTGTAGTTGGAAGCATTCTATGTCTGCCATCGACCGGAACAGGCACCCAGAAAGGTAAGCGCCCCAAAACAAACCCCTATTCTGGTTAAAATTGCTACCTAATACCGAACTAGTGGATAGAACTCCCCAACCGAAAACAAGCAAATTAGTGTGACGTCACACACTGCCGCGCCGCTGTCTGCGCAGCTCCCCCCTCCCCGGGAGGGGGAAGGGGGAGCCCCAGACCCCCCGCACCGGCTACCCACACCTCAGTTCTTGAGGCTGGATGTCAAAAACGCGAAAAACCGCCGACCGGAGGGAGGGAGGGATGCCGGGGAGCCTCCGGGACTCACCCAGAAAATGGCGTTTCATTACATTCAACGCTGGTTTTCTGGGGGGAGCCCCGTCGGCTCCCCGGAGCTAACTACCCACAGACAGAAAAAGAGGGACTTACCCGGGAGGCGGTCGTCGCTCACCCCTCAACTCGAAGCCGAGACAACTGGCTGCAACCGCCGACCCAAAGCAACACAGGCCCGACGAGGGCCAGGGACATTCACAAGGTAACGAGCAGCCAGGACCCTGTTCGACCGCCAAAATCCCCGCGCCCGAATATCAGACCAAGACATATTCCCAAAGACGGCAGCAAGAGCCGCGAACTTACGAACGTCATGGGCACGGGGATAGACCGCAGGCTGGCTAGACCTAATAACCCTGCGGACGACCTGAGAGACCCGAACCCGCGAACAGGGAAGAAGGGAAACCGGATCAACCCACAGCGCGTCCCCGGACACAGAAGCTGTGGCGCGCAAATAACGGCGAAGCGCCGCAACCGGACACAAAACATGATGCACCCCCGGCCTGACCAACCAAGCATCAACCACCCATGGACCCCTCCGGAACGCAGCAGTCTCATTCTTCGCCAGAAAAGAAGGAGACGGCTGCAAACGAACAAAACTATCACCACGACCAAAAGAGCAGAAACCCCTGCGCCGGAGGAGAGCATGAAGCTCCCCTACCCGACCCCCAGAGGCCAAAGCCAACAAGAAAAGTGCCTTGGAAAAACAATCCTGGACCGAAGGGGCCACAACGAAACGAGGAGATGAAAGGAAAGAGAGCACTCTGTCCAAAGACCAGGACGGCTCAGGCGACGCATGAGCAGGCCGGAGGTGAAACAATGCACGAGACAGCTTGCGAAACGGCGCAGACGTAACATCGATACCGAAAGCAAGCTGAAGCGGCTCCGCCAGCGCCGCACGATACGAAGCGACAGTGTTAGGCATAAGATGACGGTCCTGAAACAACCACGAGAGGAAGGACAAGACCACCCGAACAGACAAGGAGCTAACACGACGAAGACGCAAAAAGAAACGGAAGGACCGCCAGGAAACTTCATACTGCCGCCGAGAAGAAGCCCTCAGGTGGGACACCAACAAGGAGGCCACCTGATCACCATAGAGATGATGATAGACTCGAGTCAAAAAAACCATACGCGAAGACTCGAGGAGAAGATCGAACCAGCTACGTGACGTACCGGCCCGATCTGCTGAAAGAGGCGGAGCCGCGGGAAAACCCTCGGGTTCGGACACCGAGCAACCAGCGCCTGAAACCAAGGCTGGGCCGGCCACCAAGGGGCCAGAAGGACAACTCTCCCCCGGTAAGTCTCTAAGCGAGTCAGGACCTGGAGCAACAGCCGAACTGGGGGAAAGAGGTACAGGAACCCCCACCTCGACCAGTCGAGCCGAAAGGCATCGACCCCGACGGCCTCGCAATCGGGGAAGGGCGCCGCATAAACGGGAAGACGCCGCGACCACGCCGACGCGAAGAGGTCCACCTCGGGGCGCCCGAACGTCTGGCAAAGCCAACGGAAGGACTCGTCGTCGACCGTCCACTCCGTGGAGAGGGGAACGAAGCGAGACAGGGCGTCGGCCAAGACGTTGGACACGCCCCGTACGTGAACCGCCAGGAGAGCCAAACCCCGAGAACTCAGCAGACGAGTCACCCGAAGCGACCAACCCCAAAGAGACAAGGACCGCATCGAACCCCCGCGGTTCAGGCAATGAACCACCGGAGAGCAGTCCGAATGGAGCCGAATCGTCGATCCGCGGGCCACCCGAATCCTCCCCAGAGCAAACCACACTGCCGCGAACTCCCGCACCGTACTGTGAGCTCGACGGAAGGACGGATCCCAACACCCCTGGCCGGCCTGGTGAGCACTGGTCACAAAACCCCAGCCGAGAGACGACGCATCCGTGTACACATCGAGCGAGGGCTCGGGTAGGCGCCAAGGCACTGAACCCCGAAAAACCCGAAGAGGAAGCTGGTGACGCAGCAACCGACGCAAGTCCCCCGGGGGTCGAACTCTGCGATCGCGAGAGAGGCGGAAGGGGGAACCCCGAAGGAACCAGAACAGCCGTCGAAGCCAAACCCGACCCGGCGGGTAGACCACCATCGCGAAGTTCAGGCTCCCGCACAGCCCCTCGAGCAACCGCCGGGTGACCCGAGGGCCCTCCAGAAACAGACGAAGGCGGGACCGCAGCCGCAGGAGAGACTCCGGAGGGAGAGACAAGGAGGCGGTCCGAGAGTCCCACACGAGACCCAGCCAAGTCCGAACCTGAGAGGGAACCAGATGGGACTTCCTCCAGTTCACCAAGAACCCGAACCCGGCGAGCTGGGAAAGAACCAAATCCCTGGCTAGCAAGCAAGCTGACTGGCTGGGAGCCCAAACCAGCCAGTCGTCGAGGTAGGCCAACACCCGAACACCTAGGAGACGCAAACGAGCCACCACAACCCGTGTAAGGCGTGTGAACACGCGAGGTGCCAGGTTCAACCCGAACGGGAGACAACGAAAGCGGTAACTCAGACGCCCCACTACAAAACCGAGCCAGTCCCTGAACCGCGGATGAATCGGGACATGCCAATAAGCGTCCCGGAGGTCCAGGGACACCATCCAAGCACCCGGCTCCAAGAGGAGCCGAACCTGAGACAGCGTAGTCATCCGAAAGGAGGGGCAATGAACCCAGGGGTTCAGACGGGACAAGTCCAGAATGAACCGCAGGTCCGCGCAGTCCCGTTTCGGAACCGGAAACAGACGGGAAACCCATCTGAGGGACGACGTCGTTTCGACGACGCCCAAGCGTACCCACTCCAAGACAACTCGACAGAGCGCAGGGGAAGAAGCCTGCCCCGCCAGCCCCGACCCCCCCAAAGGGGGGAGGGGCCACCCAACGCCACCGCAGGTCGCGAGACACGACCCGAAAGGCCCACGAATCGTGGGACCAGGCGCGGGCGAACAGCGCAAGCCGCCCCCCCATCGCCCCGTCAAAGGGGCAAACCGCGAAAGGGCCGGCGACCCTTACGAGACCCAGAACCCCGCACAGCGCGAACACCGCGCCGACCAGACGAGGGAGGGTCCGCAGGAGGAGCCAACCCCAAACCTGACACCAGAGGCCTACCACGACGAGAGGAACCCCGAGCCCTGGCACGACCTTTCCGGGAAGACCCACCCCGGGACCCCCGGAAAACCAACAAGTCCGACATCGGACGACAAGCCGCCGACGCAGCCTGAATAAACTGCGCCACGGCCGACTCCCCAAACAGGAGAGGACAAAAAGGTGAAGAACGCCTAAGAGCCAGAGCCCAAGCAGATTCCACGGAGGAACCCAGCACCGCCTGCCGACACGCGAGACGGGAAGCATAGAACAGGGAAACCGCATCCCGCAAAATCGGCGTGAACAGCTTCAACAAGGCAGCCGACGAACGCGCAGCCGAGGACAAGGTGCCGGACCCCGGGACGGACCCAAGCGTCCCCACATCCTCCACGAGCCAATCCGAAGACAGCTCCAGGAGGGAAAAGAACCGCAAGGCCGAACACAAAAGGCCCCGAGCGCGCAAGTCCTCCGCCACGAGCGCCGCCGAAAGGGAGGGAACCTGCACATGGAGCTGAATAACGCCCACATCGCGGGGAAGGGCAGGGGCAAACAAGCACTCATTCAGGTACTCAAGGTCACCCCCCAGGAAAACCTGAAGCACCGTGGAAGCTTCCCGCCACTCCAGCGTGCGGGAACGACAGAAGGAATGCCAGGAATCCAGACCAAACAAGGGGCAGTCTGCTAGCCAGGATGACTCCGGAACCTCGTAACGGAGCCAGAAAGGGAACGAAGTCCCAAACCTGAACGTGGACGGATCCATTTCTGAGGCATAATCCGGGTCACGCAGGAGGTAAGCTGCAAAGGCCGCTCGCACCACACCAGGTTGGATGCGATAAGCCGAAAACCTCCGGAAGGACGGAACCGACGTACCCGGGGGAACACGGAACCGTACCCAGGGAGGGGCCGACACCAAATCCAACTCGTACGCAGAGGGGGGGAAAGAAAACCCCACTCCTTGTAACAATAAGCCCCGCTCAGTGGGAAGAAAAACCCAGGCGGGGTCCAGCGGGGCCCAAGGCCCCCAAGTCAGCCCCTCCCCAGCCTCGAGGTCCGTCACCACAGGACCCGAGGCCGAGTCCTCTCCCCAAGCCCCGACCCCACAAGACAAGGACGGAGCAGCCGGAAAAGCTGGAGGAAGGGGGGTCCACTGGTCAGACCCTGAAGCTTCGGCCGGGAGACAAGACTCGAATGCCTCTGCCGCCCCCCCGGAAGGGGCAACCCCCGAAGCTGCCCGAGTCTCGAGATCAAGTAACCCCTGCTCCGACCCCGAAACCCTCAGACGCTTCGGGGCCGGAAGCAGGGGCGGGGGACCAGAACGAACAGAAGGGGAAGGACGAGGAGGTGCGGACTGAACCAGGATCGAAGCGACCCCCACCCCCAAGTCCGGGTCTCGAAAAGCAAAGCGGGGCAGCCCCGGGGCATCCGGGGAAGCAACCAACCGAGCGCGTTGCAACAGACGAAACCTAGACTGCAACGCACGTGCCGCCTGTACCCGAATAGAATCATCAGAGGATTGGGTAAATTGAGTCACAAGCAAGCAGCAACACTCACAGGACTCAGGGTCGAAAGTATCACCGACCCAACAGGCAGCGTGGCAGAGGCAAAAACAATGAGGGTCACCCTGAGACAAGGGGACCGAGCAACCCTCAAACTCGCACACAGCGAGTGGGGACTCCGGGGTCACATCCATCGGACCCACGCGCCCCCTAGGGGATTCCCAGGGTCCTGAGCGTTTACTTTAAGAGGACTCGCGCTCAGGTAGTCCCAGGCAGGGTGCTGCAAACCGGCGCCCAAAACTACCAAGCAAACTTCTAAAGCTGAACCCCAGGGACGTGTACACTCACGGGGACCTAGCAGGGGGCGCCACCGAGGAGAACAGTGGAAGGGCAAAAACAAACTGAATAAAATGACAGAACCCCCCACCAGGCAAAAACAAAAAGAAAAACAAAACCCCGCAAGAGGACAGCGAACCCCAAGGAACAGAGCCGGCCGCGATGTCGGGAATTACAAGCTGAGCAGCACCCTGCGCCCCTACCAGTGCAAACTGCCTCTTACCTGCCGGTAACAAGGGAGAACAGAACACCCAAGAGCCCAACAGGCGGCCGAAAAACCGAAAGGTAAAACGGACCAGCAGAGGCAGACCCCGAGGAGCCTGTGGAAGGTGGCCCCAAGCCCCAAGGGCAGTACTTACAGGGCACCTAGGGAAGGCAGCCCTAGGCGCATGCAGCCCGAGTACTGAAGATAACTCCTGGCTCTCGCACCCACAAAACTAACACCACACTCAAAGCACAGTGCAGTAGCGACACCGGAGCCAGAGCACACGACCATCGCCTATAGCATCAGCCTCAAGAACTGAGGTGTGGGTAGCCGGCGCGGGGGGTCTGGGGCTCCCCCTTCCCCCTCCCGGGGAGGGGGGAGCTGCGCAGATAGCGGCGCGGCAGTGTGTGACGTCACACTAATTTGCTTGTTTTCGGTTGGGGAGTTCTATCCACTAGTTCGGTATTAGGTAGCAATTTTAACCAGAATAGGGGTTTGTTTTGGGGCGCTTACCTTTCTGGGTGCCTGTTCCGGTCGATGGCAGACATAGAATGCTTCCAACTACACGGGGGCTTCTATAGGCCATTGCTCCCCTTGCCTCTCTGAGGGGGCCCGGTTCTGGCCGTGGTCCCCGGTAGGCCTAAGAACTCCATACACATGACTGATGCCAAAGTCTGACATTAGCATATCAGCCTGGGATAGCTCCGGGGAGCCGACGGGGCTCCCCCCAGAAAACGTAAATAATAAAAAAAATGAAGAATTTTGAAAACCAGTACAAATGTCAAAAAGGTTCATTCGGTTGTCTACAGGTCAGCTGCTCCATGTTTGTTAAATAAAAAAAAAAACGAAAAATAAAAGAACTGTTGAAACAATTTGAAAAATGGACAAATACCATAAAGGTTCGTTCAGTGTTTGTCGGGTAGGCTGCTCCATTATTGAGACGTAAGTGACAAATACAAAACAAATGGAACACATTTGAAACAAAGAAAGATTGTCATAATGGAGCAGCCTACCTAACAAACACTGAACGAACCTTTTGCTATAATGAATATGAAAGACAAGGGCTGCTGGCTGGGTTAGTACTGCGTGAGCAACCATTTGTAGCACACGTGCCTCTGGCTCTCAAATACCTGTCCCACACGGTGTTGAAAGACTGCGCTCAGTCGGTGAAATTCAGACCCTATTGTTTGAAGAACATAAGGGTCATAACATTGGTGAAGCTAGATGCAATAAGGGCTTAACACAACGGTCGGATGCCAGTGATACAGCACCTATGAGAATGATACAGCGAGCGTATCCAGGTGTAGCTCTGAGCCCCACCCTTGCCATCTTGAATTTATATAGATGATACATAGATGAATCGTTTTCTGCGTTCAGTGACGATGCATCTGATACAAGTAGCATAGATGAAGTGTTAGCGGCTTCCATGGTGGTGTTGTTCATTGATATTTTCAAGAATACCTGAATCTCTTCCTGACTGATGGACACTCTTTGAGGCTAGCTGAATCTCTTCCTGACTGATGGACACTCTTTGAGGCTAGCTGAATCTCTTCCTGACTGATGGACACTCTTTGAGGCTAGCTGAATCTCTTCCTGACTGATGGACACTCTTTGAGGCTAGCTGAATCTCTTCCTGTGTGGGACCTTACAAAGCGATCTTTTCAAGACTACCTTACAAATTGAGCTTTTCCTAAAATCGTTTCAATACTACCTTATGCTTTACAAGCTTGGCTACATACCACCTACAAGTACTAAAGCGAAGGGTGCACGCGAGTGTGTTATTTGCAAGCACACAAAACGATGAAACAGGAAACGAAAATCTATCTGTAGCTGGTGCAAGGAGAGCAAAGTCGCACTGTGTACCATGGACTACTTCGTTGACTATTACGCACCTCCAAAGTACTGAGTGTGTGTTACACTCAGTGTGTTACTGTCTAAATAGTATGTGAAACTGTACATATTGTAATTTTAGTGAATTTTTACCATGTAATATTGTGACAATAAACATTTATTGTGGATGCATTACTGACACATGTACCACAGTTCCATGGAACATTATGAACATTCTACTGTATACATAGTGTAAAGGTCACAAATATGCATCATATACGATAAAAGAAACAAATAAAACCGCATTGGAAATGCAGAGAAAAAATATTTGAAAATATATTTGTGGCAACTCGCGGTGCTTGAATGGCCTGCGCGACCGTGTCTGGGAGCTTCACACACGGGCGACCAGGCCCTGATGACGTCACAGCACACCTTGTCCACGCCCTCACAGCCAAAGTAAGTGGAATTTGGTAATTATGTTTACATAGACATGTTCAGGGACGGTAATTTATCATTTTGCAAAGAAAAATTATATTTTGGGGAACATTTGATGTCATGCACTCTGGGGGAATTTCACAATAAACACAGTGCATCACACTGGTTACATGGGGGACACTCGTTTTGTATGACGTCCGTTTCACATGACGAACATGGAACGGATTAAATTCGTTATGCGAGGTACCACTGTACTAGTAATTATGTCATAACAAATAAATAAGTTTCCTAAAAGCAATGTACACAGGCTGAAGTTTCCTTAAAAAATATTGTGAGTTTTTTCCTCTTGGCAGCCTACGTAATGTGCTATAGCTGCCCCACCCCAAATGGACCCGTCCAACACTGGTCAACCCATGTGCGTCCGTCCCTCGTGTTATACACAGTGCTGCACCATTAGTGAAATATTTTTTTTAATAACTTTTTAATTTTCATAGTAACTTTAAACATTTTTGGCCAAGACTGTCTGGTAGCAGCATCAATCATTCTGGAGGTGTTAAGAGGAAGAAGGTTGTCCTAGCAATTAAAGACAAGTTACGTATTGTTCAACCAGTGAGGCGTCACAGGCAGCCAAATGCCTTCAACAAGTGAGGCGCCACAGGCAAGCCAAGCGCCTTCAACAAGTGAGGCCTCACAGGCAACCCAAATGCCTTCAATCAGTGAGGCTTCAGCAGCTGGCAGTCAAAACTAACTGTGCTTGATGAACTGTACAGTAATTTTAAGTGTTAATTTTAGTGTTGTGTTAGTACTGTATAGGTTACGTAAATTGTTTAGAATTCTTAACTTCAAGATATGTGGCATCAATCAAGAAGATGAATACCAACAAGGTAAGTTGAGGTTTCTGGTTGAATATTTAATAATTATATGTGGCAAGGCAATTCAAATTATGTTGTTTGTAGTATAAAAGTAGTTGGAAATTGTCACTTTTGGACTCGTAGGTGAAAAAGTACCATTATCCGAAAAATGTGATAATCCGGCTGGGGGTCCTTCCCATATAGTCCGGATGATCGAGTGGATACAGTAGACTGAATAGTCAAACCAGGCAGACCTCCTCCATTCAAAAACTAAAAGGAAAAGAAAAACCCTGTAAAAGTACCACAACCACAGGAAGAACAGGAAACACGGCCACCACAGCCCCAACGAAGAAAAATAAAAAAGGCGGAAAGACTGCCAAGGAAAAGCATACTAATGCTGAGACGAAAACCACAGGTGGGACACAATGAAACATCATTCTAGGCCCAAGATTTCAGATTTCTACGTCTACCGGGAACCAGGACCTAGATTCAGGAAGCTCTGTGTATTTCTTCGTAAGTGGGTTTGCTACGAAGGTTCCTAAGTGCGCCCTAAGAAGATGCTTAGGTGCGATTCAATAAGGTATACTTAGGAAGAAAATTGTTGGTTCACCTACGTGCCGATAGAGGTCACTACTGTGTTTCGTTTGGCCAATCAGAGAGCAGCCACATTCTTCATATTGAAGATTTAGCGCTGGCTTATCGGAGCTCTACTGCCTCCTATTTACGTCGAATTTTCTTATAAAATTAGTATATTTCGAAGTAAAACAATGTTTTTTCAACTTCTACAGCCAGCACCGACATTATAGTAAACAAATATGTAACATTTGTTGTTTACCTATGTAATTCTAAGAGATACTGTGTAGCTGTCCTTGTTGCTCGGAAGATGCGCTGACAATTATTGTATATATTTACTGAATTTACCCAAGGGCCACTAACTATCTAGTGACCTCGAAGAGGACAGAAAGCCGGCGGCTTGTTAAAGGGCCCGCCAATTGTCTTAATGATATTTTTTAGCTGGAATTTGGCATTTACGGTTTCAGCGGGTAGGCGGTTCCATGGGTTTATAGCCCTCTTGGTGAAAAAAAACATCTGTTTTTAGTCCTACTTGAGAGAACATACTCTCCAACACTATATCTGTGATTGTCCTGTTATCAGTGACTTCATACCAAATGGTATGAGGTATTTTGAGCTCTGTAATTACTTCATACACTCAGGAATATTGAAAGATATTCTTGTGCTGCACCCAGATTTTGCCAGTGGAGGCTAATAGATCAGCATTAAGTATTTTGTTCTCTCCTAATTCCATGTATGACTGGCCATCCTGTGAGGTGAGGATGTTGGGTGAGCTGGTAGCTGGTTTTTTATCTACACTGTGTGGTCCTTTATACAGAATAGGAAAGCAGCACATTGCTGTGTATACCTAAACATGTTTAAAAATACATTGTTTGAGAGGAGTTTTGTAGAAACTGGTAAGAGTAATTATAATATAATGTTTCCATGATTCAGTGCTTACCTCTTGTGAAAATTGCTTAGAGTTGTTTAGTCAGAGTTGATTTGTTTTTTGTATTGAGGCTGGTATTTTCTAAATTGATTCCATGTACAGTATGTCTAACCATCCTGTGAGATGGGAGTATTAGATAAACTTATAGCTAGTTTTTTATCTACACTGTGTAATATTCCATATAGAATAGGGTAGCAGCACATTGCTGTGTATACCTAATCTTCTTAATAAAAAAAAATCAGTAATAAAGATTTTAAATTATAGTTTGCATTATTACAAATACAGTACTGTATTATCCTTATTAAATCATGTTGACCATGGATCATTAAGATCTCATGTTGATATGTAATACAAGTCATATTTCTTTTGAACTGCTAATCCATGCTAATCATTCATTAAATTGTGCATTATGTCTCAATTTTTCACTTCCTTGGATATACAGTACAGTACAAAAAGATAGGATAAAAATAAACCAGTAATATTTCTTTCATTATATTTTTCATTTAAATAACTGCATCAATATTTTTACAGCTGACAGGATTTGTATTCCCATACAGCTGCATTATTTGTTAAAAAAAATTTGGTTTATTGTTACACACAATGGTGCTACATAGCCTTCCCAGCTTGGTGCCTTCTTTTAATACTTACTGATTAATAAATAAATAATAAATACATTTTATTCAGGAAAAGTACATACAGTTGATTTACAAACATAATGTTGGATTTATAGGCAGAGCTAGTACATACAATACCTAAAGCCACTAATACTCATAGCATTTCGGGCAAGGTGTGGGGGGAAAAAAACCAGCGTTGAATGTAATGAAACGCAATTTTCTGGGTGAGTCTCGGAGGCTCCCCGGAGCTATCCCAGGCTGATATGCTAATGTCAGACTTTGGCATCAGTCATGTGTATGGAGTTCTTAGGCCTACCGGGGACCACGGCCAGAACCGGGCCCCCTCAGAGAGGCAAGGGGAGCAATGGCCTATAGAAGCCCCCGTGTAGTTGGAAGCATTCTATGTCTGCCATCGACCGGAACAGGCACCCAGAAAGGTAAGCGCCCCCAAAAAAAACCCTATTCTGGTTAAAATTGCTACCAAAAACCGAACTAGTGGATAGAACTCCCCAACCGAAAACAAGCAAACTAGTGTGACGTCACACACTGCCGCGCCGCTGTCTGCGCAGCTCCCCCCTCCCCGGGAGGGGGAAGGGGGAGCCCCAGACCCCCCGCACCGGCTACCCACACCTCAGTTCTTGAGGCTGGATGTCAAAAACGCAAAAAAACGCTGACCGGAGGGAGGGAGGGATGCCGGGGAGCCTCCGGGACTCACCCAGAAAATGGCGTTTCATTACATTCAACGCTGGTTTTCTGGGGGAAGCCCCGTCGGCTCCCCGGAGCTAACTACCCACAGACAGAAAAAGAGGGACTTACCCGGGAGGCGGTCGTCGCTCACCCCTCAACTCGAAGCCGAGACAACTGGCTGCAACCGCCGACCCAAAGCAACACAGGCCCGACGAGGCCCAGGGACATTCACAAGGTAACGAGCAGCCAGGACCCTGTTCGACCGCCAAAATCCCCGCGCCCGAATATCAGACCAAGACATATTCCCAAAGACGGCAGCAAGAGCCGCGAACTTACGAACGTCATGGGCACGGGGATAGACCGCAGGCTGGCTGGACCTAATAACCCTGCGGACGACCTGAGAGACCCGAACCCGCGAACAGGGAAGAAGGGAAATCGGATCAACCCACAGCGCGTCCCCGGACACAGAAGCTGTGGCGCGCAAATAACGGCGAAGCGCCGCAACCGGACACAAAACATGATGCACCCCCGGCCTGACCAACCAAGCATCAACCACCCATGGACCCCTCCGGAACGCAGCAGTCTCATTCTTCGCCAGAAAAGAAGGAGACGGCTGCAAACGAACAAAACTATCACCACGACCAAAAGAGCAGAAACCCCTGCGCCGGAGGAGAGCATGAAGCTCCCCTACCCGACCCCCAGAGGCCAAAGCCAACAAGAAAAGTGCCTTGGAAAAACAATCCTGGACCGAAGGGGCCACAACGAAACGAGGAGATGAAAGGAAAGCGCACACTCTGTCCAAAGACCAGGACGGCTCAGGCGACGCATGAGCAGGCCGGAGGTGAAACAATGCACGAGACAGCTTGCGAAACGGCGCAGACGTAACATCGATACCGAAAGCAAGCTGAAGCGGCTCCGCCAGCGCCACACTATACGAAGCGACAGTGTTAGGCATAAGATGACGGTCCTGAAACAACCACGAGAGGAAGGACAAGACCACCCGAACAGACAAGGAGCTAACACAACGAAGACGCAAAAAGAAACGGAAGGACCGCCAGGAAACTTCATACTGCCGCCGAGAAGAAGCCCTCAGGTGGGACACCAACAAGGACGCCACCTGATCACCATAGAGATGATGATAGACTCGAGTCAAAAAAACCATACGCGAAGACTCGAGGAGAAGATCGAACCAGCCACGTGACGTACCGGCCCGATCTACTGAAAGAGGCGGAGCCGCGGGAAAACCCTCGGGTTCGGACACCGAGCAACCAGCGCCGGAAACCAAGGCTGGGCCGGCCACCAAGGGGCCAGAAGGACAACTCTCCCCCGGGAAGTCTCTAAGCGAGTCAGGACCTGGAGCAACAGCTGAACCGGAGGAAATAGGTACAGGAACCCCCACCTCGACCAGTCTAGCCGAAAGGCATCGACCCTGACGGCCTCGCAATCGGGGAAGGGCGCCGCATAAATGGGAAGACGCCGCGACCACGCCGACGCGAAGAGGTCCACTTCGGGGCGCCCGAACGTCTGGCAAAGCCAACGGAAGGACTCGTCGTCGACCGTCCACTCCGTGGAGAGGGGAACGAAGGGAGACAGGGCGTCGGCCAAGACGTTGGACACGCCCCGTACGTGAACCGCCAGGAGAGCCAAACCCCGAGAACTCAGCAGACGAGTCACCCGAAGCGACCAACCCCAAAGAGACAAGGACCGCATCGAACCCCCGCGGTTCAGGCAATGAACCACCGGAGAGCAGTCCGAATGGAGCCGAATTGTCGATCCGCGGGCCACCCGAATCCTCCCCAGAGCAAACCACACTGCCGCGAACTCCCGCACCGTACTGTGAGCTCGACGGAAGGACGGATCCCAACGCCCCTGGCCGGCCTGGTGAGCACTGGTCACAAAACCCTAGCCGAGAGACGACGCATCCGTGTACACATCGAGCGAGGGCTCGGGTAGGCGCTAAGGCACTGAACCCCGAAAAACCCGAAGAGGAAGCCGGTGACGCAGCAACCGACGCAAGTCCCCCGGGGGTCGAACTCTGCGATCGCGAGAGAGGCGGAAGGGGGAACCCCGAAGGAACCAGAACAGCCGTCGAAGCCAAACCCGACCCGGCGGGTAGACCACCATCGCGAAGTTCAGGCTCCCGCACAGCCCCTCGAGCAACCGCCGGGTGACCCGAGGGCCCTCCAGAAACAGACGAAGGCGGGACCGCAGCCGCAGGAGAGACTCCGGAGGGAGAGACAAGGAGGCGGTTCGAGAGTCCCACACGAGACCCAGCCAAGTCCGAACCTGAGAGGGAACCCGATGGGACTTCCTCCAGTTCACCAAGAACCCGAACTCGGCGAGCTGGGAAAGAACCAAATCCCTGGCTAGCAAGCAAGCTGACTGGCTGGGAGCCCAAACCAGCCAGTCGTCGAGGTAGGCCAACACCCGAACACCTAGGAGACGCAAACGAGCCACCACAACCCGTGTAAGGCGCGTGAACACGCGAGGTGCCAGGTTCAACCCGAACGGGAGACAACGAAAGCGGTAACTCAGACGCCCCACAACAAAACCGAGCCAGTCCCTGAACCGCGGATGAATCGGGACAGGCCAATAAGCGTCCCGGAGGTCCAGGGACACCATCCAAGCTCCCGGCTCCAAGAGGAGCCGAACCTGAGACAGCGTAGTCATCCGAAAGGAGGGGCAATGAACCCAGGGGTTCAGACGGGACAAGTCCAGAATGAACCGCAGGTCCGCGCAGTCCCGTTTCGGAACCGGAAACAGACGGTAAACCCATCTGAGGGACGACGTCGTTTCGACGACTCCCAAGCGTACCCACTCCAAGATGACTCGACAGAGCGCAGGGGAAGAAACCTGCCCTGCCAGCCCCGACCCCCCAAAGGGGAGAGGGGCCACCCAACGCCACCGCAGGCCGCGAGACACGACCCGAAAGGCCCACGAATCGTGGGACCAGGCGCGGGCGAACAGCGCAAGCTGCCCCCCCATCGCCCCGTCAAGGGGGCAAACCGCGAAAGGGCCGGCGACCCTCACGAGACCCAGAACCCCGCACAGCGCGAACACCGCGCCGACCAGACGAGGGAGGGTCCGCAGGAGGAGCCAACCCCAAACCTGACACCAGAGGCCTACCACGACGAGAGGAACCCCGAGCCCTGGCACGACCTTTCCGGGAAGACCCACCCCGGGACCCCCGGAAAACCAACAAGTCCGACATCGGACGACAAGCCGCCGACGCAGCCTGAATAAACTGCGCCACGGCCGACTCCCCAAACAGGAGAGGACAAAAAGGTGAAGAACGCCTAAGAGCCAGAGCCCAAGCAGATTCCACGGAGGAACCCAGCACCGCCTGCCGACACGCGAGACGGGAAGCATAGAACAGGGAAACCGCATCCCGCAAAATCGGCGTGAACAGCTTCAACAAGGCAGCCGACGAACGCGCAGCCGAGGACAAGGTGCCGGACCCCGGGACGGACCCAAGCGTCCCCACATCCTCCACGAGCCAATCCGAAGACAGCTCCAGGAGGGAAAAGAACCGCAAGGCCGAACACAAAAGGCCCCGGGCGCGCAAGTCCTCCGCCACGAGCGCCGCCGAAAGGGAGGGAACCTGCACATGGAGCTGAATAACGCCCACATCGCGGGGAAGGACAGGGGCAAACAAGCACTCATTCAGGTACTCAAGTTCACCCCCCAGGAAAACCTGAAGCACCGGGGAAGCTTCCCGCCACTCCAGCGTGCGGGAACGACAGAAGGAATGCCAGGAAACCAGACCAAACAAGGGGCAGGCTGCTAGCCAGGACGACTCCGGAACCTCGTAACGGAGCCAGAAAGGGAACGAAGTCCCAAACCGGAACGTGGACGGATCCATTTCCGAGGCATAATCCGGGTCACGCAGGAGGTAAGCTGCAAAGGCCGCTCGCACCACACCAGGTTGGATGCGATAAGCCGAAAACCTCCGGAAGGACGGAACCGACGTACCCGGGGGAACACGGAACCGAACCCGGGGAGGGGCCGACACCAAATCCAACTCGTACGCAGAGGGGGGAAAAGAAAACCCCACTCCTTGTAACAATAAGCCCCGCTCAGTGGGAAGAAAAACCCAGGCGGGGTCCAGCGGGGCCCAAGGCCCCCAAGTCAGCCCCTCCCCAGCCTCAAGGTCCGTCACCACAGGACCCGAGGCCGAGTCCTCTCCCCAAGCCCCGACCCCACAAGACAAGGACGGAGCAGCCGGAAAAGCTGGAGGAAGGGGGGCCCACTGGTCAGACCCTGAAGCTTCGGCCGGGAGACAAGACTCGAATGCCTCTGCCGCCCCCCCGGAAGGGGCAACCCCCGAAGCTGCCCGAGTCTCGAGATCAAGTAACCACTGCTCCGACCCCGAAACCCTCAGACGCTTCGGGGCCGGAAGCAGGGGCGGGGGACCAGAACGAACAGAAGGGGAAGGACGAGGAGGTGCGGACTGAACCAGGATCGAAGCGACCCCCACCCCCAAGTCCGGGTCTCGAAAAGCAAAGCGGGGCAGCCCCGGGGCATCCGGGGAAGCAACCAACCGAGCGCGTTGCAACAGACGAAACCTAGACTGCAACGCACGTGCCGCCTGTACCCGAATAGAATCATCAGAGGATTGGGTAAATTGAGTCACAAGCAAGCAGCAACACTCACAGGACTCAGGGTCGAAAGTATCACCGACCCAACAGGCAGCGTGGCAGAGGCAAAAACAATGAGGGTCACCCTGAGACAAGGGGACCGAGCAACCCTCAAACTCGCACACAGCGAGTGGGGACTCCGGGGTCGCATCCATCGAACTCACGCGCCTCCTAGGGGATTCCCAGGGTCCTGAGCGTTTACTTTAAGAGGACTCGCGCTCAGGTAGTCCCAGGCAGGGTGCTGCAAACCAGCGCCCAAAACTACCAAGCAAACTTCTAAAGCTGAACCCCAGGGACGTGTACACTCACGGGGACCTAGCAGGGGGCGCCACCGAGGAGAATAGTGGAAGGGCAAAAACAAACTGAATAAAACGACAGAACCCCCCACCAGGCAAAAAAAAAAGAAAAACAAAACCCCGCAAGAGGACAGCGAACCCCAAGGAACAGAGCCGGCCGCGATGTCGGGAATTACAAGCTGAGCAGCACCCTGCGCCCCTACCAGTGCAAACTGCCTCTTACCCGCCGGTAACAAGGGAGAACAGAACACCCAAGAGCCCAACAGGCGGCCGAAAAACCGAAAGGTAAAACGGACCAGCAGAGGCAGACCCCGAGGAGCCTGTGGAAGGTGGCCCCAAGCCCCAAGGCCAGTACTTACTGGGCACCTAGGGAAGGCAGCCCTAGGCGCATGCAGCCCGAGTACTGAAGATAACTCCTGGCTCTCGCACCCACAAAACTAACACCACACGCAAAGCACAGTGCAGTAGCGACACCGGAGCCAGAGCACACGACCATCGCCTATAGCATCAGCCTCAAGAACTGAGGTGTGGGTAGCCGGCGCGGGGGGTCTGGGGCTCCCCCTTCCCCCTCCCGGGGAGGGGGGAGCTGCGCAGACAGCGGCGCGGCAGTGTGTGACGTCACACTAGTTTGCTTGTTTTCGGTTGGGGAGTTCTATCCACTAGTTCGGTTTTTGGTAGCAATTTTAACCAGAATAGGGGTTTGTTTTGGGGCGCTTACCTTTCTGGGTGCCTGTTCCGGTCGATGGCAGACATAGAATGCTTCCAACTACACGGGGGCTTCTATAGGCCATTGCTCCCCTTGCCTCTCTGAGGGGGCCCGGTTCTGGCCGTGGTCCCCGGTAGGCCTAAGAACTCCATACACATGACTGATGCCAAAGTCTGACATTAGCATATCAGCCTGGGATAGCTCCGGGGAGCCGACGGGGCTCCCCCCAGAAAAACACAGACTAAAACTTAATAGTAATCGGGATTAGGTATAAATTGTGTTGAAAGAATTAATAAAAAATACAAAAAGGGGGTTAACATAGCATAAATCAGCAATTGCACATGTTAGTGAACAGCGTTGTTTAAAAAATAGCAAGACATGGGTTGACATTTAGGAGGTAAGTTAGGTTACATGGAGTTAATTAGGCAGTACTTGGTTTAACTCTTAAACTGGTTGAGAGAGGTACAGCCTTTGACATGATTCGGGAGGTCATTCCACATTCTGGGTCCCTTGATTTGTAGAGCACTTCTAGTTTGGTTACACACAGCCAAATTGAGTAACAGGAAGAGGTCTTGGACACAAATTTGTTCCATGCTAAATGTAGAGGAATCAGCTGAGTATTCCTCAAATAAAATAAGTTGCCTCAGCTTATAAGGTAAATAAAATAAGCATTTCTCAAATAAGTAGCTGCCTCACCTCACTGCCTTACTGCTACATAGCCTTCCCGGCATGGTGCCTTCTTTTGATAATTACTTGTTCCACACCCAAATTGTATAACAGGAAGAGGTCTTGGACCCCTACTTCCCTCTCTCTTTTTTAACCCTTGCACTGCTCACCTATTTTCGGCAAAAACGTCTTGGTGCAATTGACAAGGACATATTTTTGTTATTTTTACAAATGTTCAGGTAAATTTAATGTCAAAATGTTTCCAAAGTCAAATATTTCCATTTCAAAACACAAATAGTAATGAAAACATTAAAAAACATTAAAATATAGCCAAATTAAAAAACAAAAAGCACAACTCTCTGAGCGCCTAAAGGCGCTTTGCGCAGTGCAGTGGTTAATAATCTATATAGTCATAATTATAGCTTTAAGTATTCAATGAATAAAGTTTTTGACATTTTTACCCTTTTCCTTACCTAACATCATTTGTGCAGCATATTTTTATTTTATGTCTCACCCAGATTTAATTTCAAAATAAAACCAAACTAAATAAATTAGAAATGGGTATGTATAGCTAAGGTACACCCTTACTACTAGGTGAACAGGGGCATTTGGTGATAGTAAATGATCCCATCAGGCAGGGCTCATCACCTTCTCTCATATTTCATGTTCACCAGTGTTTATTTACTTAATAACTACTGGTATAATATCTTGCTATTATAAAACTAATTCTACTATCATCAAACACATATTTACTTCAAGTTTCAAGCACAGAATGCATATATAACTAACACGAAGGATTCCTCTACACTAGATTCACCAGCTATAATATTTTGGTCATGTTCCAATATCATAAATTGAACCCAGTGTTATGTAGTAGAGAAAAAATGACTTATATCCAGTTTACGTAAAGCTACGAGTGGTCGAAACCACACTTAAATCCCGGAATGAACTTATGAAGGTTTTTCCACTTAGGGTAGCTAATTGAATACGGACGTAGCCACCACGAAGGCGCTAAGACGGAAAACGCTCTTAGCTAAGAGGAAAAACCTTCGTAAGTACCTTCCTGAATCCGGCCCCAGAGCCAGAACCTGGCCCCTCTCAAGAGAGGCACGAGGAGCAATGGCCTAAAGACACCCCCGCGTAACTGGAAGCAGTCTTTGTCTGCCATCTACCAGGTCAGGCACCCAGAAAGGTAGGAATTCCCAAACAAACTACTGCTGATTAATTAATTGCAAACCAAAAGCCGAACTAGCAACAACTCTCCAATCTAAACCATGGAAACCAGTAAGACGTCACTACAAACGCTGCGCATCCGTCTGTGCAACCCCCCTTCCCGGGAGGGGGACAGAGGGGTCACTGACCTCCGCACCAGCAACTCTTCCCAGTTCAGAGGCTGAGTATCAAAAATGCAAAAAAATGCCGACCGGAGAGAGGGAGGGATGCCAGGGAGCATCCCTGCTTCGCAGCCTGGGAAGGGTGCCACATAAACTGAAAGACGCCTCAACCATGGCGATGCGAAGAGGTCCACCTCTGGGCGCCTGTACGTCCGGCGGGGCCAACTGAACGAGTCAGAGTCGACCGTCATTCCGTGGAAAGGGGAATGAACTGAGACAGGCCGTCCGCCAGGACGTTTGACACCCCTTGAACATGAACCACCAGGAGAGCCAAACCCCAAGAACTCAGCAGACGAGTCACCCGAAGCGACCAGCCCCAAAGAACCAAAAACCGCATCGAACCCCCACGGTTCAAGCAATGAACCACCGGGAAGCAGTCCGAATGGAGCCGGATCGTTGCTCCTTGAGGGACCCGAATCCTCTGAAGCAAATGCCACACCGCCGCAAACTCCCGCGCCATGCTGTGAGCTCGACGAAAGGACGGACCCCACCGACCCTGGCCGGCCTGGTGAACACTTGTCACAAAACCCCAGCCAAGAGACGAGGCATCCGTGAACACATTGAGCGAGGGCTCGGGAAGGCGCCATGACACAGAACCCCGAAAAACCCGCAGAGGAAGCCGGCGACGCAGCAGCCGACGCAAGGCTCCCGGGATCGGAACCCATTGATCGCGAGCGTGGCAGAAGGGACGACCCCGCTGAAACCAGAACATCTGCCGAAGGCCAATCCGACCCGATGGGTAGACCATCACGGCGACGTTCAGGCTCCTGCACAGCTGCTCGAACAACCGACATGTGACCCGGGGTGCCCTCCAAAAACAGCCAGAGGCGGGACCACAGCCGTAACAGCGTCGCAAGAGGGAGAGACAAAGAAGCGGTCCGAGAGTCCCACACAAGACCCAGCCAAGTTCGAACCTGAGAGGGAACCAAATGGGACTTCCTCCAGTTCCCCAAGAACCCGAACCTGGCGAGCTGGGAAAGAACCAAATTCCTGGCAATCAGACACGCAGACTGGCTGGGAGCCCACACCAGCCAGTCGTCGAGGTAAGCTAGAACCCGAACCTCTAACAGACGCAACCAGGCCACCATGACCTGGGTAAGGCGTGTGAACACTTGAGGTGCCAGATTCAAGCCAAATGGAAGGCAACGAAAGCGGTAAGCTTGTCGCCCCACGACAAAACAAAGCCAGTCCTTGAACCCCGGATGAATTGGAACGTGCCAATACGCGTCCTGGAGGTCCAGAGACACCATCCAGGCACCCGGCACCAAAAGCAGCCGGACCCGAGACAGAGTGGTCATCCGAAAAAAGGGGCAAAAGACCCAGGGATTCAGATGAGACAAGTCCAGTATGATTCGCAGATCCGCGTTTCGGAACTGAAAACATGCAGGAAACCCACCTGAGGGATGTTATCGTTTTGACCACACCCAAGCGAACCCACTCCCGGATGATCTGATTGAGCACAGGAGAAGAGGCCTGCCCTACCAGCCCCGACTCCCCAGAAGGAGGAATAGCGACCCAACCCCACCGCAGGCCGGAGGAAACGACCCGAAATGCCCACAAATCGTGGGACAAGGCGAGAGCAAATAAAGCGAGCCTCCCCCCCTATCGCCCCATCAACGAGGCGACCCATGAAAGGGCCGACGACCCCTACGAGAGCCCAACTGACTCAGAGCGATCACTGCGCCGACCAGATGCCGACGGCTCCAGAGGAGGTGCCAGCCCCGAATCTGGCACTAATGGCTTACGACGACTGAAGAAACCCCGGGACCTGGCACGACCCTTCTGGGCAGGACCACCACGCCCCCTTCCCCCCTTGGAGAACCAACAAGTCCGACAAGTCAGGGAGCCGGTCGGCCGAGCGGACAGCACGCTGGACTTAAAATCCTGTGGTCCTGGGTTCAATCCCAGGCGCCGACGAGAAACAATGGGCAGAGTTTCTTTCACCCTATGCCCCTGTTACCTAGCAGTAAAATAGGTACAGTGGTACCTCAGAATACGAGTGTCCCTGTGCACGAGTTTTTCGGAATACGAGCAGGATTTCCTCGGAAAATGTGTCTTGGAAGGCGAGGGTTACCTCGGAACGCGAGTTGGTTGATAAGCGTTCAGGCCGACCTAGTGCGTGGTGGTACGGCGATCGTCGCCCCTCTGCCCCTCAGTTTACCATTGTCTCGCGCCCAGTGACTATCCCACGTCAATTCTTCACCCGGATTTTCAGTGTTTTGTTGGATTTTTGGTCATTTGACTATACAATTTGTTATTTTATATCTCACCATGGGTCCCAAAAGAGCCAGTGGTAAGGATCAAGGCAAGAAAGCCCATGTGAGGATGACAATAGAGGAGAAACAAGAGATCATTCGGAAGCATGAGAATGGTACACGTGTTGTTGAACTTTGTAGGCAGTACAATAAAGCCACATCAACAATATGCACTATACTTAAGAAGAAAAATGAGATTATGAGTGCTAAAGTGGCAAAAGTTAGTAAGAACAATGACGAAACAAAAACCACAAATACTTGAAGAAGTAATTACCTAAGTGTAATTACCTAAGTGTAGTTACAGGATGAGAGCTACGCTCGTGGTGTCCCGTCTTCCCAGCACTCTTTGTCATATAACGCTTTGAAACTACTGACGGTCTTGGCCTCCACCACCTTCTCACTTAACTTGTTCCAACCGTCTACCACTCTATTTGCGAAGGTGAATTTTCTTATATTTCTTCGGCATCTGTGTTTAGCTAGTTTAAATCTATGACCTCTTGTTCTTGAAATTCCAGGTCTCAGGAAGTCTTCCCTGTCGATTTTATCAATTCCTGTTACTATTTTGTATGTAGTGATCATATCACCTCTTTTTCTTCTGTCTTCTAGTTTTGGCATATTTAATGCTTCTAACCTCTCCTCGTAGCTCTTGCCCTTCAGTTCTGGGAGCCACTTAGTAGCATGTCTTTGCACCTTTTCCAGTTTTTGATGTGCTTCTTAAGATATGGGCACCACACAACAGCTGCATATTCTAGCTTTGGCCTAACAAAAGTCATGAACAATTTCTTTAGTATATCGCCATCCATGTATTTAAATGCAATTCTGAAGTTAGAAAGCATAGCATAGGCTCCTTGCACAATATTCTTTATGTGGTCCTCAGGTGATAGTTTTCTATCTAGAACCACTCCTAGATCTCTTTCTTTATCAGAATTCTTTAAAGATATCTCACATAATATATAGGTTGTGTGGGGTCTATGTTCTCCTATTCCACATTCCATAACATGACATTTATTAACATTAAATTCCATTTTCCAAGTGGTGCTCCATATACTTATTTTGTCCAGGTCTTTTTGAAGGGCATGACAGTCATCTAAATTTCTTATCCTTCCTATTATCTTAGCATCATCAGCAAACATGTTCATATAATTCTGTATACCAACTGGTAGATCATTTATGTACACAATAAACATCACTGGTGCAAGAACTGAACCCTGTGGTACTCCACTTGTGACATTTCTCCATTCTGATACATTGCCTCTGATTACTGCCCTCATTTTTCTATCAGTCAGAAAAGTGGAAAAGTTGTTATTAATTTGGATACACGATAAGGAATTAAGGGGTGATAGTGTTTCGGAGGCCATCATTTGTGAGAAAGCCAGAGTATTGCACGAAGACCTTGTAAAGAAAACCCTTGCAACGAGTGATGCAGATACGAAAGAGTTTAACCCCTTAACTGCGTTGCCTCCAAATGTGACACCCCTGCAGTGCGCAGGAAATAAATTCTCTGGAAAAAATTCTTTTTTCTTTTTAAAGTGTCAAAAACCCTTCCCTCAGTATGGGTATGTAAAAAAAAAGTCGAAATTGTACTTACTTTGGCTGCTATGGGGTCCGGAAGTTGGGGCGTGACGTCATCATTCCCCGTGCGCCCGTGCCGTGAGCTCTCGGGGGCGGTGGGGCGCTCGGGGCGGGGCGCGCGAGTTGCCGCGAATATATTTTCGTTCATTTTTTGCACACCTTTCCAAATACATTTTCATTGTTTTTATGTGCCAATCCAATGTATAATGAACACGTACACTATAATATCGCAGTACAACATCCGTACTGTCCGTAGACACTGTGTTACGTGCATGAAACTTGTGTACACATATGCAGCACATATTTACTATGTATCATGCTAATTTGTGTATATATACAATCTATTTACACACTATACACTGTCACACACTATATACATTCACTATCAACACATTCAGAATACCGTGTAGCAGCTGCTTCGTATGGGCCAATAGCAGCTGCCTCGTATGGGCCAATAGCAGCTGCCTCGTATGGGCCAATAGCAGCTACCTCGTATGGGCCAATAGCAGCTGCCTCGTATGGGCCAATAGCAGCTGCCTCGCATGGGCCAACAGCAGCTGCCTCGTATGGGCCAACAGCAGCTGCCTCGTATGGGCCAACAGCAGCTGCCTCGTATGGGCCAACAGCAGCTGCCTCGTATGGGCCAACAGCAGCTGCCTCGTATGGGCCAACAGCAGCTGCCTCGTATGGGCCAACAGCAGCTGCCTCGTATGGGCCAACAGCAGCTGCCTCGTATGGGCAATAGCAGCTGCCTCGTATGGGCAATAGCAGCTGCCTCGTATGGGCCAATAGCAGCTGCCTCGTATGGGCCAATAGCAGCTGCCTCGTATGGGCCAATAGCAGCTGCCTCGTATGGGCCAATAGCAGCTGCCTCGTATGGGCTAATAGGAGCATTTGGCCATGAACACATTCAGAACACCTCGAGTGAGAGCAGCCACACCCAGCCTGTCTCCCTCACTCCAACATCTTACTCGCCAACATTGCTCTTCCCACCATATTGTTATAGTTCTTATTGCACATGTTCTATATACCTATCTACATGTTTTATTTACCAGAACTATGCAAGTAAGCCAGTATTGTGTCCAAACAGTACAGTGGCCACCATACACTGCATGAAAAATCACACAGCAGACGCTACGATTACGTCACCTCCCTCACCAAAATAGCTCCTCTCAACATTCTTCTGTTGCTGTTCTTACACTATATACACACACTATATATACCCATGTACATATGTGTTGCCCATAGTGAACCACTAAGCTAGTATGGTGAGCAAAACAAGAGTGGCAGCCACACACACAATGAGGCTACCTCAATTCTCGCCCTCCCTCCCTCATCAAAATTCCTCCTTCCACAATACTACGCACAACGCTAATTATAACCACATTCCTGCTATTATCACAATCCTGGTCACTAATTCCTGTAAATGAATAATTGACCACACGTTTATTTTGAAAAGGAACCTAAGAAATCATTTGAAGATTCCTAGATGAACGAAATAATGCTGTGGTGCTGTGGCTAGCGCTGTGAACATCGTGAACAGCATTGAATCACTGATATTTGAACATTGTACCCAGTCATTATCACACTCAGGCTCTAATATAACACTATCATAGCTAAATAATACAAGTTATATATATATTTTGACATTATTAGGCGATGCTGTGGTCACATGCTGAACAGCAGTGCTGTGCGCTCATGCTGCGAGCGCCAGCCTTGGTTGCTCACACACTACTGAGGCTCCCACACCCGGGAATCTGGACCACGATTTTTTTTAAAGATGGCGTCTGTTTACAAGAGCCCTGAGGAAGCTGATGTGAACCCCATGTAGCCGCGGGAGTTTTGAATGGAACGTGAAAAATACAAATACCCGGAGGCGCGTTGCGCAAACCAGACGTGAGCCTGCAGGCGCGTTGCGCAGTTTAAGGGTTAAGGCAAGCAGGGGCTGGTTTGATAAATTTAGGAAAAGAAGTGGTATCCATAGTGTTACAAGGCATGGGGAGGCAGCCAGCTCAGACAAACCAGCCGCTGGACGATTTACTGACGAATTTAAAGAGTTTGCAGAGGCTGAGGGATACCTACCGCAACAAGTGTTTAATTGTGACGAAACAGGACTGTTTTGGAAAAGATTGCCTAAGAGGACATACATTACCAGGGAGGAAAAATCCTTGCCCGGACACAAGCCTATGAAAGATAGGTTTACGCTTGTGCTGTGTTCAAATGCGAGTGGCGATTTGAAAATTAAACCCTTGCTAGTAATTACCTAAGTGTAGTTACAGGATGAGAGCTACGCTCGTGGTGTCCCGTCTTCCCAGCACTCTTTGTCATATAACGCTTTGAAACTACTGACGGTCTTGGCCTCCACCACCTTCTCACTTAACTTGTTCCAACCGTCTACCACTCTATTTGCGAAGGTGAATTTTCTTATATTTCTTCGGCATCTGTGTTTAGCTAGTTTAAATCTATGACCTCTTGTTCTTGAAATTCCAGGTCTCAGGAAGTCTTCCCTGTCGATTTTATCAATTCCTGTTACTATTTTGTATGTAGTGATCATATCACCTCTTTTTCTTCTGTCTTCTAGTTTTGGCATATTTAATGCTTCTAACCTCTCCTCGTAGCTCTTGCCCTTCAGTTCTGGGAGCCACTTAGTAGCATGTCTTTGCACCTTTTCCAGTTTTTGATGTGCTTCTTAAGATATGGGCACCACACAACAGCTGCATATTCTAGCTTTGGCCTAACAAAAGTCATGAACAATTTCTTTAGTATATCGCCATCCATGTATTTAAATGCAATTCTGAAGTTAGAAAGCATAGCATAGGCTCCTTGCACAATATTCTTTATGTGGTCCTCAGGTGATAGTTTTCTATCTAGAACCACTCCTAGATCTCTTTCTTTATCAGAATTCTTTAAAGATTTCTCACATAATATATAGGTTGTGTGGGGTCTATGTTCTCCTATTCCACATTCCATAACATGACATTTATTAACATTAAATTCCATTTGCCAAGTGGTGCTCCATATACTTATTTTGTCCAGCTAGTGTATCATTTTGAAAATCCAAGGGTTTTCAAACAGTATAAAGTGCAGAAAACCCATTTGTGTGTGATGTGGAAGGCTAATAAAAAAGCATGGGTGACTAGGCTTATTTTTTCGGAGTGGGTGAATGAAGTGCTGTGCCCTGCCATAGAAAAATATCTGCAGGAGAAACATTTGCCACTCAAAGCCGTGCTTCTCCTCGACAATGCTCCTGCTCATCCTCCAGGCTTGGAAGATGATTTGTTGCCCAGATACAATAAATTCCTCAGTTAAATTCCTTCCTCCTAACACCACTCCTCTAATTCAGCCTATGGACCAGAAAATCATAGCGAATTTGAAGAAACTTTATGAAAGGGCACTTTTCCGGAAATGTTTTGAAGTGACTGAAGCCACAAACCTCACCCTCAAAGAGTTCTGGAAACACCATTTTAACATTTGTAGTGCTTTAAAACTCGTTGACAAAGCCTGGCAAGAAGTGACTCAAAGAACCCTGATCTCTGACTGGAGAAAATTGTGGCCTGAATGTGTGACAGAACTAGATTTTAAGGGGGTTTGAGCCTGTAAATGATGTGCCTATTGTTGACGAAATTGTTATTCTGGGCCGGCAAATGGGCTTGGAATTGGATGATGATGGTGTGGAGGAGTTGGTGGAAGAACACAACGAAGAACTGACCACCGAAGAACTCCAAGCCCTTCAACAGGAACAGCAAGACAACACAGCTGATGATTCTACAGTGGAGGAGGATGAGGCAGTAGCGAATGTCCCTTCTACAGAAATTAGGAAGGTGTGTCAGATGTGGGAAGAAATTCAAACAATTATTGAAAAGACTCACCCAGAGAAAGCTGTAGTAGGCCGTTGCCTTAATCTTTTCAATGACAATGTGATGCCTTACTACAGAGACAGCTTGCGAAGAAGGGAAAAGCAAGCTTCCATGGACAGACTTGTGGTGAGAAAATCGAGCAGTGAGCCACAACCAGGACCTAGTGGCACTCAGATAAAACGTGCCAGGGAGTGCACACCAGAAAGGTCCTCACTGCCTGATGTGATAATGGAAGGGGACTCCCCTTCCAAACAGTAACTCCTCTCCTCCTCCCCCCTCCTCACCATCTTCCATACGCCTACAGCATTCAACAGCAAGGTAGGTAATAACTTGAACATAGTTTTGTAGGTTTATTTAGACGAACTAGGTATAAAAATTTAGTTTGATGTGGGGTTTTTGGGGTAGTCAGGAACGGATTAATTCATTTCCCATTATTTCTTATGGGGGAAATTAGCTTCGGAATACGAGTTTTCGGAATACGAGCTGTCTCCAGGAACGGCTTAAACTCTTAAACCGAGGTACCCCTGTACCTGGGTGTTAGTCAGCTGTCACGGGCTGCTTCCTGGGGGGGTGGAGGCCTGGTCGAGGACCGAGCCGCGGGGACACTAAAAAGCCCCGAAATCATCTCAAGATAACCTCAAGATAGGGTGGCAAACTAGACAAAGCTGCTTGCAGAAAATGCACCACCGCAGACTCTGCAAACAGCAACGGACAAAAGGGGGACGAAAATCTAAGAGCCAGGTTGGGCCAATTCCAAAGAGTGGACGAGCACCGCCTGACGGCACGCGAGACGAGAAGCAAAGAACAGGGACACTGCCTCCCTCAGAATCGGCGCAAACAACTTCAACAAGGCAGCCGACGAGCGAGCTGCTGAAGCAAACACACTGGACATAGGCCCAGATCCAAGTTCCTGCGCATCCTCGCCGAGCCAGTCTGAAGACAGCTCCAGCAGAGAAAAGAAACGCAAGACTGAAGCCAAATGCCCACAGGCGCACAAATCCTCGGCCACCAGGGACACCGAAAGGGAGGGAACCTGCGCATGAAGCTGAATCTGACCGACATCACAAGGAAGTACGGGGGCGAACAAGCACGCATTGAGGTGATCAAATTCGCCCCCCCAGGTAAACCTGAACAACCGTAGTCACTTCCCGCCATTCAAGCACACGGGTCCGACAGAATGAGTGCCACGCCCCCAATGAAAAGAAAGGGCAGTCTGCCAGCCAGGAAGACTCCGGCACCTCGTAACGCATCCAGAAGGAAAACGAGGAGCCAAACTCGAAAGGAGGAGGATCCATTACAGAGGCATAATCCGGGTCTCGCAAGAGGTAAGCCTCAAGGGCTTCCTGTGCCACCTTTGATGTGATGCGGGAAGCCGAAAACCTCTGGAAGGAGGGAACCGAGGAACCCAAGGGAACCCGGAACTGAACCTGGGGAGGAGTCGCACCCATATCAAACTCGTACAGGGAGGGGGGATAGGAAAACCCCTGCCCCTGTAACAACAAGACCCGCGCCGAGGGTACCAACACCCAAGCGGGGTCAAATGGGGCCAAAGCTCCCCATATCAACTCCTCCCCAGCCCTGGGATCCTCGACATAAGGACTCAGGGCCGAGCTGTCCTCCAAACCCTCTGCCTCTGGAGAAAAGGCAGAATCCGCCGGAAAAGCCGGGATGAAGGGGGCCCGCTGGTACGGCCCAAGGGCTCCAGCAGGAGGGACAGGCTCAAATGCCTCCGCCGCCAATCCGGAAGGGGCATTCCCCGAAGCCGCCCGAGACTCACCACCACGCAAACCCTGGCCCAACTCTGAAACCCTCAGACGTTTGGGAGCCGGAAGCAGGGGGGGGGGGCAGGATGAACCACAGCAGGAGAAGGACTAGGGGGAGCAGATGAAATCAAAGTCGAGGAGACTAATACCCCAAGTCCAGGTCCCTATAACCAAAGCGGGGTAGCTGCGGGGCTTCCGGAAAGGCAACCAACCTTGGGGGTTGCAGCAACCTAAACTTTGCATGCAATGCTGAAGCTGCTTGCACCCTAATAACAATCTCAGTGGACTGGGTGAATTGGAGTGCAAGGAACACCACTCGCAGGACTCCGGGTCAAAGGTGTCATTGACCCAACAAGCAGCATGGCGGAGACAAAGACGGTGAGTGTCACCCTGAGTCAAGGAGACAGAGCAACCTTCAAACTCGCACAAGGTGAGGTGGGACTCTGGGGTCTCTTCCGTCGGACCACTGAGCCCCCAAGGGGGTTTCCAGGGCCCTTAGGCTAACTGCTAAGGGAAACCCAGACGAGGTACTGCTAACCAGTTATCCCAGAGCTACCAAGCAAACAAACTAAAAGCTGAACTCCTGCGACGTGTACAAGCACGGGGACTTAGTGGAGGGCCACCAAAAACCTACCTGTGGTCCTACCGCCACACCTGACAGACCCCCGCCAGGCAACACAAAACAAAAAGAAAAGAAAAACCCCGCAAAAGCACAACGTCTCCAGGTGAACAGAACCATTCGCTATGCGTATATCAGACAGCTGCACAGTACCTCGTGCCCCTGCCAGCGACAAAACTACCTCCTACCCAAGGGAAAACAGGAGCAAGAACCACCCCAGCAGAACCCCCAAGGGCGGGCAATCACCGAGCAGCAACAGAACCATGTGGAGGTAGTTCCCAAACAGCTCAGGGAAGATAACCCTGAAGCTGCAAGGGCAGTACTTACAGGGCACCTAGGGAAGGCAGCCCTAGGTGCATGCAGCCCCAGTACTCTTGTGTTACTCCTGCCTCGCACAATACCAAAAATGAATACCACCACACTGCAGCACTGCTCAAAGGAAACGCCCTCGCCTGGGCTTCCCTTAGCAGTTAGCCTAAGGGCCCTGGAAACCTCCTTGGGGGCTCAGTGGTCCGACGGAAGAGACCCCAGAGTCCCACCTCACCTTGTGCGAGTTTGAAGGTTGCTCTGTCTCCTTGACTCAGGGTGACACTCACCATCTTTGTCTCCGCCATGCTGCTTGTTGGGTCAATGACACCTTTGACCCGGAGTCCTGCCAGAGTCGATCGACCGTTTGCCCTCATAACAGCCTGTGAACTGGGGAGAGTTGCCGACGCAGAGGTCCTCCCGGGGAGGGAGGGTGGGGGTTGTGCAGACGGATGCGCGGCGTTTGTGGTGACGTCATAATGGTTTCCTTGGTTTTCATTGGAGAGTTCTGTTGCTAGTTCGGCTTTCGGTTTGCAATTAAAT
The DNA here is from genome assembly GCF_040958095.1 of Procambarus clarkii. NCBI lineage: Eukaryota > Metazoa > Arthropoda > Malacostraca > Decapoda > Cambaridae > Procambarus > Procambarus clarkii. The sequence continues at coordinate 21,025,056 of NC_091191.1, read as the reverse complement.
AATTAGCAGTTTGTTTTGGAATTCCTACCTTTCTGGGTGCCTGACCTGCTGTTGAATTCAGCAGACAAAGACTGCTTCTAATTACACGGGGGTGTCTTTAGGACATTGCTCCTCGTGCTTCTCTTGCGGGGGCCAGGTTCTGGCTCTGGTCCCCGGTAGGCCTAGAACTCCTTCAAATGACTGTTGCCACGGTCTAATATATACACATCAGCCTGAGATAGCTCCAGGGAGCCAAAGGGGCTCTCCACAGAAAAGGGACGTTGACAGAGCCTTCACCAGACGAGGTCTACTCCACCCTAGCTGTCAGGCGGCAGTTGCCACAAATATATTATTACCTTATTATTTCAATATCTCTGATTTTTTCTTTGTTTTTTGCAGTAATATTATTCAATAGTGTGTATTGTGATATATTTATATAATAAAATGTGTGAACCATCACTGTACTCAAAATTATGGTGTGCATATTAGTGATTCAATTATTATGTTCATAAAACAATAAACAAATAGGTTTGCTATTATTACACTACCTGTATATACACAAGTTATATATATATATATATATATATATATATATATATATATATATATATATATATATATATATATACTGTAACCCCGCGATTATCCGGGATTCGAACATCCGAAAAACGCCCTTATACGGCCAAAATCGTGAACGGATAAAGTTATCACAATATCCGGCCAAAATAGCCACAGGGACCGGATTAAAGCATGTTTTCTGCAGAAATTACACTATCCGGTCAGTCCCCCGGATAATCGTGCCTTTGTCCGTATATAAAAACATGAGGCGGGCCATACGGTATTAATCCCGTCTGCCCGAGACTCGAGGCGCATGGTGTAGGTGGGGGTGGGGTGGGTGGGGTCGGGGTGGGGTGGGTGGGTGGTGTCGGGAGAGAGGGGAGCGTTGGGAGGGACCACCTGGGGGGATTAGGGGGGGGATGGGGAGTGGCCTATACACTACAGTACAGTAATTACTATCAATTTTAGAACAATTCATCATAGCCAAAATCAAAAGAAATACTAGTAATTATGTAATAAAAAATTCCATACAAGTTTCCTAAAAACAATTTGCACAGGCTGAAGTTTCCTTCAAAAATATATTTTTTTTTCCTCCTGGCGGCCTACGTAACGTGCCTCCTTCCTGCCCCGAGTGGACCCGTCCAGGCCCGGTCAAGCCATGTGCTCTCTACCCTCGTGTTACACCACAGTGCCGCGCCATTAGTGAAATATTTTTTTAAATAACTTTTTTATTTTCATAGTAACTTTGAACATTTTTGGCCAAGACTATGTCTGGTAGCAGCATGAATCGTTCTGGAGGTGGAAAGAGGAAGAAGGTTGTCCTAACACTTAAGGACAAGCTACGTGTTATACAACTTTGTGAACATGGCCGGTCGACCTCAAGTGTTGCCAAGGAATATAATATAGGCACTGTATAGGCACAATATAGTACTGTTTCTGATATAAGGAAACAAAAAGAGAAACTTATGCAATTCATTTCAACGTGTGAAAGTGAAGGTGCAAGCACTAGCAGAGGTTTTGTTAGAAAAACTATGAAAACTTCGACGCATGTGCAGTTGGATGAGGCTGTGTACAAGTGGTTTGCTCGGCACCGCACAGTTGGCGTGACAATTCGCGGCCCAGAAATACAAAATGCTGCAAGCAGGTTTGCTGCAAGCCTTGGAATAAAGAATTTCGAAGTGAGTGAAGGTTGGGTTGCAAGGTTCAAGGGTAGGCACAATATTGTGAAGAGGAAAATTGTCGGTGAAAAACTGAGTACAGATGAAAGCAGTGTAGAACCATTTAAACGTAAATTACGAGAATATATTGTGGCAAATAATATTTATTCGTATCAAATTTATAATGCAGATGAAACTGGGTTGTATTGGAGGAGTTTACCAGAAAAAACTCTAGCAATGAGGAGTGAGGGTTGTGTGCCAGGACGTAAGGTTTGCAAGGACAGGCTCTCAGCCATGATGTGTGCGAATGCAGACGGCACAGACAGAATCACGTGTGCAATTGTTGGCAAATCTAAGAAACCAAGAGCCTTGCAACATTGCATGGACAGACTGCCAGTGAAATATTATGACTCAAAAAACCAGCGTTGAATGTAATGAAACGCCATTTTCTGGGTGAGTCCCGGAGGCTCCCCGGAGCTATCCCAGGCTGATATGCTAATGTCAGACTTTGGCATCAGTCATGTGTATGGAGTTCTTAGGCCTACCGGGGACCACGGCCAGAACCGGGCCCCCTCAGAGAGGCAAGGGGAGCAATGGCCTATAGAAGCCCCCGTGTAGTTGGAAGCATTCTATGTCTGCCATCGACCGGAACAGGCACCCAGAAAGGTAAGCGCCCCAAAACAAACCCCTATTCTGGTTAAAATTGCTACCTAATACCGAACTAGTGGATAGAACTCCCCAACCGAAAACAAGCAAATTAGTGTGACGTCACACACTGCCGCGCCGCTGTCTGCGCAGCTCCCCCCTCCCCGGGAGGGGGAAGGGGGAGCCCCAGACCCCCCGCGCCGGCTACCCACACCTCAGTTCTTGAGGCTGGATGTCAAAAACGCGAAAAAACGCCGACCGGAGGGAGGGAGGGATGCCGGGGAGCCTCCGGGACTCACCCAGAAAATGGCGTTTCATTACATTCAACGCTGGTTTTCTGGGGGGAGCCCCGTCGGCTCCCCGGAGCTAACTACCCACAGACAGAAAAAGAGGGACTTACCCGGGAGGCGGTCGTCGCTCACCCCTCAACTCGAAGCCGAGACAACTGGCTGCAACCGCCGACCCAAAGCAACACAGGCCCGACGAGGGCCAGGGACATTCACAAGGTAACGAGCAGCCAGGACCCTGTTCGACCGCCAAAATCCCCGCGCCCGAATATCAGACCAAGACATATTCCCAAAGACGGCAGCAAGAGCCGCGAACTTACGAACGTCATGGGCACGGGGATAGACCGCAGGCTGGCTAGACCTAATAACCCTGCGGACAACCTGAGAGACCCGAACCCGCGAACAGGGAAGAAGGGAAACCGGATCAACCCACAGCGCGTCCCCGGACACAGAAGCTGTGGCGCGCAAATAACGGCGAAGCGCCGCAACCGGACACAAAACATGATGCACCCCCGGCCTGACCAACCAAGCATCAACCACCCATGGACCCCTCCGGAACGCAGCAGTCTCATTCTTCGCCAGAAAAGAAGGAGACGGCTGCAAACGAACAAAACTATCACCACGACCAAAAGAGCAGAAACCCCTGCGCCGGAGGAGAGCATGAAGCTCCCCTACCCGACCCCCAGAGGCCAAAGCCAACAAGAAAAGTGCCTTGGAAAAACAATCCTGGACCGAAGGGGCCACAACGAAACGAGGAGATGAAAGGAAAGCGAGCACTCTGTCCAAAGACCAGGACGGCTCAGGCGACGCATGAGCAGGCCGGAGGTGAAACAATGCACGAGACAGCTTGCGAAACGGCGCAGACGTAACATCGATACCGAAAGCAAGCTGAAGCGGCTCCGCCAGCGCCGCACGATACGAAGCGACAGTGTTAGGCATAAGATGACGGTCCTGAAACAACCACGAGAGGAAGGACAAGACCACCCGAACAGACAAGGAGCTAACACGACGAAGACGCAAAAAGAAACGGAAGGACCGCCAGGAAACTTCATACTGCCGCCGAGAAGAAGCCCTCAGGTGGGACACCAACAAGGAGGCCACCTGATCACCATAGAGATGATGATAGACTCGAGTCAAAAAAACCATACGCGAAGACTCGAGGAGAAGATCGAACCAGCTACGTGACGTACCGGCCCGATCTGCTGAAAGAGGCGGAGCCGCGGGAAAACCCTCGGGTTCGGACACCGAGCAACCGGCGCCTGAAACCAAGGCTGGACCAGCCACCAAGGGGCCAGAAGGACAACTCTCCCCCGGTAAGTCTCTAAGCGAGTCAGGACCTGGAGCAACAGCCGAACCGGGGGAAAGAGGTACAGGAACCCCCACCTCGACAAGTCGAGCCGAAAGGCATCGACCCCGACGGCCTCGCAATCGGGGAAGGGCGCCGCATAAACGGGAAGACGCCGCGACCACGCCGACGCGAAGAGGTCCACCTCGGGGCGCCCGAACGTCTGGCAAAGCCAACGGAAGGACTCGTCGTCGACCGTCCACTCCGTGGAGAGGGGAACGAAGGGAGACAGGGCGTCGGCCAAGACGTTGGACACGCCCCGTACGTGAACCGCCAGGAGAGCCAAACCCCGAGAACTCAGCAGACGAGTCACCCGAAGCGACCAACCCCAAAGAGACAAGGACCGCATCGAACCCCCGCAGTTCAGGCAATGAACCACCGGAGAGCAGTCCGAATGGAGCCGAATCGTCAATCCGCGGGCCACCCGAATCCTCCCCAGAGCAAACCACACTGCCACGAACTCCCGCACCGTACTGTGAGCTCGACGGAAGGACGGATCCCAACGCCCCTGGCCGGCCTGGTGAGCACTGGTCACAAAACCCCAGCCGAGAGACGACGCATCCGTGTACACATCGAGCGAGGGCTCGGGTAGGCGCCAAGGCACTGAACCCCGAAAAACCCGAAGAGGAAGCCGGTGACGCAGCAACCGACGCAAGTCCCCCGGGGGTCGAACTCTGCGATCGCGAGAGAGGCGGAAGGGGGAACCCCGAAGGAACCAGAACAGCCGTCGAAGCCAAACCCGACCCGGCGGGTAGACCACCATCGTGAAGTTCAGGCTCCCGCACAGCCCCTCGAGCAACCGCCGGGTGACCCGAGGGCTCTCCAGAAACAGACGAAGGCGGGACCGCAGCCGCAGGAGAGACTCCGGAGGGAGAGACAAGGAGGCGGTCCGAGAGTCCCACACGAGACCCAGCCAAGTCCGAACCTGAGAGGGAACCAGATGGGACTTCCTCCAGTTCACCAAGAACCCGAACCCGGCGAGCTGGGAAAGAACCAAATCCCTGGCTAGCAAGCAAGCTGACTGGCTGGGAGCCCAAACCAGCCAGTCGTCGAGGTAGGCCAACACCCGAACACCTAGGAGACGCAAACGAGCCACCACAACCCGTGTAAGGCGTGTGAACACGCGAGGTGCCAGGTTCAACCCGAACGGGAGACAACGAAAGCGGTAACTCAGACGCCCCACTACAAAACCGAGCCAGTCCCTGAACCGCGGATGAATCGGGACATGCCAATAAGCGTCCCGGAGGTCCAGGGACACCATCCAAGCACCCGGCTCCAAGAGGAGCCGAACCTGAGACAGCGTAGTCATCCGAAAGGAGGGGCAATGAACCCAGGGGTTCAGACGGGACAAGTCCAGAATGAACCGCAGGTCCGCGCAGTCCCGTTTCGGAACCGGAAACAGACGGGAAACCCATCTGAGGGACGACGTCGTTTCGACGACGCCCAAGCGTACCCACTCCAAGACGACTCGACAGAGCGCAGGGGAAGAAGCCTGCCCCGCCAGCCCCGACCCCCCAAAGGGGGGAGGGGCCACCCAACGCCACCGCAGGCCGCGAGACACGACCCGAAAGGCCCACGAACCGTGGGACCAGGCGCGGGCGAACAGCGCAAGCCGCCCCCCCATCGCCCCGTCAAAGGGGCAAACCGCGAAAGGGCCGGCGACCCTTACGAGACCCAGAACCCCGCACAGCGCGAACACCGCGCCGACCAGACGAGGGAGGGTCCGCAGGAGGAGCCAACCCCAAACCTGACACCAGAGGCCTACCACGACGAGAGGAACCCCGAGCCCTGGCACGACCTTTCCGGGAAGACCCACCCCGGGACCCCCGGAAAACCAACAAGTCCGACATCGGACGACAAGCCGCCGACGCAGCCTGAATAAACTGCGCCACGGCCGGCTCCCCAAACAGGAGAGGACAAAAAGGTGAAGAACGCCTAAGAGCCAGAGCCCAAGCAGATTCCACGGAGGAACCCAGCACCGCCTGCCGACACGCGAGACGGGAAGCATAGAACAGGGAAACCGCATCCCGCAAAATCGGCGTGAACAGCTTCAACAAGGCAGCCGACGAACGCGCAGCCGAGGACAAGGTGCCGGACCCCGGGACGGACCCAAGCGTTCCCACATCCTCCACGAGCCAATCCGAAGACAGCTCCAGGAGGAAAAAGAACCGCAAGGCCGAACACAAAAGGCCCCGAGCGCGCAAGTCCTCCGCCACGAGCGCCGCCGAAAGGGAGGGAACCTGCACATGGAGCTGAATAACGCCCACATCGCGGGGAAGGGCAGGGGCAAACAAGTACTCATTCAGGTACTCAAGTTCACCCCCCAGGAAAACCTGAAGCACCGTGGAAGCTTCCCGCCACTCCAGCGTGCGGGAACGACAGAAGGAATGCCAGGAATCCAGACCAAACAAGGGGCAGTCTGCTAGCCAGGACGACTCCGGAACCTCGTAACGGAGCCAGAAAGGGAACGAAGTCCCAAACCTGAACGTGGACGGATCCATTTCCGAGGCATAATCCGGGTCACGCAGGAGGTGAGCTGCAAAGGCCGCTCGCACCACACCAGGTTGGATGCAATAAGCCGAAAACCTCCGGAAGGACGGAACCGACGTACCCGGGGGAACACGGAACCGTACCCGGGGAGGGGCCGACACCAAATCCAACTCGTACGCAGAGGGGGGGAAAGAAAACCCCACTCCTTGTAACAATAAGCCCCGCTCAGTGGGAAGAAAAACCCAGGCGGGGTCCAGCGGGGCCCAAGGCCCCCAAGTCGGCCCCTCCCCAGCCTCGAGGTCCGTCACCACAGGACCCGAGGTCGAGTCCTCTCCCCAAGCCCCGACCCCACAAGACAAGGACGGAGCAGCCGGAAAAGCTGGAGGAAGGGGGGCCCACTGGTCAGACCCTGAAGCTTCGGCCGGGAGACAAGACTCGAATGCCTCTGCCGCCCCCCCGGAAGGGGCAACCCCCGAAGCTGCCCGAGTCTCGAGATCAAGTAACCCCTGCTCCGACCCCGAAACCCTCAGACGCTTCGGGGCCGGAAGCAGGGGCGGGGGACCAGAACGAACAGAAGGGGAAGGACGAGGAGGTGCGGACTGAACCAGGATCGAAGCGACCCCCACCCCCAAGTCCGGGTCTCGAAAAGCAAAGCGGGGCAGCCCCGGGGCATCCGGGGAAGCAACCAACCGAGCGCGTTGCAACAGACGAAACCTAGACTGCAACGCACGTGCCGCCTGTACCCGAATAGAATCATCAGAGGATTGGGTAAATTGAGTCACAAGCAAGCAGCAACACTCACAGGACTCAGGGTCGAAAGTATCACCGACCCAACAGGCAGCGTGGCAGAGGCAAAAACAATGAGGGTCACCCTGAGACAAGGGGACCGAGCAACCCTCAAACTCGCACACAGCGAGTGGGGACTCCGGGGTCACATCCATCGGACCCACGCGCCCCCTAGGGGATTCCCAGGGTCCTGAGCGTTTACTTTAAGAGGACTCGCGCTCAGGTAGTCCCAGGCAGGGTGCTGCAAACCGGCGCCCAAAACTACCAAGCAAACTTCTAAAGCTGAACCCCAGGGACGTGTACACTCACGGGGACCTAGCAGGGGGCGCCACCGAGGAGAACAGTGGAAGGGCAAAAACAAACTGAATAAAATGACAGAACCCCCCACCAGGCAAAAACAAAAAGAAAAACAAAACCCCGCAAGAGGACAGCGAACCCCAAGGAACAGAGCCGGCCGCGATGTCGGGAAATACAAGCTGAGCAGCACCCTGCGCCCCTACCAGTGCAAACTGCCTCTTACCTGCCGGTAACAAGGGAGAACAGAACACCCAAGAGCCCAACAGGCGGCCGAAAAACCGAAAGGTAAAACGGACCAGCAGAGGCAGACCCCGAGGAGCCTGTGGAAGGCGGCCCCAAGCCCCAAGGGCAGTACTTACAGGGCACCTAGGGAAGGCAGCCCTAGGCGCATGCAGCCCGAGTACTGAAGATAACTCCTGGCTCTCGCACCCACAAAACTAACACCACACTCAAAGCACAGTGCAGTAGCGACACCAGAGCCAGAGCACACGACCATCGCCTATAGCATCAGCCTCAAGAACTGAGGTGTGGGTAGCCGGCGCGGGGGGTCTGGGGCTCCCCCTTCCCCCTCCCGGGGAGGGGGGAGCTGCGCAGACAGCGGCGCGGCAGTGTGTGACGTCACACTAATTTGCTTGTTTTCGGTTGGGGAGTTCTATCCACTAGTTCGGTATTAGGTAGCAATTTTAACCAGAATAGGGGTTTGTTTTGGGGCGCTTACCTTTCTGGGTGCCTGTTCCGGTCGATGGCAGACATAGAATGCTTCCAACTACACGGGGGCTTCTATAGGCCATTGCTCCCCTTGCCTCTCTGAGGGGGCCCGGTTCTGGCCGTGGTCCCCGGTAGGCCTAAGAACTCCATACACATGACTGATGCCAAAGTCTGACATTAGCATATCAGTCTGGGATAGCTCCGGGGAGCCGACAGGGCTCCCCCCAGAAAATGCATGGTTTACACAGGAGATCTTTCTTTCCTGGTTTCATGACGTGTTCTGCAGGGAAGTTCGTGCCTATCAAATTAAGAAACTCAAAATGAGGCCAAGCGAAGTTCGGGCTTTACTGTTGCTTGATAATGCGCCTGCCCACCCCAGAATTGACACGTTAACCTCACATGATGGCAAGATAACGTGTATGGCACTTCCTCCTAACACAACCTCTCTCATTCAGCCTATGGATCAGGGAGTTATCTGTGCTACGAAGAGGTTGTACACCAAAAAAATGCTAAACGAAGTTTTGGTGGTTTTGCCTCTTCCGGAAGATATTGAACTCGGTGTGGATAACAGGGCTAAAAAAAAACCTTCAGAATTTGAAGAACTATACAATCAAGGAAGCCATCTATAACTGGGCCAAGGTATGGAGTGAAGTAAAGGAATCGACTTTGAAAAATTCCTGGAAAAAACTCCTCACGTCTACGGTCAGAAATGATGAAGAAATGGATTTTGAAGGATTTACAGATGAAATCCATGGAATGTTTAGAAATGCCGGCGAAAACTTAGAAAGACAGGATGTGGTTGATTGACTTGAACAAGATGCCAATGATCCAGGATATGGTGTGATGAGTGAAGACGAGATTCTACAGTCTGTTACTGGTGAGGTGGACGAAGAGGATG
>NC_091191.1:20985906-21010906 GCF_040958095.1 Procambarus clarkii | reverse complement strand
ACAGACACTCTGGCATATTCAAATAAACTATGATAGGCAGACTGTACACTGTGCATCCTAATCAGGATGAATGCTTCTTTCTTCACATGCTGCTGGTAAATGTGCCCGGTCCAACGTCTTTCCAGCAATTGAGATTTGTCAACGCCGTCAATTGAGATTTGTCCGTGGCATGATTTGTCAACATGCCACTTCCCGTAGTGCATGTCAAGCTCTGAATTTATTGGACAACGATCGGGATTGGGATGTATACATTAATGACGCGTCCAACACATCACATCCAAATAAAATTCGTGCATTGTTTGCAATCATATTGACCTCTGGCTCTCCGTTATCTCCAACAGAGTTATGGGATAATTATAAATTGCACATGGCTGAAGATATTATCCGTCGAATACGCAAAGAAAATTCAAATATGAACATGGATTTTACAGCAAAATTCTTCAGCGAAGCCTTGATAATGATTGAAGACTTGTGTTTAGAAATCGCGAACAAAGTTTTCAATCAATTGGAAATGCCATCGTCGAATCAATCTGCTGCTGCTTCGTTCGATGTAGAATTGTGTCGTGAACAAAATTACAACACGGGTGATCTGTTGTCGTATGTTTAATCAAATATTCCTAGGCTAACACTTGAGCGAAATGACATTAACAATCAAATAATTCAAACTGTCAATGTCGGGCTTGGAGAAATCTTAGATGCGCCAGGAGGAACTGGTAAAACTTCCTAATTAGATTGATTCTGGCAGCATTTCGATCCCAAAATGGCATAACCTTAGCTCTTGTAATGTCCGGAATTGCTGCGACACTGCTACCAGGTTGAAGAACTGCTACTTCGACTTAGAAATAGCCATTGAACATGCAATTCATTGATACTCTCATGTGCAACATTTCCAATGCATCCAGCATGGGAAAAGTATTGCAGAAATGCAAACTTATTGTTTGGGATGAATGCACAATGCGCCACAAAAAATCGTTCGAGGCTCTTGATCGATCATTGCAAGATTTGCATTGAAACATCAGACAATTTGGGAACGCATTAATATTGCTTGCAGGAGATTTCAGGCAAACATTACCTGTAATTCCTCGATCGACACCAGGGGACGAAATAAATGCTTGCCTGAAATACTCTACTTTGTGGCGCCACGTAAAGACATTTAAATTAACTACAAACACGCGTGTAGTTATGTAGCTACTGCAAAACAATCCATCAGCATAACCATCATTATTCTCACATAAATTTCTAGAAATTGGGAACATAAACGGTCCGGTTGATCTGACCTCAGGACGAATTTAATTGCTTCATAACTTCTGCAATTTAGTGACGTTAAAAGAAGAATTGGTTGAAAAAGTATTTCCCAATATTGAAACCAATTATAAGAATCATGATTGGCTGAGTGAACGAGCTATTCTTGTGGCCAAGAACAAAACGTTTACGACCTTAACATTATTATTCAGTCTAACATTCAAAGCGGGGCAGTCAATATTCAAGTCCATCGACACTGTTGTGGAAGTAGATGAAGCAGTTAATTATCCAACAGGACTTTTTAATTCACTCAATCTGCCAGGGATACCATCACACGTCCGGCAATTGAAAATCGGCGTGCCAATTATCATGTTGCGAAATATCAATCAGCCAAAACTTTGCAATGCCACGTGCCTTGCAGTAAAAAAATTAATCAGCGACATCGTAGAAGCAACAATCTGACAGGACCTTTCAAAGGGGAAGATGTACTCATTCCTCACATTCCTATGATTCCAACATTCATTCCTCGCATTCCAATGATTCCAACAGATATGCCATTTCAATTTAAGAGATTGTAATTTCCAATTCGATTGGTGTTTGCAATCACCATCAACAAAGCTCAGGGCCAATCTTTAGAATTATGCAGTTTATATCTAGACACGGATTGCTTCTCACGTGGACAATTATATGTTGAGTGTTCTAGAGTCGGTAAACCAGACAATCTCTATATCTCTACAGACAACGGAACAACAAAAAATATTGTATACCCAGAAGCATTGTAAAATTAAACATACTAGAAACGTGCGCATTCTCTTTTCTTTCTTTCCATTTAACCAGACTGAGCCACAGCAACGCATGGCAGGTACTGCTAGTTATATATAAGTATCTACCCGTTTTATTCACCATACCTGTACAAATAAGCTAGTATGGTGCTCAAGGACCATAATGGCCACCAGTAAACAACATGACAAGTCGTGCAGACGACGCACCTCCCTCACCAAAATGGTGGCTCCCAACCTACTCCTATTGCTGTTATTACAGTATCCACTCAATTTAACGGCCTCTTTTATACCGATCTGCCGGTAGTAACGACCGGTTTGGGAGATCGGTATCTGGTGCCTTGTTTACCGGTCTGGTGGTCGATATTACTGACAGTCAGTATTGGGTTTGTTTTGGCATCGGCAGCCCCTCACACGGCGACCAGGCCACCGACCTCGATCATCCAGAATCGTATATTAAATCTTAACTTTCTTTTAAAATGATTCACTTTTATGAAGAAAATTCTAAATTATTATTAATAAAATATTTTAAAACAATTGTTATTAAGCAAAATTCTTTGTTTTCTTATTAAATACCTTTTACAGTATAGGCAATAGGTATTTTTTTTCCCACGGACCTAGAATGTACTGTGCCTGGGCCATGTGACCGCATTGTTTACTGTGAACTCGCGCAGCTACCTTGAGGTTACCTTGAGGTGCTTCTGGGGCATAGCATCCCCGCGGCACGGTCGTCGACCAGGACTCCTGGTTGCTGGACTGATCAACCAGGCTGTTGGACGCTAAGAGCTGAGAGCAACGTCTCAAAATATTAGCCAGAGAAAATCAGATTCAGACAAAAATAGATAAATTCATGATTTCAACAGTTCGTGAAAGCACCCGCTGGGAATTCAACAAGTCATGCAGCATCCGCTGGCAACGAGTGCCCTACAAGCCATGCTGCACCCGCCGATGCTGAATTCCCATCAACAAGTCGTGCAGCCTCCGCCGGCAACGAATGCTCTGCAAGCTATGCTGCACCTGCCGATACTGAATTCCTATCAACAAGTCGTGCAGCCTCCGCCGGCAACGAATGCTCTGCAAGCTATGCTGCACCCACCGATGCTGAATTCCCATCAACAAGTCGTGCAGCCTCCGCTGGTAACGAATGCTCTGCAAGCTATGCTGCACCCGCCGATGCTGAATTCCCATCGACAAGTCATGGAGCATCCGCCGGCAACGAATGCTCTGCAAGCCATGCTGCACCCACCGATGCTGAATTCCCATCAAAAGTCGTGCAGCCTCCATTAACGATATAAAATATGATTGAAAGGCATATAAATTAGTGTAAAAAGTGTTGATAGAATACAGTATTGTAAGTGTTAATGATTATTCAAGCCTTGACAAAAAGATACTGTACAGTGTAAATATACAGTAGAAATAATTTTCAATTGTGAATTAGAATTAGAACTCATGTGAATTAGTAGTAAGGCTAGCTGTTGTGTGAAGTGAATGCCTGAAAATAAGTGTACATACTGTATGTACCCTGTATACAGTCCTGAACAATATAAAACAAGCGCTGCAGAGGATGACATAATCTTCACAGCTCCGTAATCTTCAGCTTCATTAAAAGTAAGTCAATTTACCAATTTTATTATAGTATTACAACATATTAATTGTTTTTTTCAACAAAAGCTACATATTAATCTCTGCAAATGTATATTCTATCATTAGCAGAGAAAAGGTGAGCTCAAAATATTTCGTCTTGGCTAGCTCTCAGTGACAAGGCTCGATCGCCATCGAATGGCCTTCCCGCCACAGCCTGTGTCATAACATTAAAAATACATTACCTGCACTGTTCAGGGTAAAACAAAACACATCTCTAAAATTTTACTGAGAAAATATAAACAATCACTGATTGATACATGAAATATTTTGCAATACAAATGAATGAACCTATTTTTTCCCACCCATCTGGACTTGATCAGACCATGTTCATACATCCATGCAGCAGCCACCAGCTGACTTAATCATCAGCATGGCACTAAATTGGAATGCAATTACACAATGAACTTTATTTAATTTTAGTTATACAGTATAAAATATATCCTACCTGAATTTACTTGAAAAATTACCCGACCAGACTTAACTTTGGAAATAACGGAGCTCCGGAAATAACGACCAGGGCACAGCCTCATGTAGGCCGTTAAATTGAGTGGATACTACTCTATACACACGTTATATATATATACAAGTATCTACATTTGTGTTCACCATAGCGAACCACTAAGCTGGTATGGTGAGTGCAGTCAATAAAGGTGGCCACACACAGTCAGAAGATGACGCCACCACCCTCCCTCCCACAGCATTACTCCTCCCTCCATGGAGCACAGTGCTAAATATCACCACAATCCTGCTATTATCAGAATCCTGGTCAGTTTTATCACAGTCAGGGGTCTTCTGTAATACTATCATCGCTGTATCCACTCAATTTAACAGCCTATATGGGGTTGTACCCTGGTCGTTATTTCCGGAGCTCCGGTATTTCCGAAGTTAAGTCGGGACGGGTAATTTTTCAAGTAACATTCAGGTAAGACATATTTTATACTGTATAACTAAAATTAAATAAAGTTCATTGTGTAATTGCGTTCCAATTTAGTACCACACCGACAATTAAGCCAGCTGTTGGCTGCTGCATGGATGATGTGTGGACACGCTCTGATCAAGTCCAGATGGGTGGGGAAAAAATTGGTTCATTCCTTTGTATTGCAAAATATTTCATGTATCAATCAGTGATTGTTAATATTTTCTCAATAAAATTTTAGAGATGTGTTTTGTTTTACCCTGAACAGTGCAGGTAATGTATTTTTAATGTTATGACACGGGCTGTGGCGGCCATACCATACAATGGCGATCGAGTCTTGTCACTAACTGAGAGCTAGCCAAGACAAAATATTTTGAGTTCACCTTTTCTCTGCTAAGGATAGAATATACATTTGCAGAGACTAATATGTAGCTTTTGTTGATAATAGCTTTTGTTGAAAAAAAAATTAATATGTTGTAATACTATAAATAATAAAATTGGTAAATTGACTTACTTTTAATTAAATTAATGAAGCTGAAGATTACGAAGCTGTGAAGATTACGTCATCCTCTGCAGCGCTTGTTTTATATTGTTCAGGACTATATACAGGGTACATACAGTATGTACACTTATTTTCAGGCACTCACTTCACACAACAGCTAGCCTTACTACTAACTCACGTGAGTTCTAATTCTAATTCACAATTGAAAATTATTTCTACTGTATATTTACACTGTACAGTATCTTTTTGTCAAGGCTTTAATAACCATTAACACTTACAATACTGTATTCTATCAACACTTTTTACACTAATTATATGCCTTTCAATCATATTTTATATCATTAGCGGAGGCTGCACGACTTGATGGGAATTCAGCATCGGCGGGTGCAGCATGGTTTGTAGGGCATTCGTTGCCGGCGGATGCTCCACAACTTGTTGATGGGAATTCAGCATCGGCGGTTGCAGCATAGCTTGCAGAGCATTCGTTGCCGCCGGATGCTCCATGACTTGTTGATGGGAATTCAGTTAATTCAGAATTAAACACGGTCATCACTGGGTGGGTAGGCAGGATACACTGGTAAACAATCGCCCCACGCCACAGCACCACACGCTTGTTCGACCCAAACACTTATCAGACATCGTATTCCAAGGAAAACATTGTACACCAATTCAATTTTTACAATGATGAAGGACAGAAGAAAATGTATATATGCTAGTTAGCATTGTAAATATGTGGCCACGTCTGTGGTAGAAAATAATAAATAATAAAAAAAAAAAAACTAACGTATAAATAAACATGAGTGGAACTTGACTCAGGACTGCAAAAGTGAGTCGTGTTGATGGTGGTAGTGAAGTGTTGTTGTGCTAAGTAAAGTGTGTGGTTTAGTCAAGTTTGTGAGTTGAAGTATGTTTGGGAGTTTGTCACAATTCAGAAAAGGTTAGGATAGATTGGAGTAGGGTAGGTTAGATTATGTTAAGTAATATGTGGTTAGTGTGTATAAGGTTATGTTAGGTTGGGGTAGGTTAGTATAAGATGGGTTATGTTAGGTTGGGGTAGGTTAGTATAAGATGGGTTATGTTAGGTTGTCGTATTGCCGATCTTTACGTCTGGGATGTAATTGCATTTGTCTTCTTTGACGTGCCAATAGTACAGCATGTTCAATATCTGGGAGCAGTTGGAGGATGTGTCGTGGGAGTGTGATACCTGCTTAATGGGGTTCTGGGAGTTCTTCTACTCCCCAAACCTTCCCGAGGTCAGGATTGACTTGTGAGAGTTTGGTCCACCAGGCTGTTGCTTGGAGTGGCCCGCATATCCACCACAGCCCGGTTGGTCTGGCACTCCTTGAAGAAAACTATCTAATTTTCGCCTGAAGATGTCCACGGTTGTTCCAGCAATATTTTTTATGCTAGCTGGGAGGATGTTGAACAATCATGGACCTCTGATGTTTATACAGTGTTCTCTGATTGTGCCTATGGCACCCCTGCTCTTCACTGGTTCTATTCTGCATTTTTTTCCATATCGTTCACTCCAGTATGTTGTTATTTTACTGTGTAGATTTGGGACCTGGCCCTCCAGTATCTTCCACATGTATATTATTTGATATATCTCTCCACCTTTCTAGTGAGTACATTTGGAGAGCTTTGAGACGATCACAATAATTTAGGTGGTTTATGTGGTTTTTCAGTCAAAGTGCCAGGTGGTCGCGGGGAGGTTTGTACAGCTGGGGATTTCTTACTCTTAGTGGTTTGTGGTTTGTGGCAAGTCAGCCTGGGAAGTGACTTGGGTAAGGCATGCTAAGTAGTTATTTAGGAGTTTGTCCAGCATCAGTTCAAACATTTTGTATACAGCAATGGTAGATGCGTTAGGTCGCATGCCATTGTCTGTAGATGTGGATGGGGTGTGTGTTGGGTCAGCTTAGGGAATGGGTTGGATTACTTGTGTAAAGAATTTAGTTAAGAGTTGGTCTAGTGTCTTTTCTAGTGCATTTTCAATGAAAGGACAAGAGTTTCAACAAGATCTGAAGTAAGTAGTACATTTTGTGGGAAAGTATTGGACTCTGGGGATGCAGGATGGTCAGTGACAGACATACCTGGTACATGCAAAGATCATGGATGAGAATGTGGTAGTGATGGATGAGGGACTGAGTTAGGTTGTTTCAGTGCACTACTGTATTGCAGGTTGTTGATGGGGAGAGCCTTAGTTTTTGCTGCTATGTATGAAGGACATTGTTTGAATGTAATGTCATGATCGCCACCACAGTCTGAACAGGTAAGCATATCTGATGCACAGGCTTGTGTGTAATGGGAACTACAGCATTTCCCACATTTACTGTCTTTAATGCAGCCTTCTGAGGTATAGTTAAATCCTTTACATCTAAAGCATTTTATGTGAGAAACATACCATGTACCCATCCCATGTGTGGGTACATGGTATGTACACTTCTAGTTTATGGAGTAAGCCATGAATCCAAACCTGCTTACCTAAATTATCATTAAAATCCTGACAGGCCATGAACACATGAATGGGCAATTTGTGCAGAGACCTTCCCTGATAAGAGCATTAAAACGGATGGTTATCTGGTAAATTATTCTATTGTAATGACAGGAGCAAGTATTAAACAATAATATAACAGCATAATATACTAGAGAAGAAGGTGTAAGTGAGAGTTTTTGAGTGGCATGTGTGCAGGTGGGTGAGGGTGGATGTGTGTGGGGATGAGGATGGGAGGGGCATGTGTGCGGGTAGGTGAGGGTGAATGTGTGTGGGGATGAGGACGGGAGGGGCATGTGGGGATGAGGACGGGAGGGGCATGTGTGGGTGAGGGCGGGCGGGTGTGTGGGGGCGGGTGTGAGCAGGCAGGCGTGTGTGGGTGAGGGCAGGCAGGCATGTGTGGGTTAGAGCAGGCGTGTGGGTGGGTGAGGGCGGGCAAGCATGTACTCACCTAATTGTGTTTGCGGGGGTTGAGCTCTGGCTCTTTGGTCACGCCTCTCAACTGTCAATCAACAGGTGTACAGATTCCTGAGCCTATTGGGCTCTATCATATCCATATATGAAACTGTGTATGGAGTCTGCCTCCACCACATCACTACTTAATGCATTCCATTTGTTAACTACCCTGACACTGAAAAAATTCTTTCTAACGTCTCTGTGGCTCATTTGGGTACTAAGTTTCCACCTGTGTCCCCTTGTTCGTGTCCCACCCGTGCTGAAGAGTTTGTCTTTGTCCACCCCTGTCATTTCCCCTGAGAATTTTGTAGGTGGTTATCATGTCTCCCCTTACTCTACTGTTTTCCAGGGTGAGAACGGGCATGTGGGCGAGAGCATGCGTGTGGGTGAGAGTGGGTGTGTGGGTGAGAGCGGGTATGTGGGTGAGAGCAGGCGTGTGGGTGAGAGCAGGCGTGTGGGTGAGAGTGGGCGTGTGGGTGAGAGCGGGCGTGTGGGTGAGAGCAGGCGTGTGGGTGGGTAGGTAGGTGAGGGGGGGCATGTGGGTGGGTGAGAGCGGGCGTGTGGGTGGGTGAGAGCGGGCGTGTGGGTGGGTGAGAACGGGTGTGTGAGGACGGGGAGGCATGTGTGGGTGAGGGTAGGTAGGTGGGTGAGGGCGGGCGTGTGGGGATGGGTGAGGGCAGGCAGGCGTGTGGGGGTGAGGGTGGGCATATGGGTGAGTGGGTGAGAGCGGGTGTGTGGGTGGGTGAGAGCGGGCATGTGGGTGGGTGGGTGAGAGCGGGCGTGTGGGTGGTTGAGAGCGGGCGTGTAGGTGGGTGAGGGCAGGCAGGCGTGTGTAGGTGGGTGAGGGCAGGCAGGCGTGTGTGGGTGGGTGAGGGCGGGGAGGCGTGGGCGGGTGTGTGCGTGAGGGCGGGCATGTGGGTGGGTGGGTGAGGGCGGGGAGGCATGTGGGTGGGTGAGGGCGGGTGTGTGGGTGAGGGCGGGCGTGTGGGTGAGGGCGGGCGTGTGGGTGAGGGCGGGCGTGTGGGTGGGTGTGGGCATGTGGGTGGGTGTGGGCGTGTGGGTGAGGGCGGGCGTGTGGGTGAGGGCGGGCGTGTGGGTGAGGGCGGGCGTGTGGGTGGGTGGGTGAGAGCGGGCATGTGGGTGAGGGCGGGTGTATGGGTGGGTGAGGGCGGGCGTGTGGGTGGGTGAGGGCAGGCGTGTGAGTGGGTGGGTGAGATCGGGCGTGTGGGTGAGGGCGGGTGTATGGGTGGGTGAGGGCGGGCGTGTGGGTGGGTGGGTGAGGGCGGGCGTGTGGGTTGGTGGGTGAGAGCGGGCGTGTGGGTGAGGGCTGGCGTGTGAGTGTATGGGTGGGTGAGGGCGGGCGTGTTGGTGGGTGAGGGTGGGTGGGTGAAGGCGGGCGTGAGGGTGGGTGGGTGAAGGCGGGCGTGAGGGTGGGTGGGTGAAGGCGGGCGTGAGGGTGGGTGGGTGAGGGCGGGTGGGTGGGTGGGTGAGAGCGGGCGTGTGGGTGGATGAGAGCGGGCGTGTGGGTGGGTGAGAGCGGGCGTGTGGGTGGGTGAGAGCGGGCGTGTGGGTGGGTGAGGGCGGGCGTGTGGGTGGGTGAGGGCGGGCGTGTGGGTGAGGGCTGGTGTATGGGTGGGTGAGGGCGGGCGTGTTGGTGGGTGAGGGTGGGTGGGTGAGGGCGGGCGTGTGGGTGAGGGCGGGCGTGTGGGGCAGGAGCTGGCCAGCCAGGTGACAACATGAGGTAGGACCTACCACTGGGCACCACTAGTCTTACCTTCAGTGTCACGTCACACAGCTTCCCCTTCCTCCTGATGTCTTCCATGACTTGGAAGCCTCCCATTGGAAGGTCATCTTGGTTAAATATAGTAAAGTCGTCGCTTTCCACAATGTTCTCTATTTCCAGTTCAAATTTGGCGTGTTCCTCCTCCATGGTCGCCTGACACAATGGCCACACCTGCTGTTTATAAACAAACGCCCGCAGGATACACGCTCGTCGCTCTCCACCACCATGCTTTACACCAATCACATTCCCACTTGGCGCACGCTTGCTTCTCATTGGTCACTTCGTCAGCTGGGCTCTTGTTGTCGACTACTTGTCAAAGGAGTAACTTATGAGACTGGAGGAAGTTTTTTTTACAGTTTTGTTTTTAATAACGACCACAGCTAGAGCAAAATATACATATAGTTACCTACTCTTCCCAGATATATATGCATACATATTTATTTCTGTATCAAATACAATTATTTTACTTGTCAGTCATATTTTGTTCACATTTTCTGTGTAGTTTTTGAATCCCACGGAGTTTTGAAGTACACGGACCACACGTGTGAGACTGAATAACTGAAGAAGCAAGTATATTATGTAAATAATATACTCGCTCCAAACTCTCTTAGCTTAATGAGATTAGAACAAACTCTAATTAGCAGTTAGTTTAGTTTATTTATTATGCACCCCATACCCATCTTGTGGGCGGTAGTGGAAGGGGTTACAGAGGCACTCAGGCATATAATGTGTTCAGGGACTGAACCCCACAATTCAACACTAATGACAAAACTCACAGACGTTGAGTGTAACCTTGGATTGTCAATGAGCAATCTGAGAGCAGTAGTACACCAAGAATTTTAACAAAATCTTGTAGATTTTCCCAATTTACCTCGGATATCCGTCATGTCAAAGGAACTGTTCTAATTAATGCTTTACTAAAATCAATCCCAACTAGTCCGGCAAACATCACTATCAGCTATGCAGATGACATCCTTGTGCATACTAAAACCCACCGCGAAATGCAAACAGTCTTAAATTGTATACATACAGCTTGTGAGAGCCTTGGTCTTGTAATCAACGCTGCTAAAACTAAGGTATTTAACAGACAAATTGGCAACCGCAAAAGTGGACCACGAAAACTTAAGATAGACAACATAACAATAGACTATGTCTCTTCTTTCAAATACCTTGGAGTCTCTGTCCCTTGTACCTCAACTGCAGTCAATAAGTTACATCAACAATGTAGAGACAGACTCAAGGCTCTCAGAACTGTAGTGGGGTACAGCCCGAAATATGGTGTTTATATTAGAATAGCAAGAATGATGATATTTAGCGTATATAAGGTCTCTGATAGACTATCATGCACCAGCTTTGGTCCTGCAGAATGGCAAAAGTATTGATAGACTGGAAAAAATGCAAAATGAAGCACTCAGAATTATACTTGGCTGTCCTATAACTACCAAAGTTCTCAACATGCGGAAAGAATTAAATATACTTAGCATTCAAGATAGAATATTTGAAATTAATCTTATGATGGGACTAAAGCTGCTGCGTGATAACAAAAACAACATTGTGTCAGTTGCACTGTTAGAACACATACGAAATGGAACTAGCGAGTCTAAATGGATTCAAAGAACTGCCACTCATATTAAAATGATGGGACTGCACGATGTATATACAGATGAAAGAGTACAGCACTTCCTTCCACCCTGGCAGATAGTACCTTTTGACATCCTGACCCCTGCATATCTTACCAAGAAACTAATCACAAGTAACCCTCATGCTCAGCTTGCTGCTAAATTAAGCACCATAGAACACATTCACAATATACAAGCTGAAAACAACATTGCACAGACCATATACACTGACGGATCACTCAATACAGCTACAGGGAGGGCAGGAAGGGCTGTTATTGCTCATCAGCCCGATGGCAGAATAATTCAAAGAAATATCCGAATTAGTAACTGGGCGTCCACAATGCAAGCCGAGTTGGTAGCGATACTGGTAGCACTCGAAATTATTGACAACACTGAAGTAGACAGCTTAATTATTTCTGACTCCCTATCCTCACTACGAGCAATAAACAGTTTGCAATCAAGTAATAACGTGCTTGTCTTGGAAGCTAGACGTAGATATGTAAGAATACTTAGCAAGAGGGTAAATATAAAAATGTTGTGGATTCCTTCTCACATTGGCATGCAGGAACACGACAAAGTTGACGCCCTTGCTAAGGCTGCAGTAAATAAAGACAGTATTGAATGGAATCTTGAGTTATCAAATAGGTCCCTTAAAAGTGTCATTAGACGAGAACTCCTAGATGGATTTGAAGAAAGTAGAACAGTGCAAACTGGAACTAGTAGGTCCATTGTTCATCACAATGAAATGTGTGAAGTAAAACATGTGTATGGGGCAAGTAACAAAGTCAGTAGACTAACAGATGTTGTCACAGCTCGTATAAGACTTGGCTACAAGTATCTCTGGCAGTTCGGCTTGTATAGGGATCTAGATGAAGTAAAGTGTAAAGTGTGTGGACATAGGCAGGGACACACACTCGAACATTATATCTTGGATTGTTGTAAAATTGAGCCTTTTAGAGATAAATCTAAGCTCACTCTGTATGATATGGCAACCTATCTTATTACCATGGATAAATTACCTGAAATCCTTGCACTGTACCCACATTTTGCTTCCAGTAGATGAACGACATATGAGATTCAGAAACAAGTAGTGTATTGTGAGGACTAATAATAAACAGAAGCTCCCCTATGACTCTGTAATATCCCCATTGGCCAAACTATTATGTATTAACGACAAGACCTACCATTAATGTATGATGACTTACTGTAAATATGTAGCTCTTGTAATAGCACTTTCTCTGTAACTAGCTGACATTGTATCTATAAGGTGTGAAGGATTGAAGAAATTGTTTATGTAATAATCTAAGATGAGGTCTGATAAAGACCTTTTGTGCCCTCTGTAATGCTTTTGCGCTACCGCTCACAGGATGAGTATGGGGTGCACAATAAACTAGCCGCCTTCGGCGGCAACAATCAATCAAAGGAACTAATAATGTAACGGTTCTATTGTTACGTAAAGTATGGTGACAATAATTAAACACAGACACTAAGATACTATATATATATTTGGTCGACTATACAGAAGTACACAGGTGATACTTTGGTGTGAGTTAAGCGCACTGAGCGTCGGTACAGTATCTCGCAAGTGTCTGCTCTAGACCACACTTGAAAGTAGACTAGTTAATGTTTGCTATTCTGCTGCTTATATGCTCGGGCAACACCTCACCGTGTACAGCAATGAGCGAGTCAACAACATCGGGACAACGGACTCGTCGGGAATAAAGACTTTGTTAATTTGTATATACAATATATATGTAATTTTTTTTAAGGTCAGAAAACTTGGAGTTCACCGTTACAGAGAAAATGTTATGAATGACAATTTTTGTGTAGACTCTGGTGAACTGGGGAACCAGCGGAAAGATGGTTCCAGTATAAATTTAATTGTTTGTCATAAATTGTGTTAATTTTTGTTTCTCAAATTAATGTTGATTTGTCATCTAAGAGGTTAGATGGGCTGCCATGCAGGTATGGTCAGCCTGGATTTTGAGTTACCATGGTAACTGTTATTGTTGAGAGTTTTTATAAATATTTCTCGACTGTGAGATGTATATATTTAGATAGGGTAGCTATTTTTTTTTCGAGGCATGTGCTAGTTCCTTTGTGGTCTGGGATAAGAAAAGCCATGTTCGAGTTCCTCGCCCACGGTTTTTCTTAAACCGGGACATTGGGGGATATGTAACAAGAGAGCAGTACATAGTACATGAACATCATAACAGCATGAACAGGCCACGTGGAGGATGAACAACCCACAGGCGCCAGACAGGCGGCGGCAGACAATGTAAAAGTTACACCTCTGTACAAGTTAGCCATGGAGTCAGGTCAACGGTCATCGAATCACAAAGAGGTCAGAATTGATGCCGTCATGGTAATCTTCAGGGATTAACCCCTAAACAACAAATGCAAAACCCTCATGTTCAGCTGAGGAGCAGCAGATCAGGGCAGAGTCAGTTGAGTGGGCACAGCCCAGTAGGGAGGTGTGGGTGGACTCTGGGAAGGAACATCATCTCCAGGAAAACTGTGGAACAACACACGAGTAAGTACGGCTCTCTTGTACTAAAGCACCTCATTCAGTACCCTTGGCCTCTAGTAGGGAATATAGTTAGGGAGTGTCTTATTTAATTATTTCTAATAAAGTCAGATATTAAGTGTTATTCAATGTGTATTAATGGTTCCTTGCTTTAGTGATATTGGGCCTACCGTCCCCTTTGCCCTAGTGACCTAGTGCTCTTAATTATTCAGTACTCCTCCCCCCGTTCGTCTTCCGTGTTGAGGTGTTAGTATTGGTGTGTCCCGCCTTATTCTTGTGTACACTATAGTTCCCAAGTGGTCAGGATTATTCGAGTGTCAGGCCAGGATCCTTGTACCGTTCAATTGTCCCCTACACCTGTCCTGGTAGGTTATTCCATCTGCAAGACCTACGACTCTCACTCCGGTCCCCTGTCCGGTAACTCAGGGTGGTGGCAGCGTCACTCGGTAACTCATACGATAGGTTGTGACTACGATTATCTCTATCTTTCTGTCTCACTCTCCCTCACTAGTGTCTCACTCTCCCTCGCCCTCACTCGCTCTCGTTCTCCCTCCCTTGCTCTCGTTCTCGCTCTCCTCTCTCTCTCCTCTCGCTCTTCCTCTCTCTCTCTCTCTCCTTCCTCTGTGTACTGGTTTACGTCTTCGTATGACGGCCCGAGTGTTAACATCTTATATGATCGGTATAGCATCTGTTATTACCATAGAAAGAGCGGAGATTGCACGGTTAGCTCAGTGGTAGTAAAACGCCTCACCTCATTCATCTCCAAAGGTTGACAGGAATATTAACAATGCATTTGGAGCGAGTATATTATTGGGATAATCTACTCGCTACACGTACTATAGTGACTTTAAGTATTGTATGTACTAGCTCTATTTTTAAATTCCAACATTGTGTTTGTAACTCATCTTCAATGTATTTACCTTTACCTGAATAAAAAGCTGAATCTAGATCTGAGACAAAGTGAAATCGACACAAGTAATTCCATCTGAAGTCATACTATCATGCAAGAGGAACCACGCATCTGTGGTTCACACAATAAAATCAGCAGACTTCTAGATGACACTACTGCTCGGCTTAGACTCATTTACAAGTATTTCTAGGAATTCTCATTATCTGCTGATGTAGACCTGACCAAATGTAAACTGTGTCAACAAAATTATTCGCACACCCTCCGTCACTATGTGATGGAGTGCGAAAAGGTACGTGAATTCAGAAACAATTTTATAACCAATGTTCCAACGATGTGTAAATATTTATAAATAAATAAATAAATAAATAAATGTTTATTTAGGTAAGGTACATACATACAAGAAATTTTTACAAAGATTGGTGGACTTATAGATAGAGCTAGTACATACAATGCCTAAAGCCACTATTACGCAAAGCGTTTCGGGCATGAAACGGGCATTTCATTCAAAATGATTTGCTGCCAGAAATTTTAGCCAAATATATTCCCAGTTTGGTAACTGTAGGTAGTAACTAAGTGATTGTAACCTATCCATCGCTGCCCACTGGATGGGGGGGCGGTGTGCAGGACAAACATATCAATTGTGACACTAGCTCTCCACATATGTCAGTTGCTTAATTTAGAAACTGTACTTGTAGTCGATTTCGAACCCATTGATAATGCGACGACTTATACTGAATTTTGTAACTAGCTCATCAAGATTGTAACTTGCTTAGGTAAATGAATTACTTAGGTAAATGAATTACTTAGGTAAATGAATTACTTAGGTAAATGAATTACTTAGGTAAATGAATTACTTAGGTAAATGAACACCCTACTGCTGTTAGCTTCCTCAACTGTATGAATTCCTGCTTCCTCATACCCTTAATCACTAGACCTACTAGAATCACTGATAGCACTGCCACGACTCTAGATCACATCTGGACCAACATAACCTCTCCGCTTACTTTGGTCAGCTTTCAGCCTCTGATTCTGCTATTGAGTTCAATAGGTTCTTCTCTTCCATTGGGTCATCCCTTGCAAATGATATTCCATCTTCCAGTACTGATGTTAAGGACTATCTTACAGGTAACTATCCACAGTCTCTGTACATAAAGCCTACTAATTCCAATGACGTCAATGAGATAATCCTTTCCCTTTAGACCAAGTCTAGTGCCCTTGAGGAGATACCAACTTTAATTTACAAAAGAAACTCAAGATCTTTAGCCCCTGCTATTCCATTGCTCTTCAACAAGTCACTTGAACTCCAAACCTTTCCAGATATTCTAAAAAAGCGAGAGTAACCCCTGTCCACAAATGTGGTGATCTCACAGATGTTAACAACTACAGACCTATATCAATCCTGCCTAACTTGTCAAAAAAATTTGAAAAACTAATCTACAAGTAGCTTTATTCTTATCTAGCCAAACACAATATACTTAGCTCTTCCCAATATGGCTTCAGACCCCAAAAAAGCACTAACGATGCACTTATTAGTATGATTAACTTGATTCATGCAGCTCTTGATAAAAATGAGTTCCCTATTGGGTTATTTGTGGACCTGCGTAAGGCTTTTGACACTGTCAACCACCAAAACCTTCTTAAATTACATCATTATGGAGTCAGAGGACACTCCCTCCAATACCTCAAATCTTACCTTACTGACAGGCTCCAGTATGTTTCTGTGAATTATTCAATTTCTCCCACCCTACCCTTCAACATTGGTGTTCCTCAGGGCAGCATACTTATAATAATAATAATAATTTTTATTTAGGCAAAGGTACATACATAGAGAGATTTTACAAAGTTTGTTGGCTTTATAGATAAGAGCTAGTACATACAATGCCTAAAGCCACTATTACGCAAAGCGTTTCGGGCAGGAAAAAACACTACTGACTAAAGCTTAAAACTAATGGGTAAAAAGAAAAAAATGCGTTGAGTACAAATAAAAATAGAGGTAAAAGAGGGGGGAACATTGTTGAAAAAACAGCACAAATACAATTACAAATTATTACAGAAAATTACATTAAAACAGCGTTGAATTGTAAAAAAAAAAAAAAAAAAAAAAAAAAAAACATACATGGGTTGACAATAGAGGGGTAAGGTAGGTTACAGGGAATTTATTAGGTATAGCTTCGTTTTTAACTTAAACTGGTTGAGAGAGGTACTGTCTTTAACATGGTTGGGAAGGTCATTCCACATCCTGGGCCCCTTGATTTGTAGAGCATTTCTGGTTTGATTAAGTCGTACTCTAGGAATATCAAAACTGTATTTATTTCTGGTGTGGTGCTCATGGGTTCTGTTACAACCTTCTATGAAGCTTTTGAGATCAGGATTGGCATTACAATTTAGCGTTTTGTATATGTATAATACACATGAGAGAATGTGCAGTGACTTAAGGTCTAACATATTCAGGGATTTGAATAGGGGTACCGAGTGATGTCTGGGGCCAGAATTGGATATTGTCCTAATAGCAGCTTTGTGTTGAGTAATTAGAGGACGTAAGTGATTTTGGGTAGTAGAGCCCCAAGCACAAATACCATAGTTGAGATATGGATAGATAAGGGAGTAATAGAGAGTCACCAGGGCAGGGCGTGGTACATAATATCTGATCTTAGAAAGAATGCCCACAGTTTTTGAAACTTTTTTTGATATGTTTAGAATGTGTCCCTGGAAATTCAGCTTGTGGTCAATGAGAATGCCAAGGAATTTGCCATCTAATTTGTTACAAATTTGGGTATTGTTTATTTTGAGATTTATTTGATTAGAGTATTTATTGTCAAACAGAATATAGAAAGTTTTGTCAATGTTAAGGGTGAGTTTGTTGGCAGTTAGCCAAAGATGGACTTTATTTAGCTCAGTATTTACTGTGGCATTTAGAGCAAGGGGATCAGGACTGGAGTAAATGAAGGTTGTGTCGTCAGCAAATAGGATTGGTTTGAGGTGTTGGGAGGCATTTGGAAGGTCATTAATGTAAATGAGAAAGAGGAGAGGGCCAAGTATGCTGCCCTGGGGAACACCAATGTTGATGGGTAGGGTGGGCGAAATTGTATTATTCACAGAAACACATTGGAGCCTGTCAGTAAGGTAGGATTTGAGGTATTGTAGGGAGTGTCCTCTGACACCATAATGATGTAATTTAAGAAGAAGGTTTTGGTGGTTGACAGTATCGAAAGCTTTACGCAGGTCCTGCGGGGTGCCTAGTTCAAAGTCTGGTGTCCTCAGTCCTACCTTATTCAATATCTTAATAAACACGCTGTTAAACTCTGTACCGAGCAAACCCAACGTCCACATCATTAGCTATGCTGATGATATAATGATACACACCGCTGGGTATGCTAACACGCAGAACACTCTTAACTCTGTATTAGACTCATGTCAGAACCTAGGTTTAATTATCTCAGCAGAGAAAACAAAGATATTAAATCGGCGCCCACCCAGGCAGGGAGGAGCTGTTCGCAAGATGCAACTGTCTGATGGCTCCCAGCTTGACTATGTAAACAGATTCGAATACCTTGGCCTTGAGGTGCCACTGTACGGTCCTGTTGTATTCAGACTCTGTCGTCAGTTTAAAGAGAGGCTCCGAGCTCTCAAGGCTGTAGCAGGTTATCACTCAAGCTATGGTGCCAATGTCAGAATTGTCAAAATGATGTACTTTGCATACATCAGATCTTTAGTAGATTATGCTGCACCTCTGCTTGTTTTGATGCCTGAAAGAAAGCTTGGAGGGCTTGAAAAATTGCAAAACGAAGCCTTGAGGATAATCCTTGGGTGCCCTCGTACCACAAAGATACTTAATATGAGAAAGGAACTTAATATTCTGAGCGTTGTTGATCGTGTTACTGAAATTAACTGTCAAATTGGTATAAAAATGCTTAGGCTAACTCATCCTAATCCTTGCACAGAAGCCCTCCAGAATTTCTTTATTGAAGATCAGCATTGTTCCAAATGGATAACAAAAACTGGAACTCAACTCAGAATGTATCAGGTTCATGATTTGTACCAAGAGAAACAACAGCGGCACTTTCCTGCACCGTGGGAGGTTACACCCTTTCCAGTTTTAATCCCTCCCTTTCCACCCAAGAAGCAAATTAGAGATCAGCCCAAGCTTCGTCTTGAGGCAAAGCTCAACGCCTTAAGCCATATTGATGCTCTGTCCACAGAGCATTCTCTCTCTCAAATTATATACACTGATGGTTCCCTACACCGCACCACGGGTGCAGCTGGAAGTGCAGTTGTCCTGACAATGGGCGATGGCCTATACTTTGAGTGGGGAGTCCGTATAAACAACTGGGCCTCTACCCTTCAGACTGAACTATTTGCCTTGATCCTTGCACTGAAATGTGTACAAGTCTCAAAACTTGATACATTAATTGTAAGTGACTCCTTATCATCCTTAAATGCTCTCAACTCTTTAAGACATAACTGTAACATGCTCGTGTCCGAAGCTAGACACAAATACAACAAAATTATTAAGGATGGTAACAGAGTCCATTTCATGTGGTCTCCATCTCATGTTGGCCTCCGAATGCATGATAGAGCTGATAAGTTAGCCAAAGAATCTGCCTTTAAAGGAGCCGTTGAGTGTAACCTTGGATTGTCAATGAGCAATCTGAGAGCAGCTGTACACCGAGAACTTCAACAAGATCTTGTAGATCTGAGGCAAAGTGAAATTGACACCAGTAATTCCATCTATCATCATACTATCATGCAAGAGGAGCCACACATCTATGGATCATCCAATAAAATCAGCAGACTTCTAGATGTTACTACTGCTCGGCTTAGACTCGGTTACAAGTATCTCTGGGAATTCTCATTATCTGCTGATGTAGACCTGACCAAATGTAAACTGTGTCAACAAAATTATTCGCACACCCTCCGTCACTATGTGATGGAGTGCGAAAAGATACGTGAATTTAGAGACAATTCTATAACCAATGTTCCAGCGATGTGTCAATATTTCATTCAAAATGATCTGCTACCAGAAATTTTAGCCAAATATCCCCAGTTTGCTAACTGTAGGTAGTAACTAAGTGATTGTAACCTATCCACCGCTGCCCACTGGATGGGGGGCGGTGTGCAGGACAAACATATAAATTTTGACACTAGCTCTCCACATATGTCAGTTGCTTAATTTAGAACCTGTACTTGAGGTCGATCTCGAACCCATTGTTGATGTGATGACTTATATTGAATTTTGTAACTAGCTCATCAAGATTGTAACTTGCTTAGCTAAATGAATTGTGGGGTTAAGTCCCTGAGCCCATTATGTGCCTCTGTAACCCTTTCCACTACCGCCCACAAGATGGGTATGGGGTGCATAATAAATGAACTAAACTAAAAAAACTAACTTACGCAGGTCCACAAATAAACCAACAGGGAACTCATTTTTATCAAGAGCTGTATGAATCAAGTTAAGCATACTAATAAGTGCATCGTTAGTGCTCTTTTTGGGCCTGAAGCCATATTGGCAAGGGCTAAGTATATTGAGTTTGGCTAGATATGAGTAAAGCTGCTTATAGATTAGTTTTTCAAAAATTTTTGACAAGTTTGGCAGGATAGATATAGGTCTGTAGTTGTTAACATCTGTGAGATCACCACATTTGTGGACAGGCGTTACTCTCGCTTTTTTAGAATATCTGGAAAGGTTTGGAGTTCAAGTGACTTGTTGAAGAGCAAAGCAATAGCAGGGGCTAAAGATCTGGAGGCTTTTTTGTAGATTAAAGTTGGTATCTCCTCAAGGGCACCAGACTTGGTTTTAAGGGAAAGGATTATCTCATTGACGTCAATGGAATTAATAGGCTTTAGGTACAGAGACTGGGGATAGTTCCCTGTAAGATAGTCCTTAATGTCAGTACTGGAAGATGGAATATCATTAGCAAGGGATGAACCAATGGAAGAGAAGAACCTATTGAACTCAATAGCAGAATCAGAGGCTGAAAGCTGACCATCGTTATTAGACAGGAGAGTCGGTTTGTTATTTAAAGACTTTTTTGATCCCAATATTTGGGAAATTGTTCTCCATGTTTGTTTAATGTTGCTCTTTATTTGGGTAAATTTATCTTCGTAGTATTTAGTTTTGGCTCGTCTAATTATCTTAGATAGCAATAATGAGTAATTCTTTGAGAATTCTTTGGAGACAATCCCTAACCTATACTTTTTCTCAAGGTCATGTTTTTTATTAATAGATTTAAGTATTCCCTTTGTAAGCCAGGGATTGTTAAGCCTTTTGGTTGTGACTTGTTTTGTAAGCATAGGACAGTGGGTATTATAAAGGCTAAGAGTTATTTGAAGAAAAGATTGAACTGCTAGGTTGATGTCCTCTATGTTACCTAACTCGGACTTCCAGTTGACATTATCAGTAGCAGTTATAAAATTGTCTAAAGCAGTTTCATTGTGTAGTCTAAAACGTATCTCTCTTGACTCAAGAGGTGGTTTGCTAATGCTAGTTAAGAGAAATGTGGGGTAATGGTCTGTAGTGCTATCGGTGATTATACCTGAAGTAAGCGGAGAGGTTATATTTGTCCAGATGTGATCAAGAGTCGTGGCAGTGCTATCAGTGATTCTAGTAGGTCTAGTGATTAAGGGTATGAGGAAGCAGGAATTCATACAGTTGAGGAAGCTAACAGCAGTAGGGTGTTCTGGCTCGCAGAGGTCAATATTAAAGTCCCCTGCGATAATTAGGTGGTTTTTGTTCAGTCTGTTATCAAGTATTAGATTTCTAAGGTTTGAGTTGAATTCGGACACATCAGTGTTAGGAATTCTATAAACTGCACCCACAGACAGGATAGACTTGGCTATCCCTACTTGGCTCTCTCCTTTTTCTCATCTACATTAATGACCTTCCAAATGCCTCCCAACACCTCAAACCAATTCTATTTGCTGACGACACAACCTTCATTTACTCCAGTCCTGACCCCCTTGCTCTAAATGCCACAGTAAATACTGAGCTAAATAAAGTCCATCTTTGGCTAACTGCCAACAAACTCACCCTTAACATTGACAAAACTTTCTATATTCTGTTTGGCAATAAATCCTCTAATCAAATAAATCTCAAAATAAACAATTCCCAAATTTGTAACAAATTAGATGGCAAATTCCTTGGCATTCTCATTGACCACAAGCTGAATTTCCAGGGACACATTCTAAATATATCAAAAAAAGTTTCAAAAACTGTGGGCATTCTTTCTAAGATCAGATATTATGTACCCCACCCTGCCCTGGTGACTCTCTGTTACTCCCTCATCTATCCATATCTCAACTATGGTATTTGTGCTTGGGGTTCTACTACCCAAAATCATTTACGTCCTCTAATTGCTCAACACAAAGCTGCTATTAGGACAATATCCAACTCTGGCCCCAGACATCACTCGGTACCCCTACTCAAATCTCTGAATATGTTGGATATTAAGTCACTGCACATTCTCTCATGTGTATTATACATATATAAAACGCTGAACTGTAATGCCAATCCTGACATCAAAAGCTTCATTGAAGGTTATAACAGAACCCATGAGCACCACACCAGAAATAAATACAGTTTTGATATTACAAAAGTACGACTTAATCAAACTAGAAATGCTCTACAAATCAAGGGACCCAGAATGTGGAATGACCTTCCCAACCATGTTAAAGACTGTACCTCTCTCAACCAGTTTAAGATAAAAACGAAGCTATACCTAATAAATTCCCTGTAACCTACCTTATGTGGGTTATCTGTGGCTCATCTGGGTACTAAATTTCCACCTGTGTCCCCTTGTTCGTGTCCCACCCGTGCTGAAGAGTTTGTCTTTGTCCACCCTGTCAATTCCCCTGAGAATTTTGTAGGTGGTTATCATGTCTCCCCTTACTCTTCTGTTTTCCAGGGATGTGAGGTTCAGCTCCTTTAGCCTTTCCTCGTAGCTCAATCCTCTCAGTTCCGGGACGAGCCTGGTGGCATACCGCTGAATCTTCTCTAACTTTGTCTTGTGTTTAACTAGGTATGGACTCCAGGCTGGAGCTGCATACTCCAGGATTGGTCTTACATAAGTGGTATACAGGGTTCTGAAAGATTCCTTACACAAGTTTCTGAAGGCAGTTCTTATGTTGGCCAGTCTACCATATGCCGCTGATGATATTCTTTTGATGTGGGCCTCTGGGGACAGGTTCGGTGTGATATCAACCCCCAGATCGTTCTCTCTATTTGATTCTTGCAGGATTTCCCCTCCCAGATGATACCTTGTGTTCAGCCTCCTGCTCCCTTCGCCTAATTTCATCACCTTACACTTTCCAGTGTTGAACTTCAGCAGCCATTTTCTAGACCATTCCTCCAGTTTATCCAGGTCATCCTGTAGTCTCTGTCTATCTTCATCCGTCTTGATTCTTCTCATAATTTTTGCATCATCAGCAAACATCGAGAGGAATGAGTCTATACCCTCTGGAAGATCGTTCACATATATTAGAAACAGGATGGGTCCAAGTACTGAGCCCTGTGGGACTCCGCTGGTGACATCTCGCCACTCTGACGTCTTCCCCCTCACCGTTACTCGCTGTTTCCTGTTGCTTAAGTACTCCCTTATCCACTGGAGCACCTTCCCTTTTACTCCTGCCTGTTGCTCCAACTTTTTTAACAGCCTTTTATGGGGTACTGTGTCAAAGGCTTTTTGGCAATCCAGGAAAATGCAGTCGGCCCACCCTTCTCTTTCCTGCCTAATTTTCGTTGCCTGGTCATAAAATTCTATTAAACCTGTGAGGCACGATTTACCATCTCTGAACCATGTTGGTGGTGCGTTACAAAGTTATTTCCCTCCAGATGCTCTACGAGCCTTTTCCTCACGATCTTCTCCAGCACCTTGCATGGTATACAAGTTAAGGAAACTGGCCTGTAATTCAGTGCCTCTTGCCTGTCACCCTTTTTGTATATTGGGACCACGTTAGCTGTCTTCCAACTTTCTGGTAGGTCTCCTGTTTCCAGTGACCTGTTATACACCATAGAGAGTGGCACACTTAGTGCTTCTGCACCTTCCTTTAGTATCCATGGTGAGATTCTATCAGGCCCAACAGCCTTTGTCACATCTAGCTCCAGCAGAAACCTTTTGACCTCATCACTGGTGAGGTCAAATTCCTCCAAGGTTGCTTGGTTTGCCGCCTCCTCATTTAGTGCAGGGGCTTCTCCTTGTTCTATTGTGAAGACCTCCTGGAATCTCTTGTTGAGTTCTTCACACACCTCCTTGTCATTCTCTGTGTATCTGTTCTCCCCTTTCCGCAGCTTCATCACTTGTTCCTTCACTGCTGTTTTCCTCCTGATATGGCTGTGGAGCAGCTTTGGTTGGGTCTTGGCTTTACTCGCGATGTCATTTTCAAACTGTCTCTCTGCTTCCCTCCTCACTCTGATGTACTCATTTCTGGCCCTCTGGTATCTCTCCCTGCTCTCTGGTGTTCTGTTATTTCTGTAGTTTCTCCATGTTCTTTTACTCAGTTGTTTCGCTACCTTACATTCCTGGTTGAACCATGGGTTTTTCTGTTGTTTTTCGTTTTTCTCCTTTTGGACGGGGATAAACCTGTCTGCAGCTTCCTGGCACTTTTGGGTGACAATATCCATCATGACCTGCACATTCTTGTCTCTAAGTTCTGTTTCCCATGGTATTCCCCTGAGGAAGTTCCTCATCTCGTCATATTTTCCTCTCCGGTAATTCAGTCTTTTCCCCTCCACTCCCATCCTTGGATAGGTTATCCCTACCTCCACCAAGTACTCAAAGGTCAGTACACTGTGGTCACTCATTCCTATGGGGGCTTCAACTTTGACTTCCCTTATTTCTGACTCATTCAGGGTGAATATTAAGTCGAGTCTAGCTGGTTCATCATTGCCTCTCATTCTTGTGGGTTCCTTGACATGCTGGCTCAGAAAATTCCTTGTTGCCACTTCCAAGAGTTTAGCTCGCCACGTACCTGCACCACCATGTGGGTCCCCATTCTCCCAGTCTATCTTTCCATGGTTGAAATCACCCATGATTAAGAGTCTTGAGCCATTCCTGCAGGCAACTGAAGCTGCTCTCTCTATTATATTAATGGTTGCCATGTTGTTCCTATCAAACTTCTGTCTAGGTCTTCTGTCAT
>NC_091191.1:20913406-20980906 GCF_040958095.1 Procambarus clarkii | reverse complement strand
AATGGACCCCAGGTCGCTTGTCTAAGACCCATGGGAGGAGGAAGAGAGAAGAAAGAAGAGAGAAGAAAGAAGAGAGAAGAAAGAAGAGAGAAGAAAGAAGAGAGACGAAAGAAGATGATAAGCCAAGCTGAGACACGATACCTAGTGTCCCTTGCTGGTGTCAGCATCATTGCATGGAGCGTAATTGCAAGACAGGATCGTTTGCCTTAACTGGCCGCCCCTCCTACTAGCATGTTGCTCTGTTGAGTGATTCTTCCTGTGTCATGCGGACTTGATGTGGCTGTCAGAAGTAGCTCTCTGAAGGAGGCGTGCTGGAGCAACAGGGAGGAAGAAGAGTAGGATGGGATTTCTACTGTTGGCAACTATATGAAGGTCTCGAAACTTGTAGTCCCTATAGCTGTGAAGAACCCCAATATACGTCTCTCATGGTGACTGACGTAGGGCCAATTACAGATCAGCTGGGACAACCGAATTCCACGGTCCTGTGCTCAGTTCAAGTAGTAACGGCTTTCGGGTTGACCAAGTGTTGTTGTGCGTTAACGAAGGAGAAGCGACGGAGGCAGTTGTGTTGAAGAAATGTGGTACAGGATTATCTACAAGACCAAGCAGTGACGTCGCCCAGCCAGAGACAATGGACGTCTGTCTACATATTTCATTTTTTAGAGTAGGATGATGTATATTTGTTTAGCTAGGATGTATTCTTTTCGTTAATAAAGTTGTCGCACACAGCTAGCTTGCTTTAGCAGTGTTGCAAAAACTTTATTTTCGGGGAGAAGGGGAGATGTAACACTGTAAAAGTGTTTGGGTTAGTTTATTTAAAATATATATAGAGTACATGAGTCACAGACAAGGATCTGAGAGGCGCCAGTTGTCTGCCTGAGATCTCACACCTCTAACCGTTAACGACCCCAAGTGACCTGAGGTCAGATCATGAGAATTTCACCTTGCTTCCGCTAAGCTTATAATTGTAGCCGGGTAGCCTTCAAACATGCCGACGTTTAAGGAGTGGCTTGGTAGTGCCGGAGGCTATCTACTTGTGGGCGGAGTTAGCTACTAGGTTCCCCAATATAAACTCGGAGAGCTATCCAGCATGAAGCATTAACAGACAGAACGGGAGTCAGCAGAAGCAGAGAAGACAGCCCTACCAGGGAGGCTGTCGGCCGGCAGGGCGGGAGTCTCTGTCAACTACAGACCCCCCCCCCCTCTCTATTCAACTTAGACTCAGTCCTCGGTGAGTGAACATTAAGGTGACTTGGTCGTGTTTTACAAGTGTTGTGTGATGATCAGGGGCAGTCAAGTTGTAGTGTTCTCAGATTCTTGGATGATGACTCACTTTGCATATTAAACTGGAACATTTTAATTGAATTGCTAAATTATGATACTTCATGTGAAATATAATTATGAATTTATTATTTAAATTGTGTTTAACTTTGTTCCCTAGAGCTTTGAGTTGAGGATTTGAGAAAGCCTCTGTGGTTACTGGGTTCATGATATAAATGAGTACATGTTTGGAGTTGATACATGGTACAGAGGGAACATACTAATAATGAACTCATGATAACATCCTTTGAGAATTTTGTGATACAGGCAAGTTCCATTCCTTGTCTTGTATGTAATGATCATGAATGGATGGTGGCAGCATTTCGTCTTCTACTATCTACTCTTCTACTTCTACTATCTACTCTTCTACTTCTACCTATCTACACCTCTCCCTCCACCCTTCTCTAAACTCTCACTTTCAACTAATGACCCTCCTCGCTCCTCCCACCTCTCTCCCTCTCACCCCAAACCCTCACTAATTACTTCACTATTCATTTCTTTCCTTTCGTTTTCTCTTATACGTTTGTGGCAATGATTCTGTATTCTAGAGTTCTCTCTAGAGTTTCGGGTAGCTGATCCAGTTACGACGCCTTGTAGTCTTAGTACCTAGGTAGTCAAATACCTAGGTTACAAGGTGTTGAACGAGAGAGGTTGCCTTAGGAACTCTGGAGGTGCTCTAGAATAGTTAGCTAACTGGGGACGGGATAACGGACTAGAGAGAGCTGTTTCCCCCGGCCTCGTTAGTTAACTGGGGGGGTGGAATAATGGACAAGATAGAGCTATTTCCCCCACCCCCCGTTACAAGAAGCTAGTACCAAGCTGAGGCTCTTGAGCTACTTTTTCGTATTTTAATTAACTTATGTTCAAAGCTAATTACTATATAAAAAACACTGTACACCTTATATGACTGACTTTGAGAGGCACTCACCTCCGAGTAAGCATCCCACAGCACAATTAGGTGATTTATGAAGCGATGTCCGATATTGTTGTTGACGTCCCCGCCAGAGGTCCTCCCACGTGGTGGTCCAAACTCTTCCCTTCGCGGCCTCTGGTGCCACCATCTTGCCACAATCTCGTTCTTTTTCAATTTTTTTCTTATCAAACGTTATAAGAATTCACTATGTTGCGTTATCACTGCGTTGCTGTACCTTTCATATGACAAAAAAACTATGTTTTGGGCTTACTGGTACGTAAATATCCCGAGAATATTGAAGCAATTCGCGGACCGCACGTCCTACCCTTATTCACTGACCGCCGTCCTACTGCCTACACCTTGCATGGTATTGGAGGATGATGAGGTGAGGTCCGATTATATAAGCAGCCGATAGCAAAAAAAATATCTCTTTTAGTTCCCAGTAGCTGAATCTTAAACAACAACAAAAAATATCTATCCAGTTTCAGCCCCGTTCCTGTGCCAGGTCAGTCCACTACGGGCTCACCATAGCCCGTGCTACTTGGAACTTTTTGTTCCCAGCAGCTTTAGTTTAGTTCATTTATTATGCACCCCATACCCATCTTGTGGGCGGTAGTGGAAAGGGTTACAGAGGCACATAATGGGCTCAGGGACTGAACCCCACAATTCATTTAGCTAAGCAAGTTACAATCTTGATGAGCTAGTTACAAAATTCAATATAAGTCGTCACATCAACAATGGGTTCGAGATCGACCTCAAGTACAGGTTCTAAATTAAGCAACTGACATATGTGGAGAGCTAGTGTCAAAATTTATATGTTACCTGGAGGTTACCTTGAGGTGCTTCCGGGGCTTAGCGTCCCCGCGGCCCAGTCGTCGACCAGGCCTCCTGGTTGCTGGACTGATCAACCAGGCTGTTGGACGCGGCTGCTCGCAGCCTGACGTATGAGTCACAGCCTGGTTGATCAGGTATCCTTTGGAGGTGCTTATCCAGTTCTTTCTTGAACACTGTGAGGGGATTGCCAGTTATGCCCCTTATGTGTAGCGGAAGCGTGTTGAACAGTCTCGGGCCTCTGATGTTGATAGAGTTCTCTCTCAGAGTACCTGTTGCACCTCCGCTTTTCAACGGGGGTATTCTGCACATCCTGCCATGTCTTCTGGTCTCATGTGATGTTATTTATGTGTGCAGGTTTGGGACCAGCCCCTCTAACATTTTCCACGTGTTAATTATTATATATCTCTCCCGCCTGCGCTCAAGGGAGTACAGATTTGGGCTCTTTAGTCGGTCCCAATAGTTTAGGTGTTTTACTGATTGAATTCTAGCAGTATAGGATCTCTGCACGCTCTCCAGGTCGGCAATTTCTCCAGCTTTGAAAGGGGCTGTCATTGTGCAGCAGTACTCCACTCTAGAGAGCACAAGCGTTTTGAAAAGTGTCATCATCGGTATAGCATCTCTAGTGTGAAAAGTTCTTGTTATCCAACCTGTCATTTTTCTTGCAGTTGTGACGGCTACTTTATTGTGTTCTTTAAAGGTAAGGTCTTCCGACATGAGTACACCCAGATCCTTTACATTGCCTTTTCGTTCTATGTTATGATTTGCCTGAATTTTGTACGTGGTTTCCGTTTTTATATTTTCATTTTTTCCATAGCGCATGAGCTGGAACTTATCTTCATTAAACACCATATTATTTTCTGTAGCCCATAGAAAGACCTGATCTACATCTGACTGGAGGTTTGCCGTGTCCTCTATGTTGCCTACTCTCATGAAGATCCTAGTGTCATCTGCAAAGGATGATACAGTGCTATAGGTTGTGTTCTTGTCTATGTCCGATATGAGGATGAGAAAAAGTACTGGAGCAAGCACAGTACCCTGGGGTACTGAGCTCTTCACGGTTGATGGGCTGGATTTTATTTTGTTGACTATTACACATTGGGTTCTGTTGGTCAGGAAATTGTAGATCCATCTGCCTATTTTTCCGGTAATTCCTTTTGAACGCATTTTATGTGCAATAACGCCATGATCACATTTATCAAAAGCTTTTGCGAAATCTGTGTAAATTACATCAGCGTTTTGTTTGTCTTCCATAGCATCTAATGCCATATCATAGTGGTCCAGCAACTGCGACAGGCAAGAGCGCCCTGTTCTGAAACCGTGTTGTCCGGGGTTATGGAGATGCTGTGATTCCATGTATTTTATGAGCTTACTTCTTAGCACTCTCTCAAAATTTTTTATAATGTGCGATGTTAGTGCAATCGGTCTGTAATTTTTTGCCTCAGCCATATTTCCTCCTTTATGAAGTGGTGCTATCTCTGCTGTTTTTAGTATATCAGGGATAACGCCATTATCTAGGCTTTGTCTCCACAGAATGTGGAGGGCCTGCGATAGTGTTTTTTTTACAGTTCTTGATGAATATGGAGTTCCAAGAATCCGGGCCTGGTGCAGAGTGCATAGACATACTGTTTATGGCTTCTTCAAAATCTAGTGGGGAGAGGGTGACGTCTGATATATGATTTGATGTTGGTATCATATCCATGAAAAATTCATTTGGGTTATCAATCTTTAGTGCGTTTAATGGCTCACTGAAAACAGAGTCGTGCGTACTGCTTCCTCAGTAGCTCGCTCATTTCTTTGTTGTCATCAGTAAAAGTTCCATCTCCCTTTCGCAGGGGCCCGATACTAGATGTGGTTTTTGATCTTGATTTTGCATAGGAGAAAAAATATTTCGGATTTCTCTCTATTTCACTGATGGCCTTTTCCTCTCCTGGGTTTTGTATGATTCTTGTAGCTTGAGTTCAATTGTTTCTATTTCTCTACCTAACCTTCTTCGCCGTTCTTGAGATAAGGTGCGACTCTCAAGTAAGACTCTCTAATCAAATAAATCTCAAAATAAACAATACCCAAATTTGTAACAAATTAGATGGCAAATTCCTTGGCATTCTCATTGACCACAAGCTGAATTTCCAGGGACACATTCTAAATATATAAAAAAAAGTTTCAAAAACTGTGAGCATTCTTTCTAAGATCAGATATTATGTACCACGCCCTGCCCTGGTGACTCTCTATTACTCCCTTATCTATCTAGTTTTTTTTAGTTTAGTTCATTTATTATGCACCCCATACCCATCTTGTGGGCGGTAGTGGAAAAGGTTACAGAGGCACATAATGGGCTCAGGGACTGAACCCCACAATTCATTTAGCTAAGCAAGTTACAATCTTGATGAGCTAGTTACAAAATTCAATATAAGTCATCACATCAACAATGGGTTCGAGATCGACCTCAAGTACAGGTTCTAAATTAAGCAACTGACATATGTGGAGAGATAGTGTCAAAATTTATATGTTTGTCCTGCACACCGCCCCCCCCATCCAGTGGGCAGCGGTGGATAGGTTACAATCACTTAGTTACTACCTACAGTTAGCAAACTGAGGATATTTGGCTAAAATTTCTGGTAGCAGATCATTTTGAATGAAATATTGACACATCGCTGGAACATTGGTTATAGAATTGTCTCTAAATTCACGTATCTTTTCGCACTCCATCACATAGTGACGGAGGGTGTGCGAATAATTTTGTTGACACAGTTTACATTTGGTCAGGTCTACATCAGCAGATAATGAGAATTCCCAGAGATACTTGTAACCGAGTCTAAGCCGAGCAGTAGTAACATCTAGAAGTCTGCTGATTTTATTGGATGATCCATAGATGTGTGGCTCCTCTTGCATGATAGTATGATGATAGATGGAATTACTGGTGTCAATTTCACTTTTCCTCAGATCTATAAGATCTTGTTGAAGTTCTCGGTGTACTGCTGCTCTCAGATTGCTCATTGACAATCCAAGGTTACACTCAACGGCTCCTTTAAAGGCAGATTCTTTGGCTAACTTATCAGCTCTATCATGCATTCGGAGGCCAACATGAGATGGAGACCACATGAAATGGACTCTGTTACCATCCTTAATAATTTAACTGTAACATGCTCGTGTCCGAAGCTAGACACAAATACAACAAAATTATTAATTCATCATTATTAGTGAAAATGAGGTCCAGCGTGTTCTCCTTCCTAGTTGGTTCTACTATTTGCTGGTTTAAGGCAAACCTGTCGCACATCCATAGCAGGTCATTTGCATGTGCCTGTTCATTTAGGCTACTTCCTGGTATTCTTTCTGATATTACTGTATTAGCCAGGTGCTTCCATTTCAGGTGCCGTAGGTTAAAGTCCCCAAGGAG
Organism: Procambarus clarkii; assembly: GCF_040958095.1. Classification (NCBI taxonomy): domain Eukaryota; kingdom Metazoa; phylum Arthropoda; class Malacostraca; order Decapoda; family Cambaridae; genus Procambarus; species Procambarus clarkii. Next base: position 20,974,445 of record NC_091191.1, on the reverse strand, counting down.
GATGATGTTCGGAGCTGGATTTGTGAGGTTTTCCAAGCAGTGTTCTATTTTCATTAGTTGGTCTTTAAACTGCTGAGGGTTTGCCTCCGGTGACTTATATACGAGGACAATAACTACATTTAGAATCTCTATTTTGATTATCAGCACTTCCACCATATCATTTGAGGTGTTTAGCAGCTCAGTACAGATGAGTGTGTCTTTGATGTAGAGGCTGACCCCACCCTGAAGCCGGTGTTTCCTATCACATCTGAAAAGATTGTACTCTGAGATCCATATTTCACCATCATGGTAGTCCTTTGTGTGGGTTTCTGTTAGGGCTGCAAACACTGCATTTGCCTCATGAAGGAGACCATCAATAAAGTGAACTTTGTTGGATATGCGTGTTTTATACCCTGGATGTTGGCAAATATAAATGATGTTATCGTGTTAGTGGAAGTGCTGGAAGCCTTACCTGGTGTTAATATCTGAGGCTCTGGTAAGGAGGCCACTGTGTTTGCGTCCAGGGTGTGTTGTTTTGGAAGTGATTCGTCCAGTTTTGGCAGTAGGACGGGTGTTGTGTGGTGTAGCACCTGTGTGCTTGTTGATAATTTGTATTCCAGTCTTGTGGGTATCTCCGTTCCCCTCTGTAATCCTGTAGTGGTTCCATCTGACTGTTCCTCTCTCTTATATTTACTACTTTGTTTCTGCCTTCCTCTAAAAAATTTCCAGTAGTGTCATATTGATCTTCCCGTCTATAACGCTGTGTACATCTCACGTGGAATTCCGGACATTGAAGATTGTAGCATTTTTTGTCCCTAATTGAAAATTGACATAATTTAGGGTGGAAGTATCTACACCCTGTTCCAAAACGGCATGTACCCCTCTCCAACATGTTCATGCATTTTCGAGGATGCAGAAAATGGCATTTCGCTCCTAATTTTCCATATTTGCATATTCCTTTAGCGCCCATCCAGTGGGCAGCGGTGGATAGGTTCCCAGCAGCTGAATCTTAAACAACAACAACAACAAATATCACACACACACACACACACACCCCTAGGGGTCAACACTTGCATCAGAGGAGCTCCAGTATATTTTAACATTCCTAAGTATTGTAGTACAGGTTGATGGTAGTGAGTGGTGTCCCAAAGAACATAAAGGTATAGTGCTTTTGAAAAATAGGCGAGATAACAGGAATGTGCCAAGGGAAGTGAAAAATCAAATGAGAAAAAGTTGCCCCTAGTGTTTCCAGTGCAGAGGAGAACATTCAAGATGGCCGCCGGCAAGAGGAAAAACAAAACAGACCTTGATTTTGCGGGATTCAATGAAGAAAGCATTGATATTAGCAGTCTACATAACAAGTTGGTAAAATTAGATACAATAGTGAACTCTCATGAAGAAATAATTAGTAAATTGAGAGAAAGTAATGACCATTTGAATAGCAAAGTTTTATTTATTTATTTATTTATTTATTTATTTATTTATATATATACAAGAAGGTACATTGGGTTTGTGAGAATACATTGGATAGTACAGTATTTACATTCTTGTAAAGCCACTAGTAGGCGCAGCGTTTCGGGCAGGTCCTTAATCTAGCAGATAATTTTAAGTAGGTAATTTCTATCAGAATTGATAAATGATAAAGATACATTGCAAGAGAATATAGTGAAAGACTTGTGCAAGGATAAAAATCAATTGGAAACAAATTGCAAAGCCATGGAAGAAGAAAATAAACTCTTAAAAATAGCTTTGGAAGAAGTTAAAGTAAATTTAAACATAAATGACTACAATAGGTTAGGACAATAGGTTAGGTAAGGAAATTCAATAGGAGAAACAGCTTTTGTCATCACAGATGGAGGAAGTTACACAGGGAATATAACAGTGCAAGAAGGATATGCAACTCACCTATGCACAAGTGGCCATGGAGAAGGAAAAAATTGAAGAAGCAGTAAAGGAAGCCAAACACTGCAGCCACCAAGATAAAACAAACATGTAGTAGCGAGTATGTATGTAGCGTGTATGTAGTGAGTAAACCTATACTCGCTCCATTATCTCATCATCTTAATGGCATAACTAATTACACAAGCTATAATCCTATCCCTATTTGCTGGTAACGGTTTTTCCACCCTCCTACCTCACTGTAAGGTGTAGTAACCGTATATAAGCCAGTGATTTGAGAATAGCAAAACACGGGAGACATCTCCCGTCACGCAGGGTGCAGCCGCACCTTTACAGATCTCCAGTATCATCTATTGATACTGGTAATGGCTCAAAAGGGCCACCACTTACGGGCTATTCATGCCCGTGCCACCTTTTGGGTGGCTTAATCTTCATCAATCAATCATCAGAATAGCAAACCAGTACAATCTCCAGTCAAGAATGTAGTACTCGGCGTGGGCAGTTCTAATTGACCCAAGACGCTACAGCTTCGACACAGAGCAGACAGCAGACTACGACCGCATCCAGCTACAACGCTCTCGCTCCCCGAGTTCAGACACTCGCAATTCCCAATCGAGCCGCCACGCTCTCCCGCATAGAGCTCCACGACTCCGGCCTCACTCAGCTCTCTGCTCTGCTCCAGGCTTCGTCTCAACGTCTCCGACACTGCTGTATCCAGAACTACTAAATAAATATGAAACTCACTAAACACTGTGTATCTAATCTACCCAACAACGTAACATAATTGTACATTACATTGGTGACCCAGAGAGTTTCCACGATACCCAGCCACGATGAACTACAACATGGATTCTCACTGGACCTTCTCTCCTGCTGTTGCTTGCTGTGGATCACCTCGTGCCACCTGTCGTGGAACGCTGCCAACACCCTCGCCACAGCTATGATTTTCTCCGCGATCGTCTCGGCATTTTCATCACTCAACACAAAGCTGCCATTAGGACAATATTAGTAGTGTAAAAGGAGACAAATGGAGAACTAATTTTCAGAAACAGTTAGGCACTTCCATGCCGACTCAGGTCCTGGGGGCGGATTTGACCAAAAACTTATTTTAAGCGGTTGGGTTAGGGCACGGTTGGCGCGCACCTGGCTGGCTGGCGGGGTGGGGTGGTGGTCCATTCCCCCAGGGGTCCCAGGGGCCCACCACCCAGGGCTCGCCTGAGCAACTCGTGCCCTATCCTAACCGGTTTTTTCACTTTTTGTCGCTTATGTTTATGATGAGTCTAAGGCATCAAGAAGGGGGTCCCTACTTATGAAAGGTACAGAGGATGAATGTTCAATAGATTAAAACCAAAAAATACACTGGTGAAAGGAATATAACAGTTTTTTGGAGTATTTAATAGCATGAGCATAAATTCACGATTTGGCCTGGGGTGTAACCAGATTACTACGGTATCAATTTGGGGGCCCCTACTTTTGAATGGATCAAAGGGTGAATGTTCAATAGATTAAAACAAAAGAAAAACACAGTTGAAAGCGAATATAGAAGTTTTTGGAGTACTTTAATGATGCTATGACTGAATAGTATAGGGAGCCCTTGTCACAGCTCCATTTTCTGTAATGGTCAGAGGTGAGCGGAGAGAACGGGGCACGATGTTTTGACCAATCAGGAGCCGAGTAGAAAAATTCTCTTTCCGTCCCGAGTCATGGGCCAATTAGGTGAAATTTTCCTTATTTGTCGCGGGGGTGTCACGTAACATGACGTCGGCAATAGGGACCCCCTACCTATGATTACCCCAGTGGGGTCAAGCATACAAGGGGGGGGGGGTCAAGATTCCTTACAAAGACCAAGTTGGATATTTAGGTGTAGTAAGCCTTATCTTGAATTTGCATGATACTGTGGGGTACATTGATATGAAGGGCGAACCATAGAACAGGATCTGCATGTGAGAGGGGTCATATTAGGGTTTTAATGAAGTTAAGATAGCTTTAAAGAGTCCTGTGTGTTTGATGGTGGGTAAATGTTCAGTCAATAATGTCATGTTCACAGAAAATGGTACCATCCGTTTTCTATGTGCGGCGGAGCAGACGCCAGAGAAGGAAAACAGAGCGTACAGGACGCCCGCCAAGCTTGGTAGCTACTAGTCATGTAACATCTTAAGTAGTACAGCCAGTAACCAAGTATTATAATAAATGGTGGGCTTGCTATGGGGAAACTAGTGCTATTCAGGGGTAAGGTCAGTCAGAATAAAGATGTATCTATTTGGGGAGATCAGTAAGGCCCGGCCCCAATGGAAACTAGAAGTAGTGTTGACTACTTGGCTACACAACAAGGTCAGTCTAGGGAATGATCAAGATCTCCTACACAGGAAGAACGATACTCTTATAATTCATGTACTTATTTATTAACCCCTTAACAGCCCCCCATATACATTCACACCAATAACAATAATAATAATAACTTTACCACACTACCTTACGTTAAAAGCCTTGGTCCACATAAGCAGGATACAAGGTTTTACACAGAACACAAGCTAGGGTAAAGCTCTACTATTGAATTACTTGAAGTTAGAGTCAGCTTAGGGTAGGGGGACCACGTGGTTCCAATGGAACCCCCTTTAGAATAACTAGTAATATAAACTCTAAAAATACCTACTACACACAAAGTATACTACTCTACACATAGAACATGAGTATGCCAGAGATTGAATAATGTACTCAGTATATACTTATTTTGAACAAGACACAGAAATAAGGAAACGAAGAGGAAGGAGGAGGTTCCTTTCACCACAGCCAGCAACCAGAGAAGACCGCTCCCAGTGAGCAGCTCAGGCCTCCCGCATGTGGTGGTGCCGGAAGGAGCCTAATTGATCGTGCAGCTAAGCACATTAAAAATCTTCCCCTATGCAACATATTGTTACTTTACAAATGATTAAAGTATTAGTAAACATAGTTGGTGCCTATGTTCTTATTTAATAATCAACCCCCAGCTCAGTCTTTAAATGCTCTTTGAGAAACAAGAATAGTCTTACGTCTGGCAGGGAAGATACAAACAAAGACACATCGAGTTGCGTTTTGCTACTCTAACGTAGCTTTTTTAGTTCAATTTTGACCTCTGGTTTTCACTGAAGAGCCCAGGGTCGTAACACCAAGCAATGCCTTTATATCAACCCTACAACCAAGACTTCCTCAGTAACACACAAACACCACATTGGCGACGAGGATGAACTGTGAACGCAGGTATTTGTTCAGTTTAAAACACAAGGGAGAAGCATGCTGCCTGGAGGAGGAAGAGAAGCTGTGAGCGCCATACCCGATGCTGTATGCTAACCGATGCTGTGTGCTAACCGATGCTGTGTGCTAACCGATGCTGTGTGCTAAACGATGCTATGTGCTAACCAATGCTATGTGCTAACCAATGCTATGTGCTACCCCAAGCTATGTGCTGACTCAAGCTGTGTACTGAGGAATCTGCCGACGTTGTGTACGAAATGACGCTTTGATGTGTACAAAATCTGATGTTTTGATTACGAAACGACGCTTCGTGCTACAAAATTCTTCACGCTGTGAACTGACTGCTGTACCAACTGCTGTACCAACTGCTAACTACTGCTGTGCCAACTGCTGACAACTGCTGTGCTGCTGTGAGTAGGAACAACACATGTACACAAGGGCTAGGTAAGAAGTCAGTTGCTGCTGTATTGTGCTCTGCTGTGAACTTTTGCATTAAAATGCTTGTGTGCTTTGCAAAATTAAAGTAATTACAGTGAATTCTTAACTAACATATACAGTGCAGTAAGTGTTTAGTATTCTGAGGAACATTTAAGTGATAAGTTTACATTTATTCAGTAAAAAATGGCAAATATACCTCAGTTTCCTGCATTTGATCCCGACTGTGATCAGACAAACCTGTCACAGAGGTGGGTCAAATGGCTTAAAAGGTTTGAAAATTTGTTGATAGTTTCTGACATCAAAAGTGCTGAAAGAAGGCGTGCCTTTCTACTTCATTATGCAGGTGATAGAGTTTGTGACATCTTTGATACACTGAAAGACACTGGTGGTGCCAAAGATTATGACATTGCCAAAGCCAAACTAACAGAATATTTCAAACCAAGGCAAAATACTGCAATGGAAATTATGCACTTCAGGAGAGCCAGACAACTCTCTAATGAAACTGTGGATCAATACCACACACGTCTGCAGGGTTTAGCAGCCCATTGTGAGTTTGCTGATGTTGACAAAGAAATCAAACAGCAAATAATTGAAACATGCACATCTACACGTCTCCGTCGAAGAGCTCTAGAACTTGTTGATGATGAAAGTTCTCTTACCAAGATACTGGATATGGCTCGTCGAATGGAAGATGCTGCACGTGATGCTCGTGTCATGGAGTGCAGTGCCAATAACGGTTCTGCCACTGTTACTAACAGTGATGAGGTACGTAAGGTTCAGGGAGGACACCGTGATCAAAGAAGATATCATGCCAAACCTAACAGTAAATTGAGCCGAGAACCACATCACAACTGGAGTCATGGAACAAGACTCAAGCAGTCACAACGACTCACATCAGAGGGTGTCAACAATAAATGTTACAATTGTGGAGGAGACTACCCACACCAAGGTAATGTTTGTCCTGCTCAAGGTAAGAAGTGCTATGAGTGTGGAAAACTAGGTCATTTTGGTGCTATGTGTCGTTCCGCACTCAAGAAACCACAGTCTATGAATAAAAGCACTGTACGAGGATCAGGTCATAGGGGTCGAGGTGGTAAACACAATATTGCACCTCATATCCAGAATGTTAATAATGTACAAGACAACATTTCATTACAACCAGTCTCAGATGACAGTGAATGTGATTATACTCATGGAGTACAGGCAATCACAGAATGGAATGATCTTCCAAACAACCCAGAGACATGTGTATACATTGCTGGTATTTGTCTCAAAGTTCTCATTGACACAGGATCAAACATTGACACCATTGCTGAGTGCCACTATGAGAAATTTAAAAAACAGCTCCCAAAGCTTGAGAACTATAATGGCAAAGCCACTGCCTATGCTTCAAAGGTAGCCTTGCCAGTGATTGGAACTTTCACTGCAGAGATTAAGTCAAAGAATGCAATGCTCATTACTACATTCCATGTTGTTAGGAATGCAAAGGAGTCTTTACTCAGTTACAAGACTTCAACCAAATTGGGGCTACTTCAGCTTTCTAATGCTGTAGCAGTGGAATCTGCAAACAATGTTGATGGTATTGTTGCTGAATTTTCTGATCGATTTAAATCCATAGGTTGTTATACTGATAGCAAAGTACATCTGCATATCAACCCAGATGTAATTCCAGTTGCCCAACCACATCGCCGACAACCATTCCATACTCGCAAGAAAGTCGATGCCGAACTGGATAGGCTGATGGAACTAGATATTATTGAACCAGTAACAGGCCCAACACCATGGGTAAGCCCAATTGTCACTCCACCAAAGCCGAAGAATCCAGATGAGATACGCATTTGTGTGGACATGCGTGTTCCCAACAAGGCAATAATGCGTGAACGCCATCCTACACCCACTGTAGATGATATGATTTACCGCTTGAATGGTGCAACTGTATTCAGCAAGTTAGATTTAAACAAGGGCTATCATCAGCTTGAACTTGATGATGAGAGTCGCTTCATCACAACGTTTACGACACATCGAGGTCTGTATAGGTACAAGCGCCTGAGTTTTGGTATTAACAGTGCTGCCGAGGTATTCCAGCACATCATCAGCCAGGTATTGCAAGATATACCTAATGTTGACAACATGTCTGATGACATCATTGTTTATGGCCGTATCCAAGCTGAACACGACAAAGCTCTTCGTGCAACATTACAACGCTTACGAGAAAAGAATCTGACGTTAAGCCGAGCAAAGTGTGAGTTCAATCAACGTAAAATTGAATTCTTTGGACATGTACTTAGTGACAAAGGTCTGTCTCCAGATCCTAAGAAAGTTGCAGATATCAAGAATGCTGCACCTCCTTCAACGTCCACTGAAGTACATAGTTTTCTGGGAATGGCAAACTACTGTTCTCGCTTCATTCCAGATTTTGCTACCATTACGAAGCCTCTACGTGAGCTCCTGAAGAAAAATGCATCATGGTACTGGAGCGATATCGAGCAAAATGCATTTGATGCTGTGAAAAATGCACTAGTAGAGAATGCGACTGCTGCGTATTTTGATCCATCAATGGACACTGAGTTAACGGTGGATGCTAGTCCTGTTGGTTTAGGTGCTGTTTTAGCCCAACACAAACCTGGTCAACCAGATTCCAGAGTAGTAATTGCCTACGCCAGCCGTTCTCTCACAGATGTTGAGCAACGATACAGTCAGACAGAGAAGGAAGCTCTTGCTCTTGTATGGGGCTGTGAACACTTCAATGTGTATCTGCTTGGTGCACCCTTCACCACGATTGTCACTGACCACAAACCGTTGGAGACCATCTTCAATAATCCAAAGTCCAAACCACCAGCTCGCATTGAGAGATGGGCTCTTCGTCTGCAACCATACAACTTTACGGTGAAATACCAGCCGGGTGCAGGCAATCTTGCTGATTACATCAGTCGACATCCTGCCAACAGTTTCACCATCACCAAGCATCAACAAGTTCCCAAGGAATATGTACACTCTGTAACCTGTGATGCAGTCCCTAAGGCTCTCACTCTTGATGAAATCCGTACTGCAACCCTAGAGGACCCAACTCTGCAAGCAACAGTGGATGCATTGACTAAGAAAAAGTTTCAGATTCAGATTCAGATTCAGATGTTTATTCAGGTAAGGTATATACATACAAGTGATGTTACATTAATGGATTGATATATAGATAGAGCTAGTACATACAATGCCTAAAGCCACTATTACGCAATGCGTTTCGGGCAAGAAAAACATTAATATCTAGAACTTAATACTAATTGAGCATAAAGAATAAAAGATGTTGAGAACAAATACAAATAAAGATAAAAAAAAGGGGGAACATGACTGAAAAAGCAGCACAAATACAATAGGTTGACAAACAGTGTTGATTACAAAAAAGAAAAAAAAAAGAAAATAACAGACATGGGTTGACAATAGAGGAGTGAGGTAGATTACAGGGAATTTATTAGGTAGTGTTTAGTTTTTATCTTAAACTGGTTGAGAGAGGTACAGTCTTTAACATGGTTGGGAAGGTCATTCCACATTCTGGGCCCCTTGATTTGCAGAGCATTTCTAGTTTGATTAAGACGTACTCTAGGAATATCAAAACTGTATTTATTTCTGGTGTGGTGCTCATGGGTTCTGTTACAACCTTCTATGAAGCTTTTAAGATCAGGATTGACATTATAGTTTAGCGTTTTATATATGTATAATGCACATGAGAGAATGTGCAGTGACTTAATATCTAACATATTAAGAGATTTGAGTAGGGGTACCGAGTGATGTCTGGGGCCAGAGTTGGATATTGTTCTAATAGCGGCTTTGTGTTGGGTAATTAGAGGACGTAAGTGATTTTGGGTAGTAGAACCCCAAGCACAAATACCATAGTTGAGATAAGGATAGATAAGGGAGTAATAGAGAGTCACCAGAGCAGGGCGTGGTACATAATATCTGATCTTAGAAAGAATGCCCACAGTTTTTGAAACTTTATTTGATATATTTAGAATGTGTCCCTGGAAATTCAGCTTGTTGTCAATGAGAATGCCAAGGAATTTGCCATCTAATTTGTTACAAATTTGGGTATTGTTTATTTTGAGATTTATAAGACTAGAGGATTTATTGCCAAACAGAATATAGAAGGTTTTGTCAATGTTAAGGGTGAGTTTGTTGGCAGTTAGCCAAAGATGGACTTTATTTAGCTCAGTATTTACTGTGGCATTTAGAGCAAGAGGGTCAGGACTGGAGTAAATGAAGGTTGTGTCGTCAGCAAATAGAATTGGTTTGAGGTGTTGGGAGGCATTTGGAAGGTCATTAATGTAGATGAGAAAGAGGAGAGGGCCAAGTATGCTGCCCTGAGGAACACCAATGTTGATGGGTAGGGTGGGAGAAATTGTATTATTCACAGAAACATATTGGAGCCTGTCAGTAAGGTAGGACTCGAGGTATTGTAGGGAGTGTCCTCTGACTCCATAATGATGTAATTTAAGAAGAAGGTTATGGTGGTTGACAGTATCAAAAGCTTTACGCAGGTCCACAAATAACCCAACAGGGAGCTCCTTTTTATCAAGGGCTGTATGAATCGAGTTAAGCATACTAATAAGTGCATCGTTAGTGCTTTTTTTGGGTCTGAAGCCATATTGGCAAGGGCTAAGTATATTGAGTTTGGCTAGATATGAGTAAAGCTGCTTGTATATAAGTTTTTCAAAAATTTTTGACAAGTTTGGCAGGATTGATATAGGTCTGTAGTTGTTAACATCTGTGGGATCACCACATTTGTGGACAGGCGTTACTCTCGCTTTTTTTAGAATATCTGGAAAGGTTTGGAGTTCAAGTGACTTGTTGAAGAGCAAAGCAATAGCAGGGGCTAAAGATCTGGAGGCTTTTTTGTAAATTAAAGTTGGTATCTCCTCAAGGGCACCAGACTTGGTTTTAAGGGAAAGGATTATCTCATTGACGTCAGTGGAGTTAATAGGCTTTAGGTACAGAGACTGTGGATAGTTACCTGTAAGATAGTCCTTAATGTCAGTACTGGAAGATGGAATATCATTTGCAAGGGATGAACCAATGGAAGAGAAGAACCTATTGAACTCAATAGCAGAATCAGAGGCTGAAAGCTGACCATCGTTATTAGACAGGAGAGTCGGTTTGTTATTTAAAGATTTCTTTGATCCCAATATTTGTGAAATTGTGCTCCAAGTTTGTTTAATGTTGCTCTTTATTTGAGTAAATTTATCTTCGTAGTAATTAGTTTTGGCTCGTCTAATTATCTTAGTTAGCAATAATGAGTAATTCTTTGAGAATTCTTTGGAGACAATTCCTAACCTATACTTCTTCTCAAGGTCGTGTTTTTTGTTAATGGATTTCAGTATTCCCTTTGTAAGCCAAGGATTTTTAAGCCTTTTGCTTGTGACTTGTTTTGTAAGCCTAGGACAGTGGGTGTTATAAAGGCTAAGAGTTGTTTGTAGAAAAGATTGCACTGCTAGGTTGATGTCCCCTATGTTACCTAACTCGGACTCCCAGTTGACATTATCAGCAGCAGTTATAAAATTGTTTATAGCAGTTTCATTGTGCAGCCTAAAGCTTAACTCCCTTGTTTCTAGAGGTGGTTTGCTAATGTTAGTTAAGAGAAATGTGGGGTAGTGGTCTGTAGTGCTATCGGTGATTATACCTGAAGTAAGCGGAGAGGTTATGTTGGTCCAGATGTGATCTAGAGTCGTGGCAGTGCTATCAGTGATTCTAGTAGGTCTAGTGATTAAGGGTATGAGGAGGCAGGAATTCATACAGTTGAGGAAGCTAACAGCAGTAGGGTGTTCTGGCTCGCAGAGGTCAATATTAAAGTCCCCTGCGATAATTAGGTGGTTTTTGTTCAGTCTGTTATCAAGTATTAGATTTCTAAGGTTTGAGTTGAATACAGACACATCAGTGTTGGGAATTCTATAGACTGCACCCACAGACAGGACAGACTCAGCACCCTTGACTCTGAAGCTGGCGAAGATATACTCCCCATAGCAGTCTCTAGTTCTAATTTCTTTTAAGCATGTTAGTTCTTGGTGGTAGTAAAGAGCAGTGCCACCACCTCTCTGAAGTTGCCGACAGTTGTGAATTGCTGAGTAGTTAGGCATGTTAAAGAGTTGAGTAGTATCCTCTTTCAACCATGTTTCAGTAAGTATAATAAAAGAGAATTTGTTGCCAATAGTTTCAATCAAGGCACTAACATCATCGAAGTGTTTACCTAGGGATCTAACGTTCAAATTGATTACAGAGATATTGTGATTATGAGTTAATACATTGTTTACATCATGTGCTGCAAAATATCTGCAATTTAGATCATTAAAGTGATTATTGTCATAGATAGTGGATAAGAGGTTAAGTTCTGGGTCTATACTTGACTGCATAAAAGAAGCTGATTGTAGAATCAGAAATAAGTAGAAAAAAGCTATAAAATAGGGAAAAAAAAATATACACAATACTGTACAAAACAAACACAAAAGGGGCTTACAGGGGTACAATGGAGTAAGGGAGTATGGCTAGGCTAGGCAACCTAGGCAATTAATGAGATTAAAGAAAAAACATGTAAACATGGACTATACAAAACACAAGAAATGGAAATACAAAACAAAAAATATAAGCAAGACTAAGCAATACAAACAAAAAACAAAAAAACAAATTGAGCAAAAATGAGGTAGATTGCTTACGAGTACTCACAGGTACACTGTAAGTAACAGTTTGCAATTTGAGATGCAGGCAAAGCCAGGGGTACAATGGAGTAAGGGAGCATGGCAAGGCTAGGCAACCTAGGTAATAAATGAAATCAAAGAAAAGTTGAATAATAAACATAGGCAAATTTGAGCTAATGATTAATAACTATAGATAGTTCAGTAATGACTGTATAATTAAAAAGACCTGAAGAACTACTTTAATAACTCAATTAAATAGTTTCGGTAAATGACTAGGTAAGAGTAAGTTAAAAATTAAGTCAGAAAATGAACCAAGGAGACTTAGGATACCTAGCCCCACTAGTTGACAGGGGGTTAATTAAGTTAATTCATTGGGAGTGATAATATGGTGAGACAAACCACATTGGGAGAGGAAAGTGTTGAGGTTTTCTTCACTAGTTATAGTAAACATTTTGCCCTCTGCGGTTTTTCTCACCTTTATCAGACCATCTCTAACGAAGCACTGATGAATAGCATCTGGGTTTTGTTGCCGGATTTGACGCAGGCGGTAGAGGATTTGCTGTCTGTTCCTGGTCAAGCACTCGTTGATGTATAATCCCTTCCGTAGGGAGGCATCCCACCCTCAGGAGTTGACCAAGATGCATTCAAAGCACTTGAACGCATCCAGACAGAATTAAGTGTTACGCAACAACGCGACACCGTGCTGCGAGGTACTCGTATCGTTATTCCAGCTGTTCTCCAGCAACGTGCTCTGAAGCTTGCACATCAAGGACACCAAGGTCTTGTTAGGACCAAACAGCTGCTACGAGAAAAGGTGTGGTTTCCTGGCATTGATCGTCAAGCAAAGGATATGCATGATGCCTGTGTCCCTTGCCAAGCTGCAGTGGATACTTCAAGACCAACACCTCTACAACCTTCACCACTACCTGCTGCACCATGGACGGAAGTATCGATGGACTTCTGCGGACCGCTACCAACTGGAGAGTACTTGATGGTAGTCATTGATGATCACTCACGTTATCCAGAAGTAGAAATCATCACTTCCACATCTGCAAAGGCTGTCATCCCGAAACTCGACAAGATCTTTTCAAATTTTGGCATTTCTGAAGTTGTCAAGACGGACAATGGACCGTCATTCAATGGACAAGACTTCGTCAACTTTGCAGAGCATATTGGATTTAAACACCGCCGTGTGATGCCACTACATCCTCAAGCAAATGGAGAAGTCGAGAGATTCATGCAACCTCTCATGAAAGCGGTACGCTGTGCTCATGCCGAAGGACGATCCTGGAAACAAGCTATGTATGTTTTTCTCAGGAACTACCGTGCAACACCACATGGAACACTGGGCAAGTCACCTGGCGAACTTTTATTTGGACGTCCTATGAGAATCGCACTACCCGTCATGCCAGCCGAGGTAACGGATAAACGTCTCGCTCAGAAGGATGCACTAGCCAAGGGCAAAATGAAAATTGCTCATGATCAACGTGCAAAGGAACAGGTCATAAAGGTTGGAGACACTGTTCTCGTTAAAAAGAAAAAAAGAGGGAAAGCTAGATATGCCGTATGATACAAAACCATATAAAGTGATTTGTGTAAAAGGAACTATGGTAACAGCTAGTAATAGAGATCATAGTATAACACGTAATATGGCTTATTTCAAAGTGATTCCAACTAGTGTAGAAAATGATGAAGTGCAAAGTCGTGCAAAAGAAAAAGAAAAAATGAGTTATAACTCAATAAACAATTCATCAAGGGATATTCTTGTATTTGGGGACTCTCGTCCTAAACGTCATGTTAAACGCCCTACACAATTTGATGATTAATTGTGTTCCTTTGTAATGCAAAGTATTTACTTGTCATGCTGAACTAAATTTAATATTGTTTGAATAATGCAGATCTCTCATTCAATATTTTGTAACTCTGTATTACAGTTTCTTTCATGTTTGTTTAACATTGCATATGTATTTTTAACATTGAAATCCTTTGTGGTAAAGATTAAGTTGTTTAAATTCTTTGTGTGCTTAATTAATGTTAAATGTATGCAATATCTCTTGATATGTTAATAACTTACTTTGTGTCAATAACATTGCTTTGTGCTACAAGCATGGTAGACATCCTGTATTCATCCTTTTTAAAGAAAAGGAGGGATGTCATGTTCACAGAAAACGGTACCATCCGTTTTCTATGTGCTGCGGCTCAGACGCCGAAGGGAGGTAAACAAGAGCGTACAGGACGCCCGCCAAGCTTGGTAGCTACTAGTCATGTATCAGTTTAAGTATTAAAGTCAGTAACCAAGCAATGGCTTTATATGAACCCTACAACCAAGACTTCCTCAGTAACACACAAACACCACAGTATGGTAGACTAATTTCCTATGCATTGCTTAGAATATTTTTAAATAAGTTACATTTTGAATCAACATCGAAATCCCTTTTTACATCACCCACAGTTAGGTTCACTTCTGGCCCACCCCAAAGGCCCAGGTCTTTTCAATCTTTTTCACCCAAAATTTTTTTTATGCCATTAAAATCAGCTTTTCGAAAATCTTGTACTCTAACAGAATTTTCTCCTACAAATCTATTCCATTGTATGATAATCTGATTTCCTTGTGATCAATGTTTCCTAGCTCTCACTCTATTTCGATGTCATTAATTTGTGTTTCCCTGTTAGTTAACACTAAGTCTAAAACATTATTTTCCTGCGTTGGTTCCTTAATGTGTTGCTTAAGAAAGCAATCGTCAATTAATTCTAGAAAATCTTCTGCTTCATTATTCCCTGTTTGTTAATCCAGTTTATTCCATTAAAATTAAAGTCACCCATGACACAAACACTGTTAGACCTAGATGCTCTAGATATTTCATCCCATAGATGCTTTGCTTCAATTCTTTGCTTCAATTCTAAGTTTGGTGGCCTGTATATAACTTCAATTATAAGATTTCTAGCTTTTTCGTATAATTCTAGCCAAATAGTTTCCGTATTTGGCTTAGTTTTGATTCACTCTTTGAGACTACATTTAAAATTTTCCCTAACATATATGGCTAGATCCCTTCCTCGACTAATAGATCTATCTGTGTGAAATAGTTTAAACCCATTTATTTGATATTCAGCTAATAGTTCTCTGTTTTCTACATTCATCCATGTTTCAGTAAGTGCAATAATATATATTGTTTCTATGCAAACAAGAGCATGTAAATCGTTTATTTTGTTTGTAGACTCCTAGTGTTCGTGTAACATGCCCTAAGTGTATTGTTATTTTGATTCCTTTCTCTTTCCCTGTTCATTTTGCCAATTTGTTCCCCCACAAACACATAATTTTTATTTCTAAGACAAAAAATGGGACTTAGAAATACCCAATAACAACAAGAACAAAACAATCAACAAAGACAATCTTGGATCGTAATCCTAATTACATTACCGAATTTTTAAGAATTTACAGGCGGTAATTGGTAATTAATCCTTGTCTACGGTAATTAGGAGGGGGGCAACCCGTCCTCGACTCAAGTCCATTACATCCAGCGGTCGACCCCACAGACGCATTCATAAATTTTAACATGCTGTTTATTTAAAACGGGAATTTTCTCAAGTATAAATTAATATTATAATATATTAGCATATTGTGCATATATAGGCATAGGATAGGTTAGGTTAGGTGTTTAGGTTCTGTTGGCGATTATTTGTATTTGTAGTACGTGGGTGAAGCATTTACAGCATTGTGGTTCGAACAAAATTCCTCAGTGAAGCACTTGTTCCGGATATGTTCGAACGTCAGCAGTTGTGAGTCGTGTGTAAACCACTTTTCATTCATAAACAGGGGGTTTGGCGGGTGCATGGAATCACTTTTGGATCTTTGTTTGGAGGACGGGCTGAGGGGGGATATCTAATGCTTCAATTTACAGGTGCTCTGTGGAGCGATTGAACCATGAATTCTCGGACGCTGAACGATGCTTGTTATCTGCAAATGATTCAGATTGAACGCTCGTTAATAACAAAGTTAATTGAACTATTTTTCATAGTTTTCTTTTAAATATATTGAAGACTTTTATCGTTATTTAAAATACAATGATTACTGTCTAGTAATAATGATTTTGTGTACGTGAAAATGTGTGCATTGTATAATTATGTTTGTATAAATATATGTGTATTATGAATGTGCTAATGCACACACGCACACATCAAGATATCACATAAAGATATGTGGAGAATTAAGACAGGTGAAGATATACAGAAACTACAGGACGACCTCGACAAACTGGAGGAATAGTGTAGAAAATGGCTACTAAAGTTCAACTCAGGAAGAGTAAATTAATGAAATTAGGCGAAGGGAGCAGAAGGCTAAGCACAAGGTACCTTCTGGGAGGTGAAATCCTGCAAGAGTCAGATAGATAGATCTGGGGGTTGATATGACACTGAACCTGTCCCCAGAGGCCGACATCAAAAGGATATCATCAGTGGCATATGTTAGATTGGCCAACATTAGAACTGCCTTAAGAAATTTGTGTCGTTGACACAAGTTTCAACGAAACCTTAAGAAATCGTTGAGGACCTTGTATGCCCCTTATGTCAGACCAATCCTGGAGTATGAAGCTCCAGCCTGGAGTCTATACCTAGTTAAACACAATACAAAGTTAGAGAAGTCAGAACAAACAATACTACCCATTAGCCTGCGCTGCGTGGCATATGCCATCAATGTAAACACAGACCAAGACGCCTGCCACGCTTGGGTCGCTGCTAATCATACACAATTATAAGTAAACAACCTCTAATTTAACCATGACGGGGAGCGGACACCTGCTACTCCTGAGGACTGCCGGGTAATGGATGGCCATTATTGACCTTTGGGTCACGACGCTGTCATCTGGCACTCCTCACCCACGGCCAACTGTTGCACATGTTGGGCCCTTATAGCTTAGGGCCACAGACACGTTAACAGTTGTTTGTTTCTTTCTCAGTTCTCCGGTTGGCTCATCGGGTAGGAAGTGGTGTCTGGCGCCAACTTGGTCTTAAGGCGCCGGGAGTTTGTAGGTCTTTGTGAACCTCTGGTGTGTCCTGGCTCTGTGGTGGGCCCTGGCTCTGTGACCCACCACGGCTGAGGTCACACCAGGAACCCACCACGGCTGAGGGCACATTAGGAACCCACCACGGCTGAGGGCATACCAGGAGCCCACCACGGCTGAGGGCACACCAGGAGCCCACCACGGCTGAGGGCACACCAGGAGCCCACCACGTCTGAGGGCACACCAGGAGCCCACCACGTCTGAGGGCACACCAGGAGCCCACCACGACTGAGGGCACACCAGGAGCCCACCACGTCTGAGGGCACACCAGGAGCCCACCACGTCTGAGGACCCACCAGGAACCCAACACGGCTGAGGTCACACCAGGAACCCACCACGGCTGAGGACACACCAGGAGCCCACCACGTCTGATGACACACCAGGAGCCCACCACGGCTGAGGGCACACCAGGAGCCCACCACGTCTGAGGACACACCAGGAGCCCACCACGGCTGAGGTCACACCAGGAACCCACCACGGCTGAGGACACACCAGGAGCCCACCACGTTTGAGGACACACCAGGAGCCCACCACGGCTGAGGGCACACCAGGAGCCCACCACGGCTGAGGGCACACCAGGAGCCCACTACGGCTGAGGGCACACCAGGAGCCCACCAAGACCCACCTACTCCCAGCCCCTCTCGGCCAAGCTGGCGCCGGACACCGTCTACCCGCCCAAAGAACCATCCAGAAAACATTCAAAATGAATCATCTTCCCTGTGACCCCGGGCAATATGTGCGCCAAGCGTCGTAACAATCTTGATGGTTGAATAATGCCAGACGACAGTGTCAACACCCTATGGGTAAACTGGCATAACGGAACGTGATCTGGCTGCCCCCAAGCCGAGCAGGTGTCTAGACGTCCACTCGTCTTCAGGGATGAAGCAGGATGAAGCAACTTTGTTATGTTAAGCACAGTTCACAGGACGCCTTGATGCATCTATTGTCTGGTGTCCCTGGGTGGTCGATAGATAGGCTTCCAGATGGTTCTGTGTGTGGGATATGTGTCTGATGTAAAGCGAGGCAGTTTTCCTGCCAACTGGCGAGTTATGTTTCCTCGACACACACCAACGACGGGGTGCACACGGCCCTGAAGGGTAGCTGCCCCAAACCCAACAACAACAACAGTATAAATGTAATTAAAGTCCATAACCAAGCAGTGGCCTCATGTCTACCTTACAACTGTGATCAGCCACAAGCGTCACCAAATACCACACATATAACCTGGATAACATCAGTGGTGTATGCAAAGTTATCAAACATTTATATAGTCTGAAGAAACTTGGAAAAGAAAGCTTTCAGGTCTTGTACCACTAACTGTAGACCATCACCAGAATATCCAGCCCCACTGTGGCAGCCTCACCTAAAATAACACTAAGGTTTACTAAACTGCTGCAGTCGACCCTGTCTAGGGCTGGAGCCCAGTCGGCCCAGTCGACCCTGTCTAGGGCTGGAGCCTGACTGAGGTGGTTGGCGAGGAGAAGGGCGAGGTAGGAGTTATGAGGAAAGCTTAAGAAACTTCATCTCACCATTTTGGGAAACATGAAGGATATGAGGCGACAAGACTTGTAAGACACATTTGTAAGACACATTTGTAAGATACATTTGTAAGACACATTTGTAAGATACATTTATAAGACACATTTGTAAGACACATTTGTAAGACACATTTGTAAGACACTTGTGAGACATTTGTAAGACACATATGTAAGATACATTTGTAAAACACATTTGTAAGACACTGGTAATATTTTTCAGACATTAGAAAAAAGGATAAAACAAGATTAACATTAATCTTGTAAGACACATTTGTAAGACATTTGTAAGATTTTAAACTCAAATCAGCCATGTGAGTGTTAACAATAACTTATTCAGTGTAAAATTAATGAGCAAGTGGAATGAGCTACAAGTGGTGATGGGCGAGGCTACACTATGGTAGCCAGAATGTCAGGGGACAATTATATAATAGGCTACCTACGACAGAGAGGCAAGGCCCAGGAGCTGAAGCTCATCATGCAAGAACATATAAGTGAGCATAACCTGGTGTGAGACATAAGGAACAAAGACTGTTCTCAGGGGTCCAGGTACAACCCATATAACGTAATATACCAGACAGTTATTGTCAGGTTTGTAATGGAGAGCAGAGTGCGCGGCAGTACACTTTTTAAATTTATCATGTGTAATTATCATAAAATATAAACAATAAAATGCCCCCAAAATATTAAAGCAAACACAAAATTATTTAGTAAATTTGTTATATATATTAGAGAAGTGTGGTAGTGGGAATAGATGAGTAGTTGAGGCGTAAGAGGTGGAAGGTGGAGGAGGAGGCGACGCTGCTGCCGGCCGCCATGGCGTCTCGCCCCACCAGTCACGCCCACAGTCTCAACGCGTCCATCTCACCTATAGTGTAAACACGCCCACCACACGCCCACAGTCTCAACGAGTCCACCACACGCCCACAGACACTACACTCAACAATAAAGGTGAGGTTATGCTAGTTAATGTTGGCCCTGTAGTTGCATCGGAGGCAGAGGAGCACAGCCCTCCGCCGCCGCCGCCATTGTTTACATTGAAAAACGTTTCCAGACATATTTTTTTTAAATTATACTTATTGTGTTTTACGGTTAATAACATAAGGTTGGCTTCTCAGTTCTTCAGCAAAGCTGAAAAGCTTGAACTTGATTAGTTCTTTGTTTTAATATTATAATGGAGACATTGGAACCAGATGACCAGGTGTGTGGCCGACCGCCTCCCTGTTGTTTGAAGCGTGGCTGTGGGGGCGTGACTGTGGGGTCGTGGCTGTCGGGGCGTGGCTGTGGGGGCGTGGCTGTGGGGGCGTGGCTGTGGGGTCGTGGCTGTCGGGGCGTGGCTGTGGGGGCGTGGCTGTCGGGGCGAGGCTGTCGGGGCGAGGCTGTCGGGGCGAGGCTGTCGGGGCGAGGCTGTCGGGGCGTGGCTGTCGGGGCGTGGCTGTCGGGGCGTGGCTGTGGCAGCGTGGCTGTGGGGTCGTGGCTGTCGGGGCGTGGCTGTGGGGGCGAGGCTGTGGGGGCGTTGCTGTGGTATCGTGGGCGTGATTGTGGGGGCGTGGCTGTCGGGGCGTGACTGTGGGGGCGTGGCTGTCGGGGCGTGGCTGTCGGGGCGTGACTGTGGGGGCGTGGCTGTGGGGGCGTGACTGTGGGGGCGTGGCTGTGGTATCGTGGGCGTGATTGTGGGGGCGTGGCTGTGGTATCGTGGGCGTGGCTGTGGTGTCGTGGGCGTGGCTGTGGTGTCGTGGCTGTGGGGGCGTGGGCCTGCCTGTGGTATCGTGGGCGTGAGTGGGGGCGTGGCTGTGGTATCGTGGGCGTGGCTGTGGTATCGTGGGCGTGACTGTGGGGGCGTGGCTGTGGTATCGTGGGCGTGGCTGTGGTGTCGTGGGCGTGACAGTGGGGGCGTGGCTGTGGGGGCGTGACAGTGGGGGCGTGGCTGTGGGGTCGTGGCTGTGGTGTCGTGGCTGTGGTGTCGTGGACATGGCTATGGGAGCGTGGGCATGGCTGTGGGGTCGTGGCTGTGGTGTCGTGGACATGGCTATGGGAGCGTGGGCATGGCTGTGGTGTCGTGGACATGGCTATGGGAGCGTGGGCATGGCTGTGGTGTCGTGGGCATGGCTATGGGAGCGTGGGCATGGCTGTGGGGTCGTGGCTGTGGGGGCGTGGCTGTGGGGGCGTGGCTGTGGGGGCGTGGCTGTGGGGGCGTGGCTGTGGGGGCGTGACTGTGGCGTAGTGGCTGTGGTGTCGTGGGCGTGGCTGTGGGGGCGTGGGCGTGGCTGTGGGGGCGTGGGCGTGGCTGTGGGGGCGTGGGCGTGACTGTGGGGGCGTGGCTCTGGGGGCGTGACTGTGGCGTAGTGGCTGTGGTGTCGTGACAGTGGGGGCGTGGCTGTGATGTCGTGGGCGTGGCTGTGGGGGCGTGGGCGTGGCTGTGGGGGCGTGGCTGTGGTGTCGTGGGCGTGGCTGTGGGGGCATGGCAATGGGAGCGTGGGAATGGCTGTGGGGTCGTGGGCGTAACTGTGGGAGCGTGGGCGTGGCTGTGGGGTCGTGGGCCTGGCTGTGGGGTCGTGGGCCTGGCTGTGGGGTCGTGGGCGTGGCTGTGGGGTCGTGGGCGTGGCTGTGGGGTCGTGGGCGTGGCTGTGGGGTCGTGGGCGTGGCTGTGGGGTCGTGGGCGTGGCTGTGGGGTCGTGGGCGTGGCTGTGGGGTCGTGGGCGTGGCTGTGGGGTCGTGGGCGTGGCTGTGGGGTCGTGGGCGTGACTGTGGGGTCGTGGGCGTGACTGTGGGGTCGTGGGCGTGACTGTGGGGTCGTGGGCCTGGCTGTGGGGTCGTGGGCCTGGCTGTGGGGTCGTGGGCGTGACTGTGGGGTCGTGGGCCTGGCTGTTGGGTCGTGGGCGTGGCTGTTGGGTCGTGGGCGTGGCTGTGGTGTCGTGGGGGCGTGGCTGTGGGGTCGTGGGCCTGGCTGTGGGGTCGTGGGCCTGGCTGTGGAGTCGTGGGCATGACTGTGGGGTCGTGGACCTGGCTGTGGGGTCGTGGGTATGGCTGTGGTGACGTGGGCCTGGCTGATGGGTCGTGGGCCTGGCTGATGGGTCGTGGGCCTGGCTGATGGGTCGTGGGCCTGGCTGATGGGTCGTGGGCCTGGCTGTGGGGTCGTGGGCCTGGCTGTAGGGTCGTGGGCCTGGCTGTAGGGTCGTGGGCCTGGCTGTGTAGTCGTGGGCATG
The DNA here is from genome assembly GCF_040958095.1 of Procambarus clarkii. NCBI lineage: Eukaryota > Metazoa > Arthropoda > Malacostraca > Decapoda > Cambaridae > Procambarus > Procambarus clarkii. Next base: position 20,952,423 of record NC_091191.1, on the reverse strand, counting down.
ACTGTGGGGTCGTGGGCCTGGCTGTGGAGTCGTGGGCATGACTGTGGGGTCGTGGACCTGGCTGTGGGGTCGTGGGCCTGGCTGTTGGGTCGTGGGCGTGGCTGTGGTGTCGTGGGGGCATGGCTGTGGTGTCGTGGGGGCATGGCTGTGGGGTCGTGGGCCTGGCTGTGGGGTCGTGGGCCTGGCTGTGGGGTCGTGGGCGTGGCTGTGGGGTCGTGGGGGCGTGGCTGTGGGGTCGTGGGGGCGTGGCTGTGGGGTCGTGGGGGCGTGACTGTGGGGTCGTGGGGGCCTGGCTGTGGGGTCGTGGGGGCCTGGCTGTGGTGTCGTGGGGGCCTGGCTGTGGTGTCGTGGGCCTGGCTGTGGTGTCGTGGGGGCGTGGCTGTGGGGTCGTGGGTCTGGCTGTGGGGTCGTGGGTCTGGCTGTGGGGTCGTGGGCGTGGCTGTGGGGTCGTGGGCCTGGCTGTGGGGTCGTGGGCCTGGCTGTGGGGTCGGGGGCCTGGCTGTGGGGTCGTGGGCCTGGCTGTGGGGTCGTGGGCCTGGCTGTGGGGTCGTGGGCCTGGCTGTGGGGTCGTGGGCCTGGCTGTGGGGTCGTGGCCTGGCTGTGATGTCGTGGGCCTGGCTGTGATGTCGTGGGTGTTGCTGTGGTGTCGTGGGGGCGTGGCTGTGGTGTCGTGGGGGCGTGGCTGTGGGGTCGTGGGCCTGGCTGTGGGGTTGTGGGCCTGACTGTGATGTCGTGGGCGTGGCTGTGATGTCGTGGGCGTGGTTGTGGTGTCGTGGGGGCGTGGCTGTGGGGTCGTGGGCCTGGCTGTGGGGTTGTGGGCCTGACTGTGATGTCGTGGGCGTGGCTGTGGTGTCGTGGGGGCGTGGCTGTGGTGTCGTGGGGGCGTGGCTGTGGTGTCGTGGGGGCGTGGCTGTGGGGGCTTGGCTGTGGGGTCGTGGGGGCCTGGCTGTGGGGTCGTGGGGGCCTGGCTGTGGGGTCGTGGGGGCCTGGCTGTGGGGTCGTGGGGGCCTGGCTGTGGGGTCGTGGGGGCCTGGCTGTGGGGTCGTGGGGGCCTGGCTGTGGGGTCGTGGGGGCCTGGCTGTGGGGTCGTGGGCGTGGCTGTGGTGTCGTGGGGGCGTGGCTGTGGTGTCGTGGGGGCGTGGCTGTGGTGTCGTGGGGGCGTGGCTGTGGTGTCGTGGGCGCGTGACTGTGGGGTCGTGGGCGTGACTGTGGGGTCGTGGGCCTGGCTGTGGGGTTGTGGGCCTGACTGTGATGTCGTGGGCGTGGCTGTGATGTCGTGGGCGTGGCTGTGTTGTTGTGGGGGCGTGGCTGTGGTGTCGTGGGCATGACTGTGGGGTCGTGGGCGTGACTGTGGGGTCGTGGGCCTGGCTGTGGGGTCGTGGGCCTGACTGTGGGGTCGTGGGCCTGGCTGTGTTGTCGTGGGGGCGTGGCTGTGTTGTCGTGGGGGCGTGGCTGTGGAGTCGTGGGCGTGACTGTGGGGTCGTGGGCGTGACTGTGGGGTCGTGGGCGTGACTGTGGGGTCGTGGGCCTGGCTGTGGGGTCGTGGGCCTGGCTGTGGGGTCGTGGGCGTGACTGTGGGGTCGTGGGCCTGGCTGTTGGGTCGTGGGCGTGGCTGTTAGGTCGTGGGCGTGGCTGTGGTGTCGTGGGGGCGTGGCTGTGGGGTCGTGGGCCTGGCTGTGGGGTTGTGGGCCTGACTGTGATGTCGTGGGCGTGGCTGTGATGTCGTGGGTGTTGCTGTGGTGTCGTGGGGGCGTGGCTGTGGTGTCGGGGGCGTGGCTGTGGGGTCGTGGGCCTGGCTGTGGGGTTGTGGGCCTGACTGTGATGTCGTGGGCGTGGCTGTGGTGTCGTGGGGGCGTGGCTGTGGTGTCGTGGGGGCGTGGCTGTGGTGTCGTGGGGGCGTGGCTGTGGGGGCTTGGCTGTGGGGTCGTGGGGGCCTGGCTGTGGGGTCGTGGGGGCCTGGCTGTGGGGTCGTGGGGGCCTGGCTGTGGGGTCGTGGGGGCCTGGCTGTGGGGTCGTGGGGGCCTGGCTGTGGGGTCGTGGGGGCCTGGCTGTGGGGTCGTGGGGGCCTGGCTGTGGGGTCGTGGGGGCCTGGCTGTGGGGTCGTGGGCGTGGCTGTGGTGTCGTGGGGGCGTGGCTGTGGTGTCGTGGGGGCGTGGCTGTGGTGTCGTGGGCGCGTGACTGTGGGGTCGTGGGCGTGACTGTGGGGTCGTGGGCCTGGCTGTGGGGTCGTGGGCCTGGCTGTGGGGTTGTGGGCCTGACTGTGATGTCGTGGGCGTGGCTGTGATGTCGTGGGCGTGGCTGTGTTGTTGTGGGGGCGTGGCTGTGGTGTCGTGGGCATGACTGTGGGGTCGTGGGCGTGACTGTCGGGTCGTGGGCCTGGCTGTGGGGTCGTGGGCCTGACTGTGATGTCGTGGGCGTGGCTGTGATGTCGTGGGCGTGGCTGTGTTGTCGTGGGGGCGTGGCTGTGGAGTCGTGGGCATGACTGTGGGGTCGTGGGCGTGACTGTGGGGTCGTGGGCGTGACTGTGGGGTCGTGGGCCTGGCTGTGGGGTCGTGGGCCTGGCTGTGGGGTCGTGGGCGTGACTGTGGGGTCGTGGGCCTGGCTGTTGGGTCGTGGGCGTGGCTGTTGGGTCGTGGGCGTGGCTGTGGTGTCGTGGGGGCGTGGCTGTGGGGTCGTGGGCCTGGCTGTGGGGTTGTGGGCCTGACCGTGATGTCGTGGGCGTGGCTGTGATGTCGTGGGTGTTGCTGTGGTGTCGTGGGGGCGTGGCTGTGGTGTCGTGGGGGCGTGGCTGTGGGGTCGTGGGCCTGGCTGTGGGGTTGTGGGCCTGACTGTGATGTCGTGGGCGTGGCTGTGATGTCGTGGGCGTGGCTGTGGGGGCGTGGCTGTGGGGGCTTGGCTGTGGGGTCGTGGGGGCGTGGCTGTAGAGTCGTGGGCATGACTGTGGGGTCGTGGGCGTGACTGTGGGGTCGTGGGCCTGGCTGTGGGGTCATGGGCCTGGCTGTGGGGTCGTGGGGGCCTGGCTGTGGGGTCGTGGGGGCCTGGCTGTGGGGTCGTGGGGGCCTGGCTGTGGGGTCGTGGGGGCCTGGCTGTGGTGTCGTGGGGGCGTGGCTGTGGTGTCGTGGGGGCGTGGCTGTGGTGTCGTGGGCATGACTGTGTTTACTAGTTGTGTTTTTGCGGGGGTTGAGCTTTGCTCTTTCGGCCCGTTTCTCAACTGTCAATCAACTGTTTACTAACTACTTTTTTTTTTTTTTTTTTTTTTTTTTTTTTTTTTCTCCACACCACACACACACACACACACCCCAGGAAACAGCCCGTGACAGCTGACTAACTCCCAGGTACCTATTTACTGCTAGGTAACAGGGGCACTTAGGGTGAAAGAAACTTTGCCCATTTGTTTCTGCCTCGTGCGGGAATCGAACCCGCGCCACAGAATTACGAGTCCTGCGCGCTATCCACCAGGCTACGAGGCCCCTTATGGTGTCGTGGGGGTGACTGTGGGGTCGTGGGCCTGGCTGTGGGGTTGTGGGCCTGACTGTGATGTCGTGGGCGTGGCTGTGATGTCGTGGGCGTGGCTGTGTTGTCGTGGGGGCGTGGCTGTGGAGTCGTGGGCATGACTGTGGGGTCGTGGGCGTGACTGTGGGGTCGTGGGCGTGACTGTGGGGTCGTGGGCCTGGCTGTGGTGTCGTGGGGGCCTGGCTGTGGTGTCGTGGGCCTGGCTGTGGTGTCGTGGGGGCGTGGCTGTGGGGTCGTGGGCCTAGCTACTGTGGGGTCGTGGGCCTAGCTACTGTGGGGTCGTGGGCGTGGCTGTGGGGTCGTGGGCCTGGCTGTGGGGTCGCGGGCCTGGCTGTGAGGTTGTGGGGGCATGACTGTGGGGTCGTGGGCGTGGCTGCGGGGTCGTGGGCGTGGCTGCGGGGTCGTGGGCGTGGCTGCGGGGTCGTGGGCGTGGCTGTGGGAGCGTAGGCGTGGCTGCGTGGGCGTGGCTGAGTAGTAGGGATGACATGCCACAGGTCATTTTTTTTCTGGGGGAAAAGGTTACCTGTGGCATGTCAAGGTTTTCAGGTGAATTTGGGGAGTCACAGATTTGGGATTAAGGATTTATTATGAGCGAGTAATTTCTGAGATTTTAGAAGTTTGTTAAAACTTCTTATGATAAAAATAATGTCATGCAAGTTTGTTAAGAGATCTTATGGAAGAAATTCAAATATCACGTGTAGCATGTCAGGGTTTTCAGGTAAATATGGATAGTCACAGATTTGGAATTAAGGAATTCTTATGAGAAAAGTATTTTCTGAGATTTTAGAAGTTAAGGTTTCTTATGATGAAAATAAGTTCATACGTGTTTGTTAAAGTTCTTATGGGAGAAATTCAAATATCACATGTAGCATGTCAGGGTTTTCAGGTAAATGTGGCTAGTCGCAGATTTGGAATTATGGAATTCTTGTGAGGAAAATAATTTCTGAGATTTTAGAGGTTTGTTAAGTGTTCTTATGAGGAAAATAAGTATGAAAATCTTAATGAAAAATTCAGGAAAAAATCCCCTTTAGGACACAGCATTTCCAGGTAAACTCTACGGACAACCTTTGCCCGTTTTCAATCACACATTTTTCAAAGAGCATTTTCAGAGAATATTGTCTTAGACGTTTTGTTAAGGAAAACAGACATCTTAGCCATAACATTTAGTTTTATATCCATTTACGGCTATTTCACCTGTAAAGACCAAAATTGAACAGATCCCAGTTATAGACAGAAATTCGTCAGAGACCAGTTTGTGCCTAAAATTCTTCAGAGTCCACTTTGTTAGCAACATTAGTCAGAGACAGTTTTAAGCTCAAATTTCATCAAGAGTCCAATTATCAACAGAAATTCGTCAGAGACCAATTAACGACAGAAATTTGACAGAGTCCATTTTCTACCCAATTTTCATCAGAGTCCAGTTTATACTGAAAATTCGCCAGAGTCCACTTTGTGCCCAAAATATTCAGAGACCAGTTCATGATCGAAATTAATCAGAGTCCAATTGAAGACCCAAATTTGACAGAGACCACATTTTCGCTACTAGCAGTCCAATCCCCCTGAAATTTTAAACAGTCATATTTCTGTCGTAGTAAATAAGATCAAGTCAGTTACTGAGCTCCAGCTCTCATCCCCCACCCTACTTCCCCCTCAAGTCTTTGTTAATATCCTATCAATTCCCCTGAAATTTTTACCCTCTGTATTTCAGACACCGTAAATAAGATCAAAACAGTTATCGAGCTCCAGCTCTCGTCCCCACCTTAGAGCTCTCTCGTATCTTTGTAAATAACCCATCAATTTCCCCAAAATTTTTACCCTCTGTATTTCAGACATAGTAAATATGATATAAACAATTATAAAACTCTAGCTCTTGTCCTCTGTCCAAGTTCACTCCTATAAATTCATTACTATCGGTCCAAATCCCTCTGAGATTTAAACACCCAACTACATTTTCAGACATAGTAAATAAAAGCCAGTTCAGTTACCGAGTTTCAACTCTTGTTCCCCGCTTAGTTCATTTTGTACAAGTTCTTTATTTTCCAACTAAATCACCCGAGATTTAAGATCACCTTATTTTTAACCTAGTAAAATTAATCAGGACATTAGCCAAGCTCCATTTCCTCTGTCTTAGATCATCGAACATAAATATATCCGATCAAGTCCCTCTCCAGTCTATCTGTTTATCAGAGTAATCACCTTACCATTCTCATCCCCAACGTATCCAAACCTTCAATAATCATCATACTCTATTTGCATATTTTCTCTATATTCAGCTGTGTTCTTCACATTTTTCCATGTTTTCTGTGTTCATTCCATGTTCTACAAATGTTCACAGCATGCTCAGTTCAAATTTTTTCTACCATTTTCCCCGTATGTTCACTATGTTCTTTGTCATGTTTTCATGTACATCATATGTTCTCTGTATAACTTTTATACTCAGTATTCATGGTCTCAATGTTCTAAGCTTGTTCTTCACATGTTCAGTGTTCATTCTTTGTATTCCCTATGTTCCTTATCATGTCTTCATATTCTCTGTAAGTTCATATTCCCTACATGTTCACTCTATTCATCAACTTTTTCTTACATGTTTTCTGTGTTCACCGTATGTTCACTGTGTTCATTCCCTTGCTTAACCTCAATTTTTTATGTTCTTTGTTTCTTTAAACCAATTTGTTTCTTCCATTCACTAACTAGTTCTTTGTCAAATATTATCATCGGCAATACAGTTCCCTCAACAATTTTAGTCACCCAGTTTTTATTTGCAAAACTATGTCAAAGTAATTCTCGTAGTCAACTTAATAGTTCTACCAACCCTGTTCTTAAACAAATCTACACTTTATTCAGTTCAAAATTTACAAAGAAAAACCTTTCTTGTAACTTCTTAACTAAAAATCTTTCGCCAATCAACTAAAACATACTCACTTTCGTTATTTCTCAACTAAACTTATTATCCAATCAACCAAAAAATCGTCAGGATTAATCTCATTCAACACCGTTCTTAACTAAAACAACCTTTCTCTTAGCTAAAAATTGTCAAAGGAATCTTTCCAACACTGTTCATAACTAAACTTATTCCCTAGTCATCAGAAAATAACCGTGTTCTTCATGTTTCATTGTCATTTCATAACTAAAATTATCCATCAATCAACAGAAAAAAAGTCATATTCATCATCATTGTTCCTAACTAAAATTATGTTTTGTCAAGTAAGAAAAAATAGTCAAAGATCTTTCATCGCTGTTCTTAACTGACATTACACTTTGGGGAGCACTAAAATAGTCACTGTCGTCATATTTTTTTCTCGTCTTTCCTCAACTAAAATAGTCAAATGTAACTTTTTCAACACTTTCGTAACTAAAATTATATGTCGCTAAGTAAGAAAAATAGTCAAAGGTGCTCTCCGTAACACCAAAGTTACTCTTCGAGATAACAAAAGACACTCTCAAACACTCAAAAATTTACTCGCATCCTCAAAGTTATTCTCAGAGTTATCAAAAAGTTAATCTCTGTCATCAAAATGCTATTCTCTAAGTAACCTTTCGTTCATCAGAGAATCTTTCTAAGACATCTTCGTTCATTAAAGTTAATCTCAGAGGCATAAAAGTTATTCTCAGAGCTATCAAAATTATTCTCGATGCCATCAAAAAGTGTTTTCTCGTTCATCAAAGTTAATCTCAGAGTTAACAAAGGTAATCTCTAACTCACTTTCGTTCAACATATTAATTCTCTAAGTCCTCAAAGTTATTCTCTAAGACAACAAAGGTATTCTCTAAGACAACAAAGTCTTTCTCAGAGCTATCAAACTTGTTCTCAAAGTCATCAAAGTTATTCCAAGAGACGTCAAAGTTAATCTAAAACATCATCTTTCTTCAAAGATATTCTCTCTAAGCCATCAATGTTCTTCTCTAAGACATAAAAGTTATTCTCTATGTCATCAAAAAGTTATTCTCTGAGCTAACAAAATACTACTCATGTTCTCAAAGACATTCTCAAAGTCATCAAAGTTATTCACAGAGTCATCAAAGTTATTCTGTAACTCTTGTTCATTAAAGTTAATTTGTAACACTGTAAAAGTGTTTGGTTTAGTTTAATACATACATAGAGTACATGAGTCACAGACAGGGATTAGAGAAGGCGCCAGTTTGTCCACCGGAAAGTCACACGTCTAAGAGTTAATGACCCCAAGTGACCTGAGGTCAGATCATGAGAATTTCACCTTGCTTCCGCTAAGCTTATAATTGTAGTCGGGTAGCCTTCAAACATGCCGACGTTTAAGGAGTGGCTTGGTAGTGCCGGAGGCTATCTACTTGTGGGCGGAGTTAACCTAACTTATCCTGCTTAACCTAACTTACCTACATTTACCTAACTTAACCTGCTTAACCTAACTTACCTACATTTACCTAACTTAACCTGCTTAACCTAACTTTACCTACCCTAACTTAACTTACCTAACTTAACCTAACTTACCTACATTACCTAACTTAACCTGCTTAACCTAACTTACATAACTTAACCTAACTTACCTAACCTAACCTAACTTACCTACATTACCTAACTTAACCTGCCTAACCTAACTTACATAATTTAACCTAACTTATCCTGCTTAACCTAACTTACCTTACCTAACTTATCCTGCTTAACCTAACTTACATAACCTAACTTACGTAACTTATCTTACCTATCCTAACCTAACTTGCTTTACCTAACTTAATCTTACATTCCCAAACTGATGTATCCTAACTTATCTAGTCCAACCAGACATGCTCTAACTTACATAATTATTCCTGCTTGTCTTTTGTGTTTCGTCAATCATTGTCTCATATTCATTTACTCATTTCAAGGGTTAATTTCTCAAATGGACATTTTTGTATTTCAAGTGTTATTTGTTTAAGATTGGGTGTTTAACCATTTCAAAGGATTTTTGTTATATATGGGAATTTACTCGTTTCAAGAGCTAATTTCTCAAATGGTCATTTTTGCAGATCAAGGGTTATTTGTTAAAGTTCCTCAAGTTGCTCATAAGTTGTATTTATTATGTTTGTTATCATTTATTCTTATTCCCCAACCCCTTAACCTAACCTCTTGTAATCTTAGTGTATTTAGTAGGTTCTATCATATGTTCTTATTCCCCAACCCCTTAACCTAACCTCTTGTAATCTTAGTGTATTTAGTAGGTTCTATCATATGTTCTTATTCCCCAACCCCTTAACCTAACCTCTTGTAATCTTAGTGTATTTAGTAGGTTCTATCATATGTTCTTATTCCCCAACCCCTTAAACCTAACCTTTCAGATGTAGTTTATTGTGTTTTTAACGTATTTGTTGAATATATTATCCTTTTCCTAACCTTTCAGATGTAGTTTTGTTTCTCCTTTTTTGTATATTTTTACCCAAACCCACCATCCCACTTAACCTTCTTTCCTTCTTTTACTTTGTTTTCACATATAAGTTCATTCTTTATCATAGTAATAATAAAAATTACAATAGTAAAGAATCAGATCTACTAAGACTTGAAATTGAGAAACAAGAGCTCAAGGGAGTGAGAGCATGAAAGAAGAGCAAGGAGTAAGAGAGAGGGGGCGGAAGAAAATGGGACCAAAGAAGAGAGAATGAGAGAGAGAGTGTGGGCATGGGGGAACTAAGACTTGAATTTGAGAAAAAAGAAAAATAAGAGAATGAGAGAGTGAGCGAAGGGGGAGAGAATGAGGACGATAGAGAGAAAAAGGGGGGGGGGGATAGAAGGAGGGAGATAAAGAGAAAGGGGGATAGGAGGAGTAGGAGAAACAAAGTAAAAGAAGGAAAGAAGGTTAAGTGGGATGGTGGGTTTGGGTAAAAATATACAAAGGAGAAACAAAACTACATCTGAAAGGTTAGGAAAAGGATAATATATTCAACAAATACGTCAAAAAACACAATAAACTACATCTGAAAGGTTAGGTTAAAGGGTTGGGGAATAAGAACATATGATAACAAACATAATAAATACAACTTATGAGCAACTTGATGAACTTTAACAAATAACCCTTGATCTGCAAAAATGACCATTTGAGAAATTAGCTCTTGAAACGAGTAAATTCCCATATATAACAAAAATCCTTTGAAATGGTTAAACACCCAATCTTAAACAAATAACACTTGAAATGCAAAAATGTCCATTTGAGAAATTAACCCTTGAAATGAGTAAATGAATATGAGACTGATTGACGAAACACAAAAGACAAGCAGGAATAATTATGTAAGTTAGATCATGTCTGGTTGGACTAGATAAGTTAGGATACATCAGTTTGGGAATGTAAGATTAAGTTAGGTAAAGCAAGTTAGGTTAGGTTAGGATAGGTAAGATAAGTTACGTAAGTTAAGTTAGGTTAAGTTATGTAAGTTAGGTTAAGCAGGTTAAGTTAGGTAAGGTAGGTTAAGCAGGATAAGTTAGGTTAAATTATGTAAGTTAGGTTAAGCAGGTTAAGTTAGGTAATGTAGGTAAGTTAGGTTAAGTTAGGTAAGTTAAGTTAGGGTAGGTAACGTTAGGTTAAGCAGGTTAAGTTAGGTAAATGTAAGTAAGTTAGGTTAAGCAGGTTAAGTTAGGTAAATGTAGGTAAGTTAGGTTAAGCAGGATAAGTTAGGTAATGTAGGTAAGTTAGGTTAAGTTAGGTAAGTTAAGTTAGGGTAGGTATAGTTAGGTTAAGCAGGTTAAGTTATGTTAAGCAGGTTGTTAGGTAAATGTAGGTAAGTTAGGTTAAGCAGGATAAGTTAGGTTAAGTCAGGTAAGTTAGGTAAGATAGGTAAGGTAAGGTAAGTTAAGTTAAGCAGGTTAGGTTATGCAGGTTGTTACGTAATGTAGGTAAGTTAGGTTAATCAGGATAAGTTAGGTAAGTTAAGTTAGGATAGGTAAAGTTAGGTTAAGCAGGTTAAGTTAGGTAAATGTAGGTAAGTTAGGTTAAGCAGGATAAGTTAGGTTAGGTAAGTTAGGTATGATAGGTAAGGTAAGTTATGTTAGGATAGGTAAAGGTAGGTAAGATAGGTAAGGTAAGGTAAGTTGTTAGGATAGGTAAAGGTAGGTAAGATAGGTAAGGTAAGGTATGTTAGGATAGGTAAAGTTAGGTTATGCAAGTTAGGTAAGATAGGTAAAGTTAGGTAAGATAGGTAAGGTAAGTTATGTTAGGATAGGTAAGGTAAGTTATGTTAGGATAGGTAAAGTTAGGTTATGCAAGTTAAGTTAGGCAAGATAGGTAAAGGTAAGGTAAGTTAGGATAGGTAAAGTTAGGTTTAGGAACGTTACGTTAACTAAGTAACATTGGGTGGAGAGGATAGGTTACGTAGGTTTGAACAGTGTAGTTCAGAGAACAGTTTTAGGGTAAAGCGACTAAGAAAATATATTTTAACAGAAGTGCAGGTTTGGTATGAAAAGCTGAACTAGTTACATTTTGGAGAGAAATTTTATGACTGAAGATGTCTTAGAGAACAACAATGTTGTCTTAAAGTATAACTTGATGGAAGAAGGAGAGTTTCTTTGATGAACGAAGGTGTCTTAGAGAACAACTTTTGGAGAACGAAGGTGAATTAGAGATCACTTTGATGACTGAGAATAACTTTGGTCAACGAATATGGATTGGAAAGTTTCTCTAATGAACGAAGGTGACTTAAAGATTAACTTTTATGATTTAGAGAACATCTTTGATGTCTTAGATAGCAACATTGATGTCTTAGAGAACAACTTTGATGAGCAAGATTAACTTTAGATGTCTTTGAGAATAACTTTTATAACAGAAATTAACTTTAATGAACAAAAGTGAGTTACAAAATAACTTTGATGACTCTGTGAATAACTTTGATGACTTTGAGAACAAGTTTGATAGCTCTTAGAATAACTTTGATGACTTTGAGAATGTCTTTGAGAACATGAGTAGTATTTTGTTAGCTCAGAGAATAACTTTTGATGACATAGAGAATAACTTTTATGTCTTAGAGAAGAACATTGATGGCTTAGAGAGAATATCTTTGATGAAAGATGTCTTAGATTAACTTTGACGTCTCTTGGAATAACTTTGATGACTTTGAGAACAAGTTTGATAGCTCTGAGAAAGACTTTGTTGTCTTAGAGAATACCTTTGTTGTCTTAGAGAATAACTTTGAGGACTTAGAGAATTAATATGTTGAACGAAAGTGAGTTAGAGATTACCTTTGTTAACTCTGAGATTAACTTTGATGAACGAGAAAACACTTTTTGATGGCATCGAGAATAATTTTGATAGCTCTGAGAATAACTTTTATGCCTCTGAGATTAACTTTAATGAACGAAGATGTCTTAGAAAGATTCTCTGATGAACGAAAGGTTACTTAGAGAATAGCATTTTGATGACTGAGATTAACTTTTTGATAACTCTGAGAATAACTTTGAGGATGCGAGTAAATTTTTGAGTGTTTGAGAGTGTCTTTTGTTATCTCGAAGAGTAACTTTGGTGTTACGGAGAGCACCTTTGACTATTTTTCTGACTTAATGACATAAAATTTTTACGAAAGCGCTGAAAGAAGTTACATTTGACTATTTTTCTTACTTAGCGACATATAATTTTAGTTACGAAAGTGTTGAAAAAGTTACATTTGACTATTTTAGTTGAGGAAAGACAAGAAAAAAATATGACGACAGTGACTATTTTAGTGCTCCACAAAGTATAAATGTCAGTTAAGAACGACGATGATAGATATCTTTGACTATATTTTCTTACTTGACAAAAACATAATTTTAGTTAGGAACAATGATGAATATGACTTTTTCTGTTGATTGATGGATAATTTTAGTTATGAAATGACAATGAAACATGAAGAACATGGTTATTTTCTGATGACTAGGGAATAAGTTTAGTTATGAACAGTGTTGGAAAGATTCCTTTGACAATTTTTAGCTAAGAGAAAGGTTGTTTTAGTTAAGAACGGTGTTGAATGAGATTAATCCTGACTATTTTTTGGTTGATTGGATAATAAGTTTAGTTGAGAAATGACGAAAGTGACTATGTTTTAGTTGATTGGCGAAAAATTTTTAGTTAAGAAGTTACAAGAAAGGTTTGTCTTTGTAAATTTTGAACTGAATAAAGTGTAGATTTGTTTAAGAACGGGGTTGGTGGAACTATTAAGTTGACTACGAGAATTACTATGACATAGTTTGCAAATAAAAACTGGGTGACTAAAATTGTTGAGGGAACTGTATTGCAGTGTAATATTATTTGACAAAGAACTAGTTAGTGAATGGAAGAAACAAATTGGTTTAAAGAAACAAAGAACATAAAAAAAATTGAGGTTAAGTAGGGAAATGAACACAGTGAACATGTAAGAAAAAGTTGATGAATAGAGTGAACATGCAGGGAATATGAACTTATAGAGAATATGAAGACATGATAAGGAACATAGGGAATACAAAAAATGAACAATGAACATGTGAAGAACAAGCTAAGAACATTGAGAACATACGGGGAAAATGGTAGAAAAAATTTGAACTGAGCATGCTGTGAACATTTGTAGAACATGGAATGAACACAGAAAACATGGAAAAAAATGTGAAGAACACAGCTGAATATAGAGAAAATATGCAAATACAGTATGATTATTGAAGGTTTGGATACGTTGGGGATGAGAAGGGTAAGGTAATTACTCTGATAAACAGATAGGCTGGAGAGGGACTTGATCAGATATAATTATGTTCGATGATCTAAGACAGAGGAAATGGAGCTTGGCTAATGTCCTGATTAATTTTACTACGTTAGAAATAAGGTGATCTTAAATCTCAGGGTGATTTAGTTGGAAAATAAAGAACTTGTACAAAATGAACTAAGCTGGGGGACAAGAGTTGAAACTTGATAACTGAACTGGTTTTTATTTACTATGTCTGAAAATGTAGTTGGGTGTTTAAATCTCAGAGGGATTTGGACTGATAGTAATGAATTTACAAAAGTGAACTTGGACAGAGGACAAGAGCTAGAGTTTTATAATTGTTTACTTCATATTTACTATGTTTGAAATACAGAGGGTAAAAATTTTGGGGAAATTGATGGGTTATTTACAAATATACGAGAGAGAACTAAGTTGGGGGACGAGAGCTGGAGCTCGATAACTGTTTTGATCTTATTTACGGTGTCTGAAATACAGAGGGTAAAAATGTCAGAAAAATTGATGGGTTATTTACAAAGATACGAAAGAGAACTAAGGTGGGGGACGAGAGCTGGAGTGCGATAACTGTTTTGATCTTATTTACGGTGTCTGAAATACAGAGGGTAAAATTTTCAGGGGAATTGATGGGTTATTTACAAAGATACGAGAGAGAACTAAGGTGTAGACGAGAGCTGGAGCTCAGTAACTGACTTGATCTTATTTACTGTGTCTGAAATACAGAGGGATAAAAATTCAGGAATTTGATTAGGTTGACGAAGATGTGCGAGGGAAGTAAGGTAGAGGACAAGAGCTGGAGCTCGTTAACCAAATTACTGTATTGAACTACGTTTGAAATATGATTATTTTAAAATTTTAGAGGGATTGGACTGTTAGTATTCATTATACTACAGGGGACTAAGGCGGGGGGATAGGAGCTGGAGCTCGATAACAAAATTATTGTATTATAATACGTTTGAAATAGCTGTGTTTTAAATCTCGAAGAAAATGATTGGATACTAAAGAAGATGTATTAGTAAAACTAAGGTGGGAACGTGAGCTAGTCCCTGACTTTATATATGTAAAACTGAATAGTTTAATGAAAAGGAACTATGAATGAACAATATGAAGGAGAGGGACGGTCCAGATATTATTATGGAGAAGATAAAATAAGATTACCAAGGTGACCTGAAGGCCGCGTCTGGCTGATGGTCTAAAAGTAAACACAGGTGCGGCGACAGATTGCGAGGTAAGGGGGGAGGGAGGGGGTGTGAGGTATAAGTGGGGGATGCAGGGGGAGGGAAAGGTGAGGGAGACGGGAATGGCAGGGAAATGAATCAGATATATAGCAATATACAAGTTTCTAAGTAAGAAACAAAAAAGAACTTTTAACAAAACTCGTATGACATTATTTTTCATTATAAGAACTTTAACAACTTCTAAAATCTGTGACACAAAATCTACCTGAAAACCCTCACTCTCACGCGGGATATTGGACCTCAAACAAAAAGTCACCTGTGGGACGTACGTCTCACAGGTGATCTCTGGCCTGAAAAAAAATCGTCTGTGAGACGTCATCCCTACTACTTGGCTGTGGGGTCATGGGCGTGGCTGTGGGGTCGTGGGCGTGGCTGTGGTTTCGTGGGCGTGGCTGTGGTTTCGTGGGTGTGGCTGATGGGTCGTGGGCCTGGCTGTGGGGTCGTGGGCCTGGCTGTGGGGTCGTGGGCCTGGCTGTGGGGTCGTGGGCCTGGCTGTGGGGTCGTGGGCCTGGCTGTGGGGTCGTGGGCCTGGCTGTGGGGTCGTGGGCGTGGCTGTGGGGTCGTGGGCTTGGCCGTGGGGTCGTGGGCTTGGCCGTGGGGTCGTGGGCGTGGCTGTGGTGTCGTGGGCGTGGCTGTGGGGTCGTGGGCGTAACTGTGGTTTCGTGGGCGTGGCTGTGGGGTCGTGGGCCTGGCTGTGGGGTCGTGGGCCTGGCTGTGGGGTCGTGGGCCTGGCTGTGGGGTCGTGGGCCTGGCTGTGGGGTCGTGGGCCTGGCTGTGGGGTCGTGGGCTTGGCTGTGGGGTCGTGGGCGTGGCTGTGGTGTCGTGGGCGTGGCTGTGGGGTCGTGGGCGTGACTGTGGGAGCGTGGGCCTGGCTGTGGGGGCGTGGCCGTGGGGTCGTGGGCGTGGCTGCGTGGGAGTGGCTGTTGGGTCGTGGGCGTGGCTGCGTGGGCGTGGCCGTGGGGTCGTGGGCGTGGCAGTGGCTGTGGGAGCGTGGGCGTGGTTGTGGGGGGGGCTTGAGGAGTGGGGGTCGTGGGCTTGAGGAGTGGGGGGTCGTGGGCTTGAGTGGGGGGTCGTGGGCTTGAGGAGTGGGGGGTCGTGGGCTTGAGGAGTGGGATGTCGTGGGCTTGAGTGGGGGTTCGTGGGCTTGAGGAGTGGGGGTCGTGGGCTTGAGGAGTGGGGGGTCGTGGGTTTGAGGAGTGGGGGGTCGTGGGCTTGAGGAGTGGGGGTTCGTGGGCTTGAGGAGTGGGGGTCGTGGGCTTGTGGACTGGTGTCGTGGAGTGGAGTGGAGTGGAGGCGTGGGTTTTCTTGTTATTGGGGGAGGGTGTCCTGACCAATTTTTGCTGGCAGGCTTAAGCTCCAGCTCTTGGAACCCGAATATCTCGTTGCTGGTTATCTAATACAATGACTCCTGACCTATTGCCCTACTATACCTGCACTTAAAGTTATGAATAGTTTGCCTCTACAACCTAGCTGCTCCTTTAGGTCATTCCATTCACTAACACAGTCTGGTTTGTTCTCGACGCACTATCATGAATTTCAGGTTCGAATCTCGGTCGGGACAGAAAGGGCTGTGTACTCACCTATTTGTACCCATCTACCTCACCTTGAGCCATCTGTCAATCAACTAATGTACAGATTCCCGAGCCTACTGGGCTCTATCATATCGACATTTGAAACTGTATGGAGTCAGCCTCCACCACATCACTGCCTAATGCATTCCACCTGTTAACTTCTGACACTGAAAGTTTTTTCTAACGTCCCTGTGACTCATTTGGGTACTCAGTTTCCATCTGTGTCCTCTTGTTCGCGTACCACCAGTATTAAACAGTTTATCCTTACCTAATCTGTCAATTCCCCTGAGGATTTTGTAGGTACTGATCATGTCTCCCTTACTCTAATGTTTTCCAGTGTCGTGAGGTGCATTTCCCGCAGTCTTTCCTCGTAACTCATGCCTCTTAGTTCTGGGTTGTGCATGCGGGGGTTAATCTCTGGCTCTTTGGTCCTGCCTCTCAACTGTTAATAAACTGGTGTACTGATTCCCGAGCCTAAGGGGCTATATCTATATTAGAAACAGTGTATGGAGTCAGCCTCCATTACATCACTGCCTAATGCATTCCATCTGTTAAATACTCTAACACTGACAAAGTTGTTTCCAACGTCCCTGTGGCTCATTTGGGTACTCAGTTTCCACCTCTGTCCCTTTGTTCTTGTAACACCTGTTTTAAACAGTTTATCTTCATCTTCCCTGTTAATTCCTCTGAGAATTTTGTAGGTAGTGATCATGTCTCCCATTACTCTTCTGTCTTCCAGTGTAGTGAGGTGCATTTCTTGCAATCTGTCCTCGTAACTCATGCCTCTTAGTTCTGGGACTAGCCTAGTGGCATACCTCTGAACTTTTTCCATCATCTTCGTGTTGCACTTGACAAGGTACGGGCTCCATGCTAGGGCCGCATACTCCGGGATTGGTCTTACATATGTGGTATACAAGTTTCTGAATGATTCCTTGCACAGGTCCCTGAAGGCAGTTCGGATGTTAGCCGGCCTTGCATACTCTGCAGATGTTATTCTTTTGATGTGGGCTTCGAGAGACAGGTTTGGTGTGATATCAACTCCTAGATCTTTCTCTGACCTTTTCATGAAGGACTTCATCTTCCATTCTGTATCCATTGTCTGGCCGCTTGTTTCCACTGCCTAGTTTCATTACCTTTCATTTACTTGGGTTGAACTTTAGTAGCCATTTGTTGGACCATTCATTGTCTGTCTAGGTCATCTTGTAGCCTCATACTCTCTTCCCCTGTCTTAATCTTCCTCATAATTTTTGCATCATCAGCAAACAATGAGAGGAATGATTCTATATCCTCTGGGAGATCATTTACATATATCAAAAACAGTATTGGTCCAAAGACCTTCACTGAATCCAACAAAATCAAACTGTTTTGTATTTCCTCTTGCCGGCGGCCATCTTGAATGTTCTTCTCTGCACTGGAAACACTAGGGCAACTTTTTCTCATCCACTATTTCACTTCCCTTGGCACATTCCTGTTATATCACCTATTTTTCAAAAGCTCTATACCGTTATGTTCTCTGGGACACCACTCACTATCATCATCCTGTACTACAATACTTAGGATTGTTGAAATATGCTGGAGCTCCTCTTGTCTGTCTCTTGGGAAAGAACTTGGGATAGAGTGGGAGTGTGTGTGTGTGTGTGTGGGAGTGTGTGTACTCACCTATATGTACTCACCTATATGTGCTTGCAGGATCGAGCATTGACTCTTGGATCCCGCCTTTCTAGCTATCGGTTGTTTACAGCAATGACTCCTGTCCCATTTCCCTATCATACCTAGTTTTAAAAGTATGAATAGTATTTGCTTCCACAACCTGTTCCCCAAGTGCATTCCATTTTTCTACTACTCTCACGCTAAAAGAAAACTTCCTAACATCTCTGTGACTCATCTGAGTTTCCAGTTTCCACCCATGTCCCCTCGTTCTGTTATTATTACGTGTGAACATTTCATCTATTTCCACTTTATCAATTCCCCTGAGTATTTTATATGTCCCTATCATATCTCCTCTCTCCCTTCTTTTCTCTAGTGTCGTTAGGTTCAGTTCCTTCAGCCGCTCTTCATATCCCATCCCTCGTAACTCTGGGACAAGCCTCGTCGCAAACCTCTGAACCTTCTCCAGTTTCTTTGTGTTTCTTCAGGTGGGGGCTCCATGATGGCGCGGCATACTCTAAGACGGGTCTCACGTAGGCAGTGTAAAGTGCCCTAAAAGCTTCCTCATTTAGGTTTCTGAATGAAGTTCTAATTTTCGCCAGTGTAGAGTACGCCAGTGTGTGTGTGTGTGTGGGAGTGTGTGTGTGTGTGTGGGAGTGTGTGTGTGTGTGTGTGGGAGTGTGTGTGTGTGTGTGTGGGAGTGTGTGTGTGTGTGTGTGGGAGTGTGTGTGTGTGTGGGAGTGTGTGTGTGTGTGTGTGGGAGTGTGTGTGTGTGTGTGTGTGGGAGTGTGTGTGTGTGTGGGAGTGTGTGTGTGTGTGTGTGTGGGAGTGTGTGTGTGTGTGTGTGTGGGAGTGTGTGTGTGTGTGTGTGTGTGTGTGTGTGTGTGTGTGTGTGTGTGTGTGTGTGTGTGTGTGTGGGAGTGTGTGTGTGTGTGTGTGTGTGGGAGTGTGTGTGTGTGTGTGTGGGAGTGTGTGTGTGTGTGTGTGTGTGGGAGTGTGTGTGTGTGTGTGTGTGTGTGTGTGTGTGTGTGTGTGTGTGTGTGTGTGTGTGTGTGTGTGTGTGGGGGAGTGTGTGTGTGTGTGTGTGTGGGAGTGTGTGTGGGAGTGTGTGTGTGTGTGTGTGTGGGAGTGTGTGTGTGTGTGTGTGTGTGTGTGGGAGTGTGTGTGTGTGTGTGTGGGAGTGTGTGTGTGTGTGTGGGAGTGTGTGTGGGTGTGCGTGTGGGTGTGTGTGTGTGTGTGTGTGTGTGTGCTCACCTATTTGTACTCACCTATTTGTGCTTGCGGGGGTTGAGCTTTGGCTCTTTGGTCCCGCCTCTCAACTGTCAATCAACTGGTGTACAGAATCCTGAGCCTACTGGGCTCTATCGTATCTACATTTAAAACTGTGTATGGAGTCAGCCTCCACCACATCACTGCCTAATGCATTCCATCCGTTAACTACTCTGACACTGAAAAAGTTCCTTCTAACGTCTCTGTGGCTCATGTGGGTACTCAGTTTCCACCTGTGTCCCCTTGTTCGCGTCCCACCAGTGTTGAATAGTTTATCCTTGTTTACCCGGTCGATTCCTCTGAGGATTTTGTAGGTTGTGATCATGTCTCCCCTTACTCTTCTGTCTTCCAGTGTCGTAAGGTGCATTTCCCGCAGCCTTTCCTCGTAACTCATGCCTCTTAGTTCTGGGACTAGTCTAGTGGCATACCTTTGGATTTTTTCCAGCTTCGTCTTGTGCTTGACAAGGTACGGGCTCCATGCTGGGGCCGCATACTCCAGGATTGGTCTTACATATGTGGTGTGCAAGATTCTGAAGGATTTCTTACACAGGTTCCTGAACGCTGTTCTGATGTTAGCCAGCCTCGCATATGCCGCAGACGTTATTCTTTTTATGTGGGCTTCAGGAGACAGGTTTGGTGTGATATCAACTCCTAGATCTTTCTCTCTGTTCGTTTCATTAAGTACTTCATCTCCTATTCTGTATCCTGTGTTTGGCCTCCTATTTCCACCACCTAGTTTCATTACTTTGCATTTACTCGGGTTGAACTTCAACAGCCATTTGTTGGACTATTCACTCAGTCTGTCTAGGTCATCTTGTAACTTCCTACTATCGTCCTCAGTTTCAATCCTCCTCATAATTTTGGATCATCGGCAAACATTGAGAGAAACGATTCTATACCCTCTGGAAGATCATTTACATATATCAGAAACGGTATAGGTCCAAGGACTGACCCCTGCGGTACTCCACTCGTAACGTCTCGCCAATCTGAGACCTCACCCCTCACACTGACTCGTTGTCTCCTGTTACTTAGGTACTCCTGTATCCAGCGGAGTACCTTCCCTTTCACTCCAGCCTGCATCTCCAGTTTTTTCACTAGCCTCTTGTGTGGCACTGTGTCAAAGGCTTTCTGACAATCCAAAAATATGCAGTCTGCCCACCCATCTCTTTCTTGCCTTATTTTTGTTGTCTGGTCGTAGAATTCAAGTAACCCTGTGAGGCAGGACCTGCCATCCCTGAATCCATGTTGATGCTTATGTTACAAAGTTCTTTCGCTCCAGGTGCTCCACTAGCTTTCTTCACACAATCTTCTCCATCATCTTGCATGGTATGCAGGTTAGGGACACTGGTCTGTAATTCAGTGCCTCCTGTCTATCCCCTTTCTTGTATATCGGGACTACGTTAGCTGCTTTCCAAATTTCTGGCAGTTCCCCTGTTGCCAGTGATTTGTTATACACCATGGAGAGCGGGAGGCATAGTTCTTCTGCTCCTTCCTTTAGTATCCAAGGGGAGATTCCATCTGGGCCTATAGCCTTTGTAACATCCAATTCTAGTAAACACTTCCTTACTTCCCCGCTGGTAATCTCAAACTCTTCCAGTGGTTCCTGGTTAGCTATTCCCTCTCTTATCTCTGGGATTTCTCCTTGCTCTATGGTGAAGACCTCTTGGAATTTCTTATTCAGTTCCTCACACACTTCCTTGTCGTTTGTAGTGAATCCTTCTGCCCCTAACCTTAATTTCATAACCTGTTCCTTTACTGTTGTTTTTCTCCTGATGTGGCTATGCAGCAATTTAGGCTGAGTCTTTGCCTTGCTTGCGATGTCATTTTCGTATTGTCTTTCTGCCTCTCTTCTCATCCTAACATATTCATTCCTGGCATTCTGGTATCTTTCTCTGCTCTCCAGTGTCCTGTTATTCCTATAGTTTCTCCATGCCCTTTTACTTTGCTGCTTAGCTAGCCTACATCTCTGATTAAACCATGGGCTTCTCATCTTCATTTCACTGTTTTCCTTTTGGACTGGGACAAACTTGTTTGCTGCATCCTTGCATTTTTGCGTGATGTATTCCATCATATCTTGGGCCGTCTTTTCCCTGAGCTCTGTTTCCCATGCTATATCTGCTAGGCATTTTCTTATCTCCTCATAGTTTCCCTTTCGGTATGCTAACCTTTTGGTTTCGGTATCCCTCCTCGAGTTCAATAACCCTTCTTCAATCAGGTACTCAAACACCAATACACTGTGGTCGCTCATTCCTACTGGGTTCTCAAAACTGATTTCTCTTATGTCAGAGTCGTTCAGGGTGAAAACCAGGTCGAGTCTCGCTGGTTCGTCATTTCCTCTCTTCCTTGTGGGTTCACTGACATGCTGGGTTAAGAAGTTTCTAGTCGCCACCTCCAGTAGTTTGGCTCTCCACGTATCCTCGCCTCCATGCGGTTCCTTGTTCTCCCAATCAATCCTGCCGTGATTGAAATCCCCCATGATGAGCAGGTGGGATCTATTTCTACAGGTAGCAGAGGCTGCCCTCTCAATTATAGTGTTAACTGCCATGTTGCTTTCGTACTCTTGACTGGGTCTTCTGTCATTTGGTGGAGGATTATATATTAGTGCTACTACTATCCTTGGTCCTCCCATTGTCATGGTGCCTGCTATGTAGTCTCTGAAACCCTCACAGCCCGGGATAGCCATCTCCTTAAAACTCCATTCCTTTCTCATGAGTAGGGCCACTCCTTCTCCTCCCCTACCTTCCCTCTCTTTCCTTACTATTGTGTGCTCCTGGGGAAACACGGCATTCGTTATGATTCCAGAGAGTTTTGTTTCAGCGAGTCCAATTACATCTGGGTTCACTTCTTGTGCTCTTTCCCTTAGTTCACTTGCCTTGCTTGTGATCCCATCTATGTTCGAGTACATTGCCCTGAAACTAACTCTCTTCTGCTTCTCCTCTGGGGAGGACCTGTGGGGTCTGGGGTGAGCGGGAGCTGGGAGGATCTGGTATGGGGAGAGTGGTGGAGGAGGAAGGGCTTGGGGGGGGTAGGGGGGAGGGGGAGGGTAGGGGGAGTGGGTGAGGGGGGGAGGGGAAGGGTAGGGGGAGTGGGTGAGGGGCGGAGGGGGAGGGTAGGGGGAGTGGGTGAGGGGGGGAGGGGGAGGGTAGGGGGAGTGGGTGAGGGGGGGAGGGGGAGGGTAGGGGGAGTGGGTGAGGGGGGGAGGGGGAGGGTAGGGGGAGTGTGTGTGGGTGGGTGTGTGTGTGGGTGGGTGGGTGTGTGTGTGGGTGGGTGTGTGTGTGGGTGGGTGTGTGTGTGGGTGGGTGTGTGTGTGGGTGTGTGTGTGTGTGTGTGTGTGTGTGTGTGTGTGTGTGTGTGTGTGTGTGTGTGTGGGAGTGTGTGTGTGTGTGGGAGTGTGTGTGTGTGCGTGTGTGTGTGGGAGTGTGTGTGTGTGCGTGCATATTTTTTTTTTTGTTTTTTTGTTTTTTTTTGAGATATATACAAGAGTTGTTACATTCTTGTACAGCCACTAGTACGCGTAGCGTTTCGGGCAGGTCCTTAATCCTATGGTCCCTGGAATACGATCCCCTGCCGCGAAGAATCGTTTTTTCATCCAAGTACACATTTTACTGTTGCGTTAAACAGAGGCTACAGTTAAGGAATTGCGCCCAGTAAATCCTCCCCGGCCAGGATACGAACCCATGACATAGCGCTCGCGGAACGCCAGGCGAGTGTCTTACCACTACACCACGGAGACTGCTAAATGTGCATGTGCATGCGTGCGTGTGCCACGAGGGTCCGGTAAGTGTCAACCTCTACCCAAAATGAGCCACTTTGAGATTTAAAATATATATGACATACTGAACAAGAATTTAATATTATTTTACCCCACTCCCGTACACCTGAATAATTGACCAGAGAGGGGTACCTACCAGTCAGCCTCCCGCTTACACAACTAGATGAGTAAGGACGATGTCTGGATGACGAGGTGATCGGTTGTCACCTCCCACCTGCTGATTCACTAGGTAGAAGTCCAGTAGTGTGTGTGTGTGTTCGCGAGCGTGCGTGTGTACACGTGGGTGCGCATGTGTGTTTATGTTTCAGTGCAGTTCAGTGTGTGAATGGGTTTGTGATTTTGTGTGTGTGAGAGCCTTTGTGTGTGCCTATAGCTTACAGCGGAGGGGGGGGGTTCCTTGGATTAACACGTTATTCAGTATTCAAGGAAGGGGAGAGAGAGAGAGAGAGAGAGAGAGAGAGAGAGAGAGAGAGAGAGAGAGAGAGAGAGAGAGAGAGAGGAAGGAGAGAGAGAGAGAGAGAGGAAGGAGAGAGAGAGGAAGGAGAGAGAGAGAGAGAGAGGAAGGAGAGAGAGAGAGAGAGAGAGGAAGGAGAGAGAGAGGAAGGAGAGAGAGAGGAAGGAGAGAGAGAGAGAGAGAGAGAAAGGAGAGAGAGAAAGGAGAGAGAAAGGAGAGAGAGAAAGGAGAGAGAGAGAGAGAGGAAGGAGAGAGAGAGAGAGAAGGAGAGAGAGAGAGAGAGAGGAAGGAGAGAGAGAGAGAGAGGAAGGAGAGAGAGAGAGAGAGGAAGGAGAGAGAGAGAGAGAGGAAGGAGAGAGAGAGAGAGAGAGGAAGGAGAGAGAGAGAGAGAGGAAGGAGAGAGAGAGAGAGAGAGGAAGGAGAGAGAGAGAGAGAGAGGAAGGAGAGAGAGAGAGAGAGAGGAAGGAGAGAGAGAGAGAGAGAGGAAGGAGAGAGAGAGAGAGAGAGGAAGGAGAGAGAGAGAGAGAGAGAGAGATAGAGAGAGAGAGAGAGGAAGGAGAGAGAGAGAGAGGAAGGAGAGAGAGAGAGAGGAAGGAGAGAGAGAGAGAGGAAGGAGAGAGAGAGAGAGAGAGAGAGAGAGAGAGGAAGGAGAGAGAGAGAGGAAGGAGAGAGAGAGAGAGAGGAAGGAGAGAGAGAGAGGAAGGAGAGAGAGAGAGAGAGAGAGAGAGGAAGGAGAGAGAGAGAGAGAGAGAGAGAGGAAGGAGAGAGAGAGAGAGAGGAAGGAAAGAGAGAGAGAGAGGAAGGAAAGAGAGAGAGAGAGAGGAAGGAAAGAGAGAGAGAGAGAGAGAGGAAGGAAAGAGAGAGAGAGGAAGGAAGGAGAGAGAGGGGAAGGAAGGAGAGAGAGAGGAAGGAAGGAGAGAGAGAGGAAGGAAGGAGAGAGAGAGGAAGGAAGGAGAGAGAGAGAGAGAGGGGGGGGGGAAAGGAGAGAGAGAGAGAGAGAGGGGGGGGAAAGGAGAGAGAGAGAGGGGGGGGGAAAGGAGAGAGAGAGAGAGGGGGGGGGAAAGGAGAGAGAGAAAGAGGGGGGGGAAAGAGAGAGAGAGAGAGAGAGAGAGAGAGAGAGAGAGAGAGAGAGAGAGAGAGAGAGAGAGAGAGGGAGAGGGAGGGGGGGGGGGGGGGCGGGGAGGAGAGAGAGAGAGAGGGGGGATGGGGAGAGGAGAGAGTGAGTTTAAGCTTGCACTATTTTCCTGGTGTTATGGAGCGGTGAGTTACTGGAGTGTGGTGGTGGGCGAGGAGCACTGTTCCTGGTCTTATGGAGCACTGTCCCTGGTCTTATGGAGCACTGTCCCTGGTCTTATGGAGCACTGTCCCTGGTCTTATGGAGCACTGTCCCTGGTCTTATGGAGCACTGTCCCTGGTCTTATGGAGCACTGTCCCTGGTCTTATGGAGCACTGTCCCTGGTCTTATGGAGCACTGTCCCTGGTCTTATGGAGCACTGTCCCTGGTCTTATGGAGCACTGTCCCTGGTCTTATGGAGCACTGTCCCTGGTCTTATGGAGCACTGTCCCTGGTCTTATGGAGCACTGTCCCTGGTCTTATGGAGCACTGTCCCTGGTCTTATGGAGCACTGTCCCTGGTCTTATGGAGCACTGTTCCTGGTCTTATGGAGCACTCTTCCTGGTCTTATGGAGCACTGTTCCTGGTCTTATGGAGCAGCAAGTTACTGGAGTGTAAGGTCTTGTTTATCCATAATGCTGAATATAGTTTTGTGGTTTAGGGAGGATATTTAATTTCCATTTTATCTATAACCATCATTTACTCCACTTAACTTTTCTCTGGGTTGAGATAGCTTCACCCTAAATGTGGTAACTGTGGTAATGATGGTGTACATAATGAAACACATTGTCACGATGTGGGGTTCTCTGCGGGGACTGGAAGACCAGCAAAACCCGCCTTAGTAATTACTATTCAAACGTAATCGAACTATAATATATTTAGTTATGATCATTTTATATTTTCAGGGAGGACGGTGTACGTAAGACAGAGGTGAGTGTTGCTGCAGCTTATTGTTTCATATTCCTTCGTGGACCTTAGTCCCAGTGGACTGTCTTGCTCATGTGAACATTGTGTGGTGCAGGTTATTGTGTGAAGAACTTGAATAACGGTAACATTGTTCATCTGTATATTCAATTTTCTTCAAGTTTTTTTTTTTAAAAGCATGTTTTATTTGTCAGACATGACATTAATATAATATGTGTATAAAAAACCCTGCGCGGATGTGAATGGAACATTGTGTGAAAATTTCAAAGCAATCTGTGAAGAACTTTAGGAGATTAGCGATTTTGAACAAACGAACATTTCCATTTTTATATATATATATACTAGTTGTACCCGGCCACGCGTTGCTGTGGCTCAGCAACGCCACAGCAACCTTCCCCTGTCCCCTAGTCCTCCCCACCATTCCCCCTTCCCCATTCCCTCTTCCTCCCAACTATTCCCCACTCCCCCGTCCCCTCGTCCTCCCAACCAATCCCATTCTCCCTTCCTCTTGTCCTCCCCACCATTCCCCACTCCACCGTCCCCTCGTCCTCCCCACGATAACCCACTCCACCGTCCCCTCGTCCTCCCCACGATAACCCACTCCACCGTCCCCTCGTCCTCCCCACGATAACCCACTCCACCGTCCCCTCGTCCTCCCCATCATCTCCCACTCCGCCATCCCCTTTCCCTCCCTACCATTCCCCCCTCCCGAGTCGCCTCTTCCACCCCACCATCCCCCAACTCCCCCATTCCCTCGTCCTCCCCAGCATTACCTCCCACCCCAATCCCCTCATTCACCCCACCATCCCTCACTCCCTTCCCCTCGTCCTCCCCACTCCCTCGTCCGATGCATTCCCAAATAATCTGATATGATTTTCTTGTCAGAAAATTGGGAACATCAAATGATCTGATGTTCCCATCACTGAAAAATAAGAATAGCAATTAAAAAATGAAATGAAAACCAATGAAAAAATAACAAACTATACTCACGAAATGAACGGTATGGTAAACAACACAGCTCAACTCCAATGCACTGTCACACAAAATAATTAAATAAATGAGAATAAATCGAAATTTTTGACAATTCAATTTATCAATACAATCGGAAACACTGAAATGGAATTGTAACATATTTAGTATTGTAAATGTTGCTCTTGTGAGCAACAGATGGCACTGCTTTATAAAAAGTGTGGCATCTATACTTATACTTAACTATACTTATACTCGTATGGTAAAAACACAGCTCAATTCCAGTGCAATGGTACACAAAATAATTAAATCAAAATGAAAATAAATCGAAATCTATGAGAATTCAATTTATGAATGCAATTGGAAACATTGAAATGGAATTGTAACATATTTAGTATTGCGAATGTTGCTCTTAAGTGCAACAGATCGCGCTAATTTAAAAAAGAAACATGTTTTTACCCGTCACAGATGTGGTATCTATATAGTAGGTATATAAAGACACGTGCATATTCGAATGGAACATTGTGTCAAAATTTCAAAGCAATCGGTGAAGAACTTTTGGAGATTACAGCGTGTGTTGCTCTTACGTCCAACAGATGGCTCTGTTAAAAAAAAAAAAGTTTTTCCTTTCACAGGTGAGGCATGTATATAAAAACACTCGCCTTATAGAATGCAACGTTTTGTCAAAATTTCAAAGCAATAGGTAAAGAGGTTTTGAAGATTTCCTTCACATAAACACATTAAAAACACAGTCTTTCAAAAAATGAATGTTTTTCCCGTCACAGACGTGACACTTATATAGTTTGTATGTAAAAACCTGCTCGGATGCGAATGGAACGGTATGTAAACATTTCACAGCAATCAGTGAAGAACTTTCAGAGATTACCCCCTCCCCTTCCGGCCCGTTGGCGTCGTGAGGGGGTTTGGTGGACGGCTGCCGGAGTGTGATGCTCCGTTGGGCAGTCCTCTGTCCTTTTCTGGCCTTGCACTCCTGCTGCTGTCTTCTCCAATTGTGCCGGATCGCTTTTCCTTTTCCTTATGTTTCGTTTTTCTCCCCCCTCTTCTCCTATCTGCTTGTCGTTTCCTGCCGACCTTTTGCTTGTTTTGGATTATTTCTTTGGACTTCTTCTATTTTGACGCCCGGGTGCTTGAGGAGGCATACTCTTGCACCCGTAGAACTGTAGTACCCGACGTCTCGAGCGAGGGGAACCTTTTATTGTCAATCCCCCTTTCGTCGCTGAACCCGATCTCGACGGACTGACGGTTCTTAAGGTGGCGTTTGTGGGGCGTATACTCACGACGCACCCCTAGGGGGCCCCGGCATGATCGGCGATAGCTTCCTGTTGGGTGTCCTGCCTCTAATTGTGGCTCCATGGTGGGTATGGGGGCACATTCGTGGATGAATTTGTCACTTTTCGTCTCTATGTCGTTGAATGTTTCCGTTGTACCCTCTCAGGCTCGTGGGGTGGGCGACCAAGCCCCCGAGTCGGCCTGTATTGGAAGACCAGGCTCTGTAGCTCCCGCTGCGTTGGGCCCCGACCTTGCTCCTCCTTTGACCGTCCTGACTTCTTCCCCCAGCTCCCCTCCCTCCTCTGAGGTTGGGTCGAGCCTCCAGCCCCCGGTGGTGACCACTTCGTCCCCTGGTGTGGCTAAGTCTTTCGTTGTGACTACTGCGCCTTTTGACCCCTCTCTCTCTAGGGGTTCTCAACGCCGTTCGCGCCCCAACCGCACTCGCTCGAGTGCTGATGCGTATCAGGCCTTGTTTGGTCCTGCTTCATGGGCCAAATACTTTGATCTCCTCCCTCTTGATTCTGCGCCTCCTGACGATTTCTCCCTCCATCGGCATCTTGTAGATTCCGTGGATGCGTGTGTTACTTTCAACCCCACTCGTCTCGGTACACGTGTCGTTGCTGCTCCTTCTCAGGATGCGGCTTCCCGCTTGGCTGCCTTATCTTGCCTTGGCGAGATCCCTGTTCGGGTCTCCAAGAACGTTCAGATGAATTCCAGTGTTGGCACTATTCTCCTCCCACCCCATGTTGCAACCGGTGTTCGGAATCTGCAGGATTGCCACGATGATATTCGGCATATCCTTGATGCCCAAGGCCATTCTGTCCTCCAGGTTGACTCGTTTACTCGTCCCCCTTGTGGTCGTCGCCGTCAACCCCTTCGCGTTGTGAAGATCACCTTTGATGGTAGGACCCTTCCATCCTCTGTCATTCTTGCTGGTGCTAGGTGCTCTGTCCAGGAGTATATTCCTTCTCCTCGACTTTGTAATAAGTGCTGGAGGTTTGGGCATGGTGCCCTCCGCTGCTCTGGGACTGTCTCTCTCTGTCCTTTGTGTGGGAGTGAAGGTCACTCTAAGTCGGAGTGCACTTCTCCCCAAGCTCGCTGCCTCAACTGCGGTGAGGCCCATCCTACGTTCTCCCGTGCCTGTGTCCATTACAAGCTTGAGGCGGCCGTCCTTAACCTGAAGCACCGGGAGCGTTTGTCTTTTCCTGAGGCGAGGCGCCAGGTTCGCCGGCTCCCGCCTTATACTAACATCTCTTATGCTCGCGTGTTGCACTCTTCCTCTCCTCGTCCTTCCCCCCTTCCTCAGACTCTCAACCGTTTCTGGGCCTTGGACCCTGATACGCCCACTGCCCCCTCCTCTGTTCCTTTGAGTTCTTTCCCGAGGGGTCCCCCTCCTGGTCCTCTGTCTGGGGTTCCCCTTCTTTCAACCCGGTCTGTCATGTCTCCTGTGTCTTCTTCCTCGTCCCCCTCCGATCCTCCTTCCCATCCTCTTCCTCCATCTATCGGCTCTCCCCGCCGCCTGTCAGTGCAGGCGGATGTCCATCGCTCTCCTAACGGCCGTCGTGTGTGCTCTCGTTCGGCTTCTCCTGTTGAGACACTGGAATCCGTTGCCCGGTACGTAGTTGCTGGGACACCTGTCTCTTTAAGTCAGAAGCGTAAGCCTGGCTCCTCTCCTTCCTCTTCCCCGGCGGGTAAGAAGGCTTCGCTTTCTTCCTTAGCTCCTACTTCTGGCTCTGTTGCTCCTTCCCCTCCCGTTTCAGTGGTTGCGCCCCCTGTTCCTGCTATGGAGGTTTCTTTGGCCCCTGCTTCCCTTTCGGTTGCTGCTCTTGCTGGGGTGCGCTCCCCTCTTTCTACTCCCCCTCTTCCTACTGCTGTCCTTGACTGCTCCTCTCCGTTGTCTCCTCCTCTTCCTCCTCCTCCTCCGGACCCCGCCCGCCCACCTCTGATCTGTTCTCCCGTTTCCTTCCCTCCGTCTTTGCTCAGTTTACCCATGCCCCCTAACCCTGACTTTGCTGACCCTGATCCCGACCCTGATATTCTTTAACGTGCTCTGTTGCTCTTTCGCCTTTGTTTCTTCCTTGTTCTCTGTTTTTGTCCTTTCTCTTCTCGTCGTTGTCCATTCTTCAATGGAACGTTCGAGGTTATTACGCCAATTTCCTCGAACTCCAACTTCTGATTTCGCGGTTTTCGCCCCTTTGTGTCTGTCTCCAGGAGCCAATGCTTGGTGCTCGTCCTGGTCGTTTTCGTGGCTATTCCTTTCTCTCCCCCCCCCAGCCATTGCTGGGGCTTCTAATTCTTCTGCTCTCTTGATTCGTGCAGATGTTCCCTTTGTTCCTTTATTTTTTCCTTCGCCTCTCCATTGTTCTGCTGCTCGTATCTTTGTGGGGAAATGGTACACAGTTTGTTCCATTTATCTCCCCCCGAGTGTCCCGCTCTCTCTTCCTGATTTGAAACACCTCCTAGACTCCTTGCCGGAGCCTGTGCTCCTGCTGGGTGACTTCAATTGTCGTCATTCTCTTTGGGGTGACGTTCTGACGAATACCCGGGGTCGCCTCCTTGAGCCGTTTCTCCTATCTTCTTCCCTGTCTCTTCTGAATTCTGGTGAGCCCACTCATTTTGACTCTCGGACTCACACCCTTTCTTGTCTTGATCTTTCTCTCTGCTCTTCTTCTCTTTACTTAGATTTCACGTGGCAGGTTCTTGATGACCTCCATGGAAGTGATCATTTCCCCATCCTTGTTTCCTTTTTCTCTTTTCGCCCTTCCCTCTCTTTACCTAGGTGGCAGTTTGCTAAGGCAGACTGGACCCTATTTACCCTCAGTGCTGCTCTCTCTGACCTCTCCCTTCTGCCTCTCTCTCGCGCTCTCCTCCTTTTTCATGACGCTTCAACGCTGCCCTCCGCTCTATTCCTCGCTCTTCCTCTCGGGGTCCACGGAAGTGCGTTCCCTGGTGGAATGCGGACTGTGCTCGGGCTGTCCGCTGTAAGCGTGCAGCCTGGAAGAGGCACCGCCGTAGGCAGACGACCGATTCTTTTCTTTTCTTTCGGAAAGCGAGTGCGGTGGCCCGTAGGGCCATCCGTACGGCTAAACGTGAATGTTGGGCATCTTATGTCTCAACAATTATGTCCGAAACCCCTCTGGCCCAGATCTGGAAGCGTATCCGCAAGACTGCGGGTAAGTTCGTTCCCGATGTTTAGCGGGTAAGTTCGTTCCCGATGTTTCACCGGTCCTTCACCTCCATGATACTCTTGTGGCGGACCCGTTGCAGGTCGCTTCCGCACTGGGTTCCCACTTTTCTTCTGTTAGCTCTGGTCTTCATCTTCCCCAATCTTTCCTTCTTCGTAAACCTGTCCTTGAGTCTCGTCCTTTAGATTTCTGCACTCATCTTCAGCTTCCCTATAATGATCCCTTCTCTCTCTCTGAACTTCGTTCTGCCCTGGCCCTCTGCGGTTCTACGGCGGCGGGCTCCGATGGTATTCATTATGAGATGCTTCGCCATCTCCCTCCGAGCACGTCTCAGTATTTACTGAGTCTGTATAATCGGATCTGGGAGTCGTCGTCAGTCCCTGAGGACTGGCTCGATGCCGTTGTCCTCCCTATTCGCAAACCGGGGTCTCTGGGTACTTCCCCTAAGGACTTTCGCCCTATTGCTCTCACAAGTTGTGTCTGCAAACTCTTTGAACGTATGGTTAACGTTCGTCTGATGTGGTTCCTGGAACACCATCACCTCCTCTCCCCTTCTCAATTTGGTTTCCGCAAGTGCCGCAGCACGACAGATGTCCTGGTGAACTTGGAGGTCTATATTCGTACTGCTTTTGCTGCGAAGACCTCCGTTGTTGCCGTCCTTTTTGACCTGGAAAAGGCTTACGACACCACTTGGCGTTATCATATCCTATCTCAACTTCATTCTTTTGGCCTTCGTGGTCATCTCCCTCTCTTTCTCCGCAGCTTCCTCTCTCGTCGTTCCTTTCGGGTGCGCCTTGGTACCGCTCTCTCTCCCTCTTTTCAGCAATACGAAGGTGTGCCCCAGGGTAGTGTTCTGAGCACTACTCTTTCTGGTTGCCCTCAATGGTCTTCTTTCCTCTCTTCCTTCTGGTGTCTTCTCCGCTCTCTATGTCGATGATCTTACCCTTTGTTATCAGGGTGATGATTCGCCTCTCCTTCAACGCCGGCTTCAACTTGCAATTGATGCCGTGTAGTCTTGGGCCACTGATCATGGCTTCAAGTTCTCTACTTCTAAGACTTGTGCCATGACATTTACGCGGAAACGGTTTGTTCTTCGTCCCTCTTTGTCACTTTATGGTCATCCCCTTGAATACAAAGATTCCGCGAAGCTTTTGGGGTTATTCCTTGACACTCGTTTGTCTTGGTCTCCCCATATCTCTTACCTCCGTGTTGAGTGCTCTAAGGCCCTTACCCTCCTTCGGGTCTTGTCCCATACTTCTTGGGGGGCAGATAGGCGCACTCTCCTTGCTTTACATTCCTCTCTCGTCCTGTCTAAGCTCGATTATGGTTGCCCTGCTTACTCGTCTGCTTCTCCTTCTACTCTTCGCCGTCTTGATGCTTTGCACCATTCTGGGTTGCGCCTCAGTTCTGGTGCCTTTCGTTCGACTCCCGTCCTTAGCTTGTATGTTGACACTGGCTTCCTGTCTCTCCAGGACCGCCGTGATCGCTACTGTCTTCGCTATCTTGCGCGGGCCTTGCAACATCCTTCCTCTCGCCTCTGTCGTGCTTTAACTTTTACCCCTCCTGCGGTTCCTGTTCCTCTTCACCACCTCCCTCTTTCTGTCCGGTTATCTCGCCTGCAGGATTCTCTTTCCGTTCGTATTTCTGATGTTTCTCCTCGTGTTGTTCCTTCTTTGCCCCCGTGGAGGGTCCCTCTTCCGCGGTTTTGTACATCCTTGACCCGTATCACTAAAGCTTTTACCCCTCCTACAGTTCTAAAACGCCTTTTCCTCGAGCACTTTTCTTCTCACTCCCGCTCCGTTTCTGTCTTCACCGATGGGTCTAAGTCAGCGGACGGTGTTGGCTACTCTGTTGTTTTTCCTGATCGCACTTATATGTGTCGCTTGCCTCCGGAGACTAGCATCTTTACAGCGGAACTTTATGCTATTCTCTATGCTCTTCGTCTCCTACTTTCTCGTTGTCAGTCTTCCTTTGTAGTTGTTGTTGACTCTCGTAGTGCCCTCATGGCTCTCGGGTCCTTTAATCCAGTTCATCCAGTGGTTGTCGAGATCCAGCATTGGCTGTTTCTCGTTCACAGTAAATTTAAGTCGGTTGAGTTTTGTTGGGTTCCCAGCCATATTGGTGTGTCTTTAAATGAGCGTGCGGATGCTGCCGCCAAGGAAGCTGTCCGCTCTTGTCCCATCTCTCGTAAGGGCATTCCGTATTCCGACTTTTACCCGGTTATCCATTCCTCAGTCCTTACCCGTTGGCAGGCTTCTTGGTTGTCTGTTACTGGTAACAAGCTACGTACTCTTAAATGTTGTGTTTCCCCGTGGCAGTCCTCCTTCCACCGTAACCGGCGGTGGGAAACAGCTCTGGCGAGGTTGCGTATTGGCTATACTCGCTTAACCCATGCTCACTTGATGGAGCGCCGCCCTGCTCCTTATTGTCCTAGTTGCATTGTCCCTCTTACGGTCGTGCATGTCCTTCTTGAATGTCCTGACTTCCAGGACGAGCGTATGTCTTGCTTTCCGACCGCCCCTCGCGGTCACCTGTCCCTCGATAGAATTCTTGGTGACTCGGATACTTTTGATATCGTTCGCCTTATGCGTTTTTGTTCTCGTATTGGCATCCTTGGTGATATTTAGTGCCCTCTGATTATTTTGCGTCTTTGATGGTGCTACATAGCCTTCCCGGTTTGGTGCCTTCTTTTGATAATTACTTACTTTCAGAGATTAGCGATTTTGAACAAATGAACATTTCCATTTTTATTTATATAGACTAGCTGTACACGCCATGCCACGCGTTGCTGTGGCTCAGTCTGGTTAAATGGTAAAGGCAGAAAAGAGAGAGTGCACGTTTCTAATATGTTTAATTTCACAATGCTTGAGAGTATACAATATTTGTTGTTGTTTCATTGTCTGTGGAGATAGAGATTGTCTGGTTTACCAACTTTAAAACACGCAAATTATAATTGTCCCTTTTCGAAGCATTCCATGTCTAGATCTTAACTGCATAATTCTAAAGATTGGCCTTTGAGCTTTGTTGATGGTGATTGCAGATGTCAATCGAATTGAAAATTACAATATCTTAAATTGAAATGGCATATCTGTTGGAATCGTAAGAATGCGAGGAATGAGGACATCTTCACCTTTGAAAGGTCCTGTTAAGATTGTTGCTTCTACGACGTTGCTGATTAATTTTTAACTGCAAGGCGCGTGGCCTTGCAAAGCTTTAGCTCATTAATATTTCGAACATGATAATTGGCTCGCAGATTTTCAATTGCCGTACATGTAATGGTATCCCTGGCATATCGAGTGAATTCAAAAATTCTGTTGGATAACTAATCGATTCATCTGCTTC
The DNA here is from genome assembly GCF_040958095.1 of Procambarus clarkii. Lineage (NCBI taxonomy): Eukaryota > Metazoa > Arthropoda > Malacostraca > Decapoda > Cambaridae > Procambarus > Procambarus clarkii. The sequence goes on along the minus strand of NC_091191.1, from coordinate 20,918,481 downwards.
CTCAACAGTGTCGACGGACTTGTATCGAGGAATTACAGGTAATGTTTACATGAAATCTCCTGCAAGCAATATTAATGCGTTCACAAATGGTCTGATGTTTCCACGCAAATCTTGCAATGATCGATCAAGAACCTCGAGCGATTTTTTGTGGGCCATTGTGTATTCATCCCAAACAAAAAGTTTACATTTCTGCAATACTTTTCCCATGCCGGATGCTTTTGAAATGTTGTACGTGGGAGATTCAAAGAATTGCATGTTCAATGGCAATTTCAAATCGAAGTAGCAGTTCTTCCACCTGGTAGCAATGTCGCAGCTATTCTGGACGATGCAAGAGCTAAGGTTATGCCATTTTGGGATCGAAATGCTGCCAGAATCAATCTAATTAGGAAGGATTGACAGTTCCTCCTGGCGCATCTAAGAAGATTTCTCCAAACCCGTTATTGACAGTTTTAATTATTTGATTGTAAATGTCTTTTTGCTCAAGCGTTAGCTTATGAATATTTGATTGCACATACGACAACAGATCACCCGTGTTGTAATTTTGTTCACGACGCAATTCTACATCGAACGATGCAGCAGCAGATCGATTCGGTGATGGCATTTCCAATTGATTTAGAACTTTGTTCGCGATTTCTAAGCACAAATCTTCAATCATTATCAAAGCTTCGTTGTAGATTTCTGCTGTGAAATCCATGTTCATATATGAATTTTCCTTCGTATTCGACGGATAATATCTTCAGCCATGTGCGATTTATATTTCTCCCATAACTCTGTTGGAGATGGAGACCAGGCTGTCAATATGATTGCAAACAATGCATGAATTTGATTTGGATATGACGTGTTGGACTCGTCATAAATGCATACATCCCAGTGTCGGTCGTTCTCTAATTAATTCCGAGCTTGTCATGCACTACGGTAAGTGGCATGTGTTACGCTGTTGACAAATCTCAATGGCTAGAAATACGTTAGACCAGGCACATTTACCAACAGCATGCAAAGAAAGAAGCATTCAACTTGATTGGGATGTACGGTCTGCCTATCGTAGTTTATTTGAATGTCAGGTTGTCCGTCACCTCGGTCTCTTCGTTTGCGTGGTTCAAATGATTTTCTACTGGCATTCCATGTGTAATACGTAGCTATTTCCAAATACAGCAGTGTTTTCGCAAATGCGTCATTTTGACATAAAGCAGTTAACGTTATAGCCAGTGGATTCATAGCTGTTTGTTGCACATTTGCAGTTGTGAAATAAACGTGTTGTCCATTTTATTGTTTTCAAAACAAAAACAAAAAATACTAACGAAATATTTCAAATCAAACGCAGATCAATCGACAAAGCTCAAATTCACCACCAATTGCACTGAAAGATAAGAAGAACAGGTAAAAAACGAAATGATAAAAATGAAAAAACAAACAAACAAGCTTTACATACTGTTTATTTCATGGATAAACAATACAGCTCAATTCCAATGCAACGTCACACAAAATAATTAAATCAAAATGAAAATATATCAAAATCTATGAAAATTCAATTTATCAATGCAATCAGAAACATTGAAATAGAATGGTAACATATTTTGTATATCGTGTGTTTCTCTTATTTGCAACAGATGGCACTGTTTTTCCAAAAATGCATGTTTTACCTTTCAAAGGTGTGGCATCTAATTAGTATGTATATAAAAACTTGCACCTATTCGAATGGAACGTGTCAAAATTTCAAAGCAATCGGTGAAGAACTTTCGGAGATTACAGCGTGTGTTGCTCTTACGTCCTACAGAAGGTGCTGTTTTTCCAAAAAAAGCATGTTTTTTGCTGTCACAGGTGTGGCATGTATATAGTAGGCATATGTCTAATTTGGGGGTGCTCTCGTCTCTGTATACTCTGTCCAGTATCATTCCTATGGTTGTGTCGACTGGGCAGAGACAGGCGAGAGCACCCCCAAATTAGACATACCTGAGCCACACTTGAAAAGTCTTCTCGAAGCATGTACAAAGGAAGCCCCTTTCATCAGTCCACAAGGAGACATGTATTTACAAATAGACGGAGTAGCAACGGGCTCCCCCTTAGGAGTTTTATTTGCTAATATTTATATGGGAACCATCGAAGATAGGGTCTTCAGTAGCAGACAAAAACCAACTGTATACTGCCGTTATGTAGATGACATATTCGTAATAGTAAAAGACTCAGATGAACTAATTGACCTAAAAAGACACCTAGAGAGAGAGTCAGTACTCCGATTTACACATGAAAATAGTGAAAATAAGTCTGCCATTCCTGGATGTACTAATAACAAAAACAGGAACCTCTTTAAGCACCAACGTATATACAACCCGTTCTCGCAAATTCGTAAAGTCAATATTGACTTATTAACTACGTGCATAGGTGATATACTAAACATAATAGATACCCTTAAAAAGATTCATAGAAAACACCGACCTTACCTAACCTTGTTAGTATCTTAAGATAAGCATCTTATTGCTTCGTAATTACAATTATTACTTAACCTATACCTATTATAGGTTAGGTAATAATTGTAATTACGAAGCAATAAGATGCTTATTTTAACATACTAAGTAGGTTAGGTAAGGTCGGTGTTTTCTATGAATCTTTTTAAGGGTATCAATTATGTTAAGTATGTCACCTATGCACATATTTAATAAGTCAATATTGACTTATTAAATTTGCGAGAACGGGTTGGTATATACCAAGCCCACCAACATAGGATTATGCCTGAACGGTAGAAGTGAGTGCCCCCAAAGATACAAAGCCAGTGTTCTCAATGCTTATATTCGTTGAGCGCTTACCCACTGCTCTGAATGGAGCAACGTGAGTAGAGTGTGTGAAAGAGTAACTCAGGTATTGGTGAACAACGGATATAGCAACGCGGAAATAAACGCTGCTATAAGAAGACACTTGGACCGTTGGTATAATTCAGAACCTAGAACAGAAACCACAACACCCCCAATAAAATTCTATTACAAATCAACCATGCACAGTGAACATATAAAAGAGGAAAGAATAATGAAAGAAATAATCCGTAAAGGAGTAAAAAGCACTACTCCTAACCAAAACATAAACCTGATAATATTCTACAAAACCAAGAAGACTTCCGAACTCCTTATCAAAAACAGCCCGAAGCCGACGGAGAACCCTCTACAGCAGTCAAGCGTTGTATACATGTACACTTGCCCCCACGAAGGATGTAACCTTCAATGTAAGTACATAGGTATGACGTCGACCAAGCTGACGAGGCGTTTGACATGCCATCTTCAATCTGGTGCCCCTAGGAATCACATGAGACAAGCCCATGACATTACTCTAACAAGAGAAATGTTGAACAAGAATACCTGCATAATAGACAAAACCCAAGATGCAAGAAGATTACAAATTCTTGAGGCAATTCACATAAGAATAGAGCGACCTACCATGAACACCCAAATCACAGAACTATTTACTCTACCCACCATGAGAGTAAGGACAAGACAAGAACATATCGATGCCAACACAGAAGACAATGTCCAACATAATAGGCCAATTACACTGGATTAATCTTTGTGTTTAGATAGGAGCTGCCTCGTATGGGCCAATAAGCCTTCTGCAGCCTTTGTTTCACCTCACATTTATCCCTTATGTATCCCCCCATATTTTCACCTTTATTGTATTATCACCTGACCCAGTGCGGGTATAAAATCAACTAGTATATATATATATATATATATATATATATATATATATATATATATATATATATATATATATATATATATATGTATATGTATATAATATATATATAAAATATACTAGCTATACCCGCCACGCATTGCTGTGGCTCAGTCTGGTAAATTGGAGAAAAAAGAACAGAGAAAGTGCATGTTTCTAATAGTTTAATTTCACAATGCTTGTGGGTATACAATATATTTTGTTTGTTCTGTCCATGTGAGAAGCAATCGGTGTCTAGATCTAAATACTAGATTCTAAAGATTTGCCCCAAGCTTTATTGATGGTGATTACAAACGCCATTCGAACTGGGAATTGCAATCTCTTAAATTGAAATATCATATCAGTTGGAATCATAGGAATGTGAAGAATGAGCACATCTTCACCTTTGAAAGTTCCTGTCAAGATTGTTGCTTCTACGACGTTGCTGAATAATTTTTTTACAGCAAGCCGCGTGCCGTTGCATAGCTTTGGCTGGTTGATATTTCGCAACATAATTGGCACGCCGATTTTCAAATGCATTACGTACGATGGTATCCCTGGCTGATCGAGTGAATTAAAAAATTCTGTTGCATAATTAACCGCTGTATCTGCTTCCACAACAGTGTCGACGGACTTGTATATGACTGCTTCGCTTTGAATGTTAGACTGAATAATATTAAGGTCGTAAACGTCTTTGTTTTTGGCCGCAAGAATAGCTCGTTCTCTCAGCCAATCGTGATTCATATAATTGGTTTGAATATTGGGAAATAATTGTTCAATGAATTCTTCTTTTGATGTCACTAAATTGTAGAAGTTATGAGGCAATGAAATTCGTCCTGAGGTCAGATCAACCGGCACGTTTCCGTTCCCAATTTCCAGCAACTGATGTGAGAATATCTGAGCTGATGGGTCGTTTTGCAGCTGGACACGCATATTTGTACTTAATTTTAACGTCTTTACGTGGCACCAAAAAGTAGAGTATTTCAGGCAGGTATTTATTTCGTCCGCTGGTGTCCATCGAGGAATTACAGGCAATGTTAGACTGAAATCTCCTGCAGGCAATGTTAATGCGTTCCCAAATGGTCTGATGTTTCCATGCAAATCTTGCAATGGTCGATCAAGAGTCTCGAGCAATTTTTTGTGGGCCATACTGCATTCATCCTAAACAATATGTTTGCATTTCTGGAATACTTTTCCCCATGCTGGATGCTTTGGAAATGTTGCACGTGGGGTTTCAATGAATTGCATGTTCAATGGCAATTTCAAAGCAGAATGATCAGTTCTTCCACCTGGTAGCAATGTCGCAGCTATTCTGGACGACGAAAGAACTTAGGGTATGCCATTTTGGGATCGAATTGCTGCCAGAACCCGTCTAATTA